>NW_022595244.1:10218999-10261254 GCF_009176505.1 Sitodiplosis mosellana
CAACCAAAAATGAGAACTCTACGTCTTTTATTTCCCTTCTTTAACATTTGGTCCTTCGACTGAACCAGAAGCTATGGTTTAGAGTCTAACAAGGGAATGATTGATGTAGAGGTGGGAAATTATTTCGCAATTAAGCAATTGTGAGATTTTTCTTTTCTCTTTGGTTGTAAAGTCAATGCGACAAAGCCATTTTCTGGGAACTTTTGTTCGAAGCATTTTTATGGGTTGTCAAGCAATTAAGCAATGCAGAAACAAACAAAGAAATGCAGGCAAGCAGTTTTTTTTTCTTTTCTCGAAAAATATTCGGATGGCGTATGCTTGCCTTGGATCCGAATAGATGAGAAAGAGTGAGCAAAATTCCCAAGAAAAGTAAAGCAATAAACAAAATTATTCGTCCATAAGCAGTGCGACTGAATAATTTCTGTCAATCAAGCAGTAATAAAAGAAATAATAATGAACATGATTGTCAACTTCGTATGCTGCGATGGAAAAAAATCAGTTTCAAATTTCAAACGACAATCGAGCTGATTGTTTAAACATATGCACAAATAATCGAAGCTGAAAACAGATGCCCATATGACCAAGCAGGCCATGGAATGAGCATCTAGACTAAACAATGTAATTTTGAGATACGACAAAATTCGTTGGTGCAAGCGGCACAATGTGCTCGTTGTATTCAATAAGTAGGGCAAGCAAACACCGTGAACGACCGAGTAGAAGAAGTGCAAATACATGAAAATACATGTAAACACCATAAAGCAAAATGCTACAACGTTGCGAATCATTCTAATGAAGCCTGTAAGAATGTATAAGTAGTCGAGAATATTCGATAACGCATTCGAATGACGACGGAGAAGTAGCCAGCGTGGCATATGCAATGCACGAGCAAGCAAGCGGCTGAAAAATAAGCGGGAAAAACCCATACATTCACGTTAAGCGATGTGAGTGAGGCACAGGCGAAGCAACGCCGAAAAATAGCATAATTGTTGCTAATTAGTGTGAGTGAAACAATGCGGCAGTCAACAAGCAATTGACACACTCACGAAGCAGTAAGCAAGTTGCGCTGGAACGATTCCGAGAAATGGAAAAAACCCGACGCGCAACAGAGAATGCTGATTGGCTGTGTAGGTCAAGCCGCACCACAGTCACACAATATACATGCAAATTTTTTACGGTAACCAAGCGACGCTGCACCAACGCATCGATCTGGACCACGAAGCAGTGGTTGAGAGAATCGTTTGCATGGCATTCTGCGGCTTTCACTTAAACACAACGGTTTGGTTTTGATTATAGAATACGTTTGTTCTTTGAGCAGCCATTTTTGATTTATTACGCATTTACGAAACGATATTGTGAAATTCTCTAAAAATCGTTGAAATAGTGAATTTACACGAATAAAAATAAGAAAAAATAAGCAATTTAATTGTTTCTTGTGAAAATAAAGCATTTGAGCAAGGAATTTCGACGCGATAATTTTTTGAATCGAATTTTGGTTTGTGTAGCACACTAAGCAGTAACATTTCACTAAGCTGGTGAAATTTGTGTTAATCACAGCCTACTTGAAGCAATATTAACAAAAATCAAGCCACAAATTGTTTAGAAATTTTTTCAAGCGGAGATTTTACACCAGAATAAGTGATTTGTGGATTTATGTTTCATGTCATCGGATGCACCGGGGCGAATTTTGACGCGTAGACAATCGAAGCTAAGCCAGCAAGTACAGTCATCGGAGTTACCAAAAACACCTCGAAAAAGCAAGAGAGGAAATACGTTGGCACGAAGCACGATGTCAACAAATCAACGACAAATTTATTCTGATGCAATAGTTGGCATCAATGAACAGGTAATTGACACCGACCAATTGAATAACATGAATTCATTCAATTTGGAAGACACATTGTCTATGCTGGAAATGGAATGGTCGTCTTTTCGAAATGAACATTCGAATGTCGTCGGAAGCATCACTAACGCGGATCAACTTGCACAGCAAGCTGCTGAATATAAAAAAGTCTCCAAGCTTTACTTGACATCCCGATCGGCAATACGCGCTCGATTGGAAGCAATAAAACCAAAAGTGCCAACGGAGCAAATGGATGTAAGCAAGATCCAGGTAACTGTAAAGCAGAAGGAAAATGTGGACATTCCCATCACCTGGGGCCATTTCGAGGATGATTGTTTGGAATGGCCAATTTTCCGTGACGGTTTCAAATTCATTCACGAAGATCCGGAAATGCCACCGGCACGCAAATTCTATCACTTGCAAAGATCATTGCGAGGCGAAGCCGCCCGTATTCGTGGGAAACTTGGCATGACTGATACGAATTATCAAATCGTTTGGGACCGGTTGGTCGAACGCTATGAAGACGATTATTTGATTGTCAATACGCTGATTACAAAAATGCTCACAATGAAACCATTGCAAAAAGCATCAAGCCATGCTCTACGCTGCATTCTCGACACAATGCGTGATTGTTTGGGTCGTCTCGAAGATTATTTTGACACGAAGACGTGGGGCCCAATGTTGGTATGCAAAGTACTGGGTGTACTGGATAAAGAAACGAAAAAAGAGTGGGAAAAGCTGCGTCCAACACTCAAAGAAGAAGATGAAGCAACAGAAGCCGCTGTTGGTCAAGAAATCGGTGAGCAAGCAAAGCGCAAAAATTGTATTCCATCGTGGAAGCAACTCGAACAATTTTTGGAAAAACAAGCGAAATTTTTGGGCCATGCTGAAAGCTCAAATAATGCTGGAAATGCGTCATGCCAGAGTTCACGCGACACCAGTGCATCACGAAATACGGCTCACCATCAACGCTCACAAGCAAGTGGCTATGAACATCAGCGGTCACAAGCAAGTGGCTATGAACACCAACGGCCACAAGCTGGTGGCCATGATCGTGCCCCAAAACGCAATGCGCAATCGGGCCAAAAAGCCGAGCCACGAATGGCGCCAGATGGAAGCTGTCTTTTGTGCCGTGGTCCACATTATATTTACAAATGTGACAAATGGTTGAACGAAATGAATTTGATAGGCCGTCAAGAATTCATGCGTGCCAACAATCTTTGCCCAAGCTGTTTAAGACCAAATCATGGTGAAAATGATTGTTTCCCACCAAAGCGCAACAGACCATGCCCACAATGTCCTGAGCGTCGATTCCACAACAGCACATTGTGCCCGACGGGTGATAAATTTCGTAATGCAGCGATAAACCAAGCAAGCGCAGGGCCCTCAAAGGGCAAGTCAGAAGCATGACTAGGCATGAGTGGCAATTACGGCGGACGGGATGTCGTTCGCTATTGGGACATGTACAAAGCAGATGATGATTCATGCCCACCACCACAAAAGAAAGCAAAAATTGAACAATCAAAATCATCACGCCAAATCGTCACATCAACTGTCCAAAGAGCTGGCGATTGGCAGGTGTCATTGAATGACAAACCAAGCAAAGCAAAGTCGGATGACGATTCAGATGACGAACGTTGGCGAGCAAGCGGCCGTCAAAAGTTCTCGTCAGGTAAGCGATATGTCATATTGGGCACAGCAAGCGTGCGAATGCAAATTGGTACTCATATTACTCCCATTTTCAGAGCGATATGTGACACAGGCGCCCAAGCGGGCCTAATTACAGTTTCAGCAGTAAAAGCAAATGCATTACCATTAAAACAATGTGCCCGGTCAATGAATGGTATTGGTGGAAAATCCACAATGACAAGGAAATTACAAGCGTATATATTACCATGGTTTCAAAGCGACTATAGATTATACACCGAATTATTCGTAAGCAGCGAATTCGGTGGTCTTCAACCATGGGTTTCATTAAGTTCCATTAAGCCAGAATCGAACGAATTCACACTCGCCGATCCAAATTTTGATCAACCTGCGCCGGTTGATATATTGTTATCGTGTGATGTTTGGAGTGAAATCGTTGGGAATTTAACATATCGTCATGTCGATGGCCCGATTATGCACGAAACAATATTGGGACACGTTATATTAGGCAAAGTGTTCCTACCCATAGAAGCATTCCAAGCTGGAATATACCAAGCCGCCATACTCCCAGAACAAGAGCAAGCGCTCGAAAAAGATTCTATGCCAGAGCAAGCGCTCGATATATTAATAAAGCAATTTTTTGCGATCGAAGATGTTCCAGAAATCGAATCGCAACGAACAAAGGGAGACAATGCAGTCGAACAAATGTACAAGGAGACAGTCCGTCGAAAGCAAGACGGATCATACATAGTGAGAATTCCATTCAAATCTGGTAAAGCACTAGGAGAATCTCGAAAAATTGTGATGCGTAGATTTTTCACATTAGAGAAAAAACTGCAAGCTAACCCAGTGCTAAGAACTAAATATATCAAATTCATGCGCGAATTCATTCAACTTGGCCACATGCGGGAAGCACCACCGATTAAGCCAGATACTGTAATAAATTACATCCCACACCATAGCATAAATGCCGATAAATTTAGGTCAGTATTCGATGCATCATGCAGAACATCGAATGGCCAATCATTGAACTCAATCCAGCTGATTGGGCCGAAGCTACAACTTGACATTCATTATCATTTGATGCGGTTCAGGAGATTTCGATACGCTGTCGTCACCGATGTGGTGAAAATGTTCCGACAAGTAAGCATAGACCAATCTCAATGGGATTTGCAGCGGATTTTTTGGCGTGAAGCACCCGACCAACCGTTGCGAGAATACCAAATCACTGTTGTAATCTATGGTTTGGCCGCCTCACTTTATCTTGCGGTCAGATCAATGATTCAATGCGCGGAAGACTATGGTAAGGAATATCCTGAAGCTGCAGAGATTATTCGAAGGTCATTTTATGTAGATGATGGTTCCTTCGGGGCAGACTCGATAGCGGCATTGAAGCTACTATGCAAAGAGGTCGAGTTTGTTCTAGGCCAAGGTGGTTTTAAGCTTGGAAAATGGGTGTCGAATAGCGCAACGGTAGAAAAGCACATGCAATTTGAAACAAACGAGGATGTTGAGTTGGGAAGGTCAGAATCAGAAGCTAAAATTCTCGGCCTGAGATGGATGAAAGAAACGGATGAAATAGCCATAGTAGTGAAGCAAATAGAAGCAAACGTCAATGATACAAAGCGTAAAATCGTAAGCGGGATAATGAAGCTCTTTGATCCAAATGGTTTCGTGGCACCAGTCATCGTTGTGGCTAAAATGATCATGCGTGATATTTGGAAGCACAAGAAGCTGTCATGGGACAAAGCGGTACCGGTAGATATTGGCCAACGCTGGGTCGAATTCGTGGATGGATTGAATAAGCTAAATGAGTATCGCATTCCACGGTGGCTATCTATTTATAAGCAATCAAAGGTGCAATTGCATGGCTTCTGTGATGCAATCAAATATTGCATTGGGGCTGCAGTATATACGCGTGTTACTTGCGGCGAGAGAGGTGTTGCGTGCACGTCATTATTAGTTGCAAAATCAAAAGTGTCATCAGAAGAGCGAACCATCACGCGTATGGAATTATTAGCTGCTCTACTGTTAAGCAAACTCATGACTCAAGCAGCACAGGCATGTGAATTCGAAGATGCAGAAAAGTTTTACTGGTCAGACTCAACAGTGGCATTATATTGGATCAAGCGATCGCCCCTTGAATTAAAGCAATTTGTAGGCAACCGTGTACAAGCGATACAAGAATACACAAGAGGAAGCACATGGTCACATATTTCAGGCAAAACCAATCCAGCTGACCCCATAAGCCGTGGAATGAAGTTGGATGATTTTGTGAAAAGCGAAGTATGGAAGAATGGGCCAGATTGGCTCAGCAAAAAGCAAAGCGATTGGCCGAAACCGATTTTGTCATTCACACCACAAGAAAAAGTGGAAATTAGCAGAGAGGTGAAGCCAAAAGTCAATTTGATTCTCTCAACTAGGATGACGAATGTGGTCGACCAGTTTCGTGAATTATGGTATCGCTCAAATGACTGGAAAAAAATTCTCCGGATTACAGTATATGTGCTGCGTTTCATCGCTAATTTACGCATGAAAGATCGTATGAAATGGATTAAGCATGAGCCAAAGCCGGATGAAATAAAAAATGCAATTATTTTCTGGGTAAAATATGCACAACTCAGAGCATTCAAGCAGGAAGAGCAAGCGCTAAAACAAGCAAACCCTGCAGCAGCAAAGAAGAGCAAAATAATGGCATTGCAGCCAATTTTCGACAAAGCTGGTGTCATGAGAATCGGAGGTCGAATCAGCAAAGCTAATGCAGAATGGACGAAAAATCATCCGATCATCATACCGCCTAGATCAAGATTATCATATCTCCTGATTCAAGATGCACACCAGGAGACATTACATGGATCCATACAGATTATGATGGCATACATTCGCCAATCATACTGGATTCCGCAACTGCGCTCCGAATGCCGGACGATTATATCGCAATGCGCGAGATGTGCACGATACGCAAAGAAAACGGCGAAGCAAATTATGGCAGAGCTGCCAGCAGTTCGAATAAGGCCAGCGAGACCATTTAATGCGGTTGGAATCGATTTGGCCGGTCCATTCAATGTTAAGCTGACGGACAAAATCAATCTAAGCACACGGTCCAAAGCAAGCATTCCAGAGATAAAAGGATACATAGCGGTATTTGTATGTATGGTCACGCGGGCCGTTCATCTTGAAGCAGTTATGGATCTAACCGGTGAAGCATTTTTACAAGCATACAAAAGATTCGTTGCACGAAGAGGTAACCCTGAAAAAGTATTCAGCGATAATGGCACGAATTTAGTTGCAGCGGATAACATACTGAGGAATGCCGTTGAAACATGGCAAGGCGCCGAAATTCAAAATTTTATGCATTGGAATGGCTCAAGCTGGAGTTTCATCACACCAGGTGCCCCGCACGAAGGCGGGCTATGGGAAGCAGCGGTAAAAGCGATGAAGCATCATCTAAGACGCGTGATAGGTGTACAAAAATATTCCTACGAAGGTATATCAACGCTGATTGCCTGTATTGAAGCTTGTCTGAACTCGCGTCCCCTTTGCGCGCTTTCGGACGACCCCAATGATACTGAAGCCTTAACACCAGCGCACTTTTTAATTGGTGGCCCGCTAAAATTGCCACTGCCAGAAAGGTGTGATACGCCGCCACGAATGGCAAAAAGCCTTTATAAAGCAATTCAAGCGCAAACTCAAGCTTTCTGGGAAACTTGGTCAAATGATTGTCTGCACGCAATGATGAATCGACCAAAATGGCGCGAAGCCCAACAAAACCTTAAGCAAGGCCAATTGGTACTAATAAAAAATGAAAACCTCCCACCCACATACTGGGCCATGGGTAGGATAATTGAGGTGAATGCGGCAAGAGATGATAAAGTACGCTCTGTAAAGCTGCAGATGCAAAATGGAATTTTGGAACGCTCCATACGTAAGCTGTGTGTACTTCCTACTGACGAAATTAGTGATTTTTGGGTTGAGAATAAATAATTCTCAACGGGGGGACTGTTCGATACAGTCAACCGGTATACAGTAAGCTGCTGTATACCGTTCAACAGATCGAGAAAAAGAAGAGTACACACGCACAACACACAACGCACACCAATACAATTTCAACCGGCACAACAAAAACCAGGAGAGGCTCTGTGCGGTCCGTTTAGTAATAAGAGATTAAAATATGATAAATGTCAGTCTGAAACAAGCGTTAGAATAAACAACAACCAAAAATGAGAACTCTACGTCTTTTATTTCCCTTCTTTAACAAGACGTACTCACGGCAAATTCTCTGGTGAGATTTCCTTTTCTTCGTACGAACACGAACCAGCAAAGCGCGACAAAACACAGAAAGAGAGAAAGAAAGAGAACAGATTTGAAAGTCAACATAATACAAATTAAAAACGCTTTGAGCTCGCGGCTTCAATAGCGTACCATCTTTTTCACTTTCGCTCAGTTTCTTTTTCACCCACACAATGCCTTCGAGTCGAAACACCACCATATTACCATTAGTATATCATTAACGAGCAGTGCATTTAAATAACAATCTGTTTTTTGTGTGTTGTTGTTTTTATCCCATCATTTTGCTTCGTTCTTTGTTGTCATTTGTTCGCGACAAAAGTTTAAAAAAACGTTCATATTGTCAATTATAATTTTTGCCTGTGTTTGTGACTCGTTAGAGGATATAGAAAGCTAACGTCATTGCTTGGTTATGCCATTTTTCACTCTCGTTCAACGAATTTCTTCTTCTTTTTTATCGGTTTTATACCAAGACCTTCATAATAGAGGAACGTTCATCGTTCTGAAGCGTAAGCCAAAGTTAAACAAAACACTCATTTTCTTTTGTTTAAGAGAAACATATGCGTAAAAACTCACGCTTTACCCGAGTACACTTATTTGTGCCAAAAGGGAAGAGGCGTATAGTGAGTGGGAGATGGGATAAAAACCGCAGCAGTTAGCCAAACACAATTCCGATTACAACAGATCTAAGAATATTCTTGAATCAGTCGAAAAATGTCGCAAACAGCGATACGTCAGTGGCACATTTGCAAGAAGACGCAAGGAAAAACACACACACAACAACAACGATTTCAAGCTTGACGTCGCAACACTCACATTTTTAATAGAATTACTTGAATTAATGTTTAGCAATTCGGATTGAAGACAGCTGGATACATCAGCAGCTTTGGTCGTGTGATCTTGGCTATCAATTTTAAAACTCAAAAATTAATGTCTATTTATATTTAATTTGAAATTAGATTGTGAAAGCTGGACCAAGTGTAAAAGCAAACATAGCGACGAAAAATCAAAGCTAAAAACGAAATGTTCAAAGGGGCATGGCAATGGGATCGAAGCAGCGCCAGAAGTAAATAGTAGAATAAACAATATGGTGCGTGTATTGCAGTGCAAAAAATGCGTTTGCTTCATTTATACGTGTGTGCTAGCTCGCTGATGTTGAAACGACGATAGCGGAAAATATCAAAACGTCATTTGTAAAGAATCGATTTCGTTCGTGTGCCAAACGAACGTGCTGCTCAAGTAAAACGCTTCAGACACAACGTGTGTGTGTGTGTGCGGAACATTGCATTGACGTTCCTTTGATATTTTGACAACGTCAACACAATTTCACTTGTGTCTCCTGCTGCTTGCAAACGCAACGAACCATTTGATGGTTTGTTTTGTATGATGTTTAAAACAGCGATGTTTCTTTGGCTCTATTTTCATTTGGTCTTCATTCAATTATGAAATTATGACGTTGCACATGAAAGCGAGCAGCCGAAAGAACCTGAATCTGGTTGAGCAAAGGAAAAAAAACATTTTAAATTCGTTATTTGCAATTATAAGGCATATTTCCCGTTCGCCTGTGCAAACATATTTCTCCGGAAAATTGCGCAAATGTCAATCGTTTGCACGGCATCGATTGGCATTGAGGTGCCGCTCACCTTTCTCACCGCACCTTTTTCGCTTGCCAATTTCAATTTAATTTTCAGTTCGATGTCCCCGCTAATGCACAACAACGGTAAATTGTATTTTCATATCATAAGTGCGTCGTATATTTTGCCATTTTAAGATGGTGGCTGCGGAAGAGATGGTCACATAACTAAAACCAAATTGAAGATAACATTTAGGTGCAAAAGCTGTTCAAATTGAATCAACGTTTCGGACGGCGTACAACAACGTTTCATTAATGTCAATCAAGTCGATAAATTTAAAAAGAACAGCCCACGACGGCTTTTCATGAGGCAAAACGCTTTCTAAAATGATTTTCCACAAACAAGATGCAGCCCAAACATTCCATGCGAAAAAAAATCCAATCGAATTTCAGTCTTTTATTTTAAGATCTTTTGAGCCCCAGCACCGAAAAAAAAACTTTCCCACGAAACAAATCGGTCTTCTACAAAGTTTCGTTCATTCGTCCGGCAAAACGGGAAAAAATTAAGTAAATCAATTGAACGAAAAGAAAAAAATATAATATTTATTCAGATTGTGTCCTCAACTTTGAGAACATTTTCCTCTTCGTTTGTAACTTTGTGCAAGGGCCAAGGCGCGCTGTGTGTTTTTGCCTGGCCTTCATTTTAAAACGACAAACATTCAATTTCAGGTCTTCTTTATAAACAACAATAACAACGAAAAAACGACAAAATCGAATTGCTGGAATCAAACTGCGACGTTCGCTTAAATATATGTTGGCATTTGCAATATTTTCCTAAATAAAAAAAAGAAAGAGAAATAAATTGAATTTCAGCTCTTTACCGATCCTTCGAATGAAAGGGTGTCAATGTCAAATTATAAAAGTTTTATTATTATATTTTTTCTTCCTATGCTCATTGGAATTCGTTGATGGTGATGGTGTTTTTTAGCACTACATGAAATGTAGAGCTACTAATCTGCTTATTTTTTTTTTCTAGTTACTTTTTGAGTGTTGAAACAAATTATGGTGAATTTGAATTTTATGCGCATATTTTTTATTTATTTTAAAACAGTGGCAGTAACGACAAATAAGTGCATAATATCTCAAAGCGCCAATCAAATTTTTATCATCAAATGTTATTTAAAAATTACATTAATTTTTCGTATAATATTTTCTGAGTCTTGACCAGAATTAAAGTGATTTTAGATTCTATGCTCATATTATTTATTTAATTTAAACCAAAGGCAGTATATTTCAAAAAAGAAATAAAACCAAGATCTTGTAATTCATTTTGCAAATAAATATATTACTTCAAAATTACTTTGATGGAAAACATTTCATGTAGTGCGCCAAAAAATAGTTTGTTGTGAAACAACAAAATAGATTAAGTAACTAACAACTCAAGAACGCAGAGCGGAGCAAAGCGAAGCTCTGCGGTCTTGTTTTATCCTATTCGTCGTCAAGCTCAGCCAATACCATTGCCTTTCACCAACCATTATGGAATCAATGGCATTTCAAATTCACTAACAAATCACATAAATCCAGAGGCGAATAACGCAAATAGAACAAACAAAACCAGTTGCTGATACAATTTAATACGATTTAGCATTGTGAAACGGGAACCACAGGTGCTGAATAACAAATTTTTGTTTGTTTTCGAATTTCCAACGAAAATCAAATGAATGCCAACAACATTCAATCGAGGGTATGCGAGAGAAAGAGGACAAAATGAGGTGAGAAAAAAACAGTGTTTCCCAACAAATTGGCATCGTTCGCAGAGGCGTTTGTTGCTGCCATCCACAGCATATCTCGTTGATGTTGTTCGTTTTTTTTTTGGCCTCGTTTTTCCCGTTTCACCTTTTTCATTTATTTTACATCGTTTTCGAATTTTATTTCTGTTCGCCATCACACTATCCATATCTATTTCCAATACGCTTAACGAGATACACAATTTTGAAATGGTGCTGTTGGTTTCTTTTGCCCTTCTCCCCAAATGTGTGCGCTTGAGTTTTGGCATGGCACGACACGAGGCAAGTTTGACTAGTTTTTCGCACCGAGATTACACAACTTTTACCCGAATACCATCGTTGCTATATTGCAAACTACGAAATAATGTTGACATAGCGAACGAAACTTGAGGCCATCCATCATGGTTATGGTTCACCTTTGCTACTATCTTCGATCATCAATCTAAGCGGCAAATTTTACCTCACCAATAAAATGCCGGTGGACTATGAGCTTAAATCTATTCCACGCCACGACACTGAACACTGAATGATAACCGCCCGAATGTATGGCAACCAAAAACTATAGATGAAATCCGAACAATTCACTCTCCAACAATGAAACGGCATTTACTCTCATGAGTATGGGTTGGAAATAATTTTGACTGCAGGGCGAAAACAGCAAGAATTCATCTAAAACCGTCGAAAACTTTGCGAAAACATTAAAAAACTTCTCTATCAATTTTGAAGTGAAAAAAAAATGAAAACGTCGAGAAGTAAAGAATTAAATAAGTTTTATGATATGAAACGGACGTCTTTATATGGTGTGCCGATGCGATGCGATGCGATGTGTGTGTGATTTCTATCGGGAGGGAGCATTTAATTCTCAATGTATTGAATTCTCTTCGACTGTGCGTTTAAGTGGAAAGGGCTGAGAATAATATTCGATATTTATTGAATGGTCTGCAAATAGTGTGCTCTTGTGCTGGTGACGTTTCCATTGGAACACGGACAAGAGAGAGAAATGACCAAAATAAGTTTTTGAACAAAAATGACGTCGCATCGAATGATTCAACAGAGAAGAGCAAAAGTTTTGTTTCCAAATAGCGTCACACACCAACACCTAACGTTGAGGGAAAATTTGCTGAGAAAACAAGGCATTCACTGATGTGGCATTTTGTGTGCGTCTGTGTGCTCGTACTCTAAAACAATTGAGCCATTTCTATTGGAAGAAAAAATGACAACGACAAAACATAATCGAATGAAAAAAAATTGAAGGCAAAAAAATCAAAACACCAAAAAAAATTGAGAAGAAAATTGAAAGGAAAAAAGAGACGTTGAACGAACCAACGAAAATGACGAGAGAGTGAAATAATAATAAAACAAGACCGCAGATCGTCGCTTCGCTCCACTCTGTGTTCTTGAAGCTTGTAAATTTAAAGAGTTTAATTAATTTTATGTTTCTCATCAAATTTTTATCGTAAGCACTACATGGAATGTATGCAAATCATTTTAATATTGTCAAAAGTAATTAAATACATTTATATGATGATATTGTATTCTTCACGTGTTTTATGTACGTTCTATGTGAACGGTCATCGTACATTATTTCACATTGGCAACGAAAAAAGTGCCAATTTTTTTTTGAGTTATCTCAAAACTGAATAACATGAACATGATATTATTTCAGTTTTGCAATTAGGCGTAATTGCTTCTCTTGAAATAAAAAATATGGATATTAAAATGAATTAGTTTACGGTCCAAAAAATGGCCTAAAGACTCTTAAAATTTTCTTGAAAAAACAAAACAAATACAGTAGCCTGCATTCCATGTAGTGCTAAAAAGGAGCGGGGAATGGGAGCAACGATAAAAAGTAAGAATAAAAGATTATCTTAAATTACCTGTGTTGCCTGGTTTATGATGCTTGTGGCATTCGATGGGCCAGCTCAAATACAGTCGCAAACGTTTTGAGCTCATGCCACGCCAAAACGTATATAGAGTGTTACAAAATATCAGATATCGTCTCACTTGTTTTTTTTGTTTTCTCTTCCTTTCTCTTTTTTCCCTTTCAATACTTGTTGTGAGCAACGTGTTTGAGACGTGGCAAAGTCAAACACATACGACATTTAGTTTTACACACCATCAAATACTTTTTTTTCTCCCTCGTTGTCATCTTTATACACTTTATCGCTTAATACCAATAAGTTATAGAGAATAGAAACGACGATACCCGTTATACACGTAACAATGGCTTAAGCAATATATATATATACATATAGAGAGAGAGAGAGAGACAGAGACGATCTAAAAATGTGTTCATGTGTGCACCATCGAAAGACAAAAGATATCAAAACCAACAAGTACATCCGATCCAGAGAATGGGAAATGGTGAAAGAAGAAAAAACGAACGCAAAAAAAAACGAGCGTGAGTGCAAAGTGAGAGGAGAAAAATGACGCACATAAGAAACTCACCAAATAGAGAGGAATACAATCACAATAAAGTCATCCAATCAGTTGAATCAATGTTTAGGATTTGTACGGCGCACCATTTCCCATCAATTCATTCAGAAATGCGCCAACAAACGAATTTCAATTCCGATTGAATGGTTGTCTCTCTTTTTCATTTGAAATGAGGCGATGGGTACGGAGCGCGCTCTGTGTGCAAAGTGCGGTGACATCCAAGCCAAAGTAAAAAAGTAATCGGATTTCCAAGAGATTGAAATTTTTCGGTGGATGTGAGCATTATGCTTCAATAATTTTAATTCACACTTACCGTTTGCTCAACCGAGGGTAAGAAAGAAAGTGAAGAAGTAGGGAAAAAAATTGCTAAGGATTCCGTTAAGATGCGATCAAATTGAATTCCGACTATACCAATAGGTATAGGTATTTAGTATTTTTGGTGTGTTTTGCTTTTGCGCTCGTTTAATTCACGCAGCACAGTCACCGGTGATTACCTTTTGAACAGATATCTATTACGTACTTCTTTTTTTTTCTGTGTGTGCTTGTGCTGCTGAGCCTGCTTGCGGTACTCTTATCAGTACAAAGTAAGCTTGTGGAAAGAATTGCGTGAACGGGAATTCAATTATAAAATGCGATTTCGGTAGAGAAGGTGGAAAAAAAATAATTGGTGCGAGATAAAACTTTTATTTGGTATTTGAAATATCCGACAGTTGAAATACCATTCAGAGCTTATCATTGAACGTTGAACGGCACAATGGAGAGTTAGACCAATTGAGAAATTAAAAGCGGCACAACAGTTGTATTGCCAATATCCATCTCATCGTTGAGCTAATTTATTGATTATTATTGGCAAGACGCGTTACAGATTCCCGTTCGCATTCCTATTGATCCCTTACATATCCCTTCGGCTTACATATCCCTTCGGCTGTGATACAAATAAAAATCACACTTTGCCTAAACCCAAAAACACAACGAAATCCACATAAATTTTCCCAAAGTTTTCAATTGCCCCAAAAAACGATGCCTTTTTCTTCCTTTCCATTTTTTTCTCTTTGCTTCCTCTTCGCCTAATTTTCGGAGGGTTTTTATTTTATTTCGTTATTTACATAGAAATTTGCCCTTGTCAACGGCATGTAAAGTATCTGATTTGTTCGATGCTTCTTCATTCACATGAAACGCCTTTTTCGGCGCATACACAGACACAATACAATTGAGACACGTTTAATGTGAATTTTGAATTGGTTTTTGGGGACATGCTTTTGCAAAGTGTGGCGGTAGTTAAAAACAGTTTGTCTTTGGATTGGCCCGGATGAGCTTTTTTTCATTCCATCTGCCGTTGCTAGAAAATAGGCCCAATTCAATCGAACCAATTCAATCAATCGATTTCGATTGTTTTTTGTTATTCGTTTTTTGTATGGAATTTCGGGAAGATTTTTTTTTTCATAGTTCAAACCGAGGGTCGGCAAATAAAAAGTACACCATCACGCCTGATGTGACCAAATTCTATTTTAAATCACCAACAGATGAAACTGAATTTGGTTGTCTTTATGCCGAATGATTTTGCATAAGTTAATGGTATTTTATTTGGCATCGGTTTTTTTCTGTTTTTGCCATAGACCAGAATATCAATAAAACCATTCTGTTTGCAATTGTAGATATACGCCACCTATGAAGCCAATGTGGAACAACATTGAAATGGCCGATTTTAATGTTTTTCGCGTGGACTTTTCACATTGTGGTGCAAATGCGTGATTTATTATCTTATTCAAACAGATGGCGTGTTGCAAATGAAAAGATGCCATTGAATCCTTTGTAATTTCATCACAAAGACGACTATCGAACACTGGTTTTCTTTTCAACTGGCAAACTTTCACTCCAATCCTCCTTCACGTTTCTTACCGAACAACCGAGAAAAAGAGTGGCCGAGAGGGAGAAAAATTGAAGTCGAAAGGCAGTCGCAAAAAAGGATACGCGCTATAAATTAAATCCAAACAGATGAGCAAAAAAAAAGTACTATTCAATTTGTTTCAGTTGCAAAGCCCTTTCTAATAGAAAAAAACTGCAAATCCACGCTGGAAATTTATTGTGAGTGAGTGGAGAGAAAAGAGAGACAGTGAAAAAAAAGAACGCAGCACCGACTTTATTCTCCATTTTCAAATTAATTACTATCACTTGACTTCGGTCTTCATGCCAGAACCGCATGCCAGCTGAAAAAAAGGGCGATGTATACTTTTTTTTCGCTCTATATAGTATATCCACATTTTTATGCGATTTCAGGGTATCACTTGTGGTGTGTGATGACGTCGGTTTCGCTGCCCGCATTAATATTCATACTTTATGTAAACAAGTCTAATTTTTTTCTACTCAAACGAAAAAGAAATTCGAAACGAAAACATTTTATGCAAATAAATTGGGTCCGAGCGCTGTGTCACACAAACTGATTAGAAAAAAAATGTGCTTGTGTCATAATTTATGAAAGCTTCAAAGCAGTTGTGTCAATGTACGCGAATGTACTAAAGTACTAAACACAGCAAAGACAGACAGATAGAGAGAGAGAGAGAGAACGGAAAAAATATAATAAAATAATAAAAAGAAGATTGTTTCGATAAAAATCTATTTATGGATGGAATAATTCCAGCATCCTGGAACCATGGATGAAGCAGCCAAACAAAATGTGAATAAATTGAATTCACACGAGTGCACATAGCAAAACAAACGAAAGATGTACCACCATGGTGCTTATCCTCTTTCACACGCTTCTTACCCTCTCTCTCTCTCTCTCTCTCTCTCTCTTTCTGGCTCTTTTAGTTCTGTGCTGCTCTGTTGGCGAACCGAAAACCCATAATCTGAAAAAATGAGAATGGTTAAATGGTTCGAAAACCGTACAGCATGCGGTCAATGGTGAAACACAGTTCCAAACTATTTTATATATCTTTCTTATAGCATTGCTTACTCTATTTGTGTCGAATATGTTACGGCCAAAACTCAGGCCATGCGTTCGACGACTGAGAATCGTTTTTTGTTCTTCGCTTGGTTTTTATTCTTCTTCGTTCGTGTTGCTGTTGTTGTTTCCACTGGAGCATTTCAATTGAAATATTTGTCTTTATCTGATTTTATTGTCGCCTCGTGAAATGGTCGATGTGTACAAATCACTGTGTGAGATCGATACTCTCTCTCTCACTCTATTTCAATTTGTTCTTGCATTCTTAGTGTGCATCATGATTCATTCGGTGGCGATGCAACCATTGCTATTATGCTTCGTGTAAGTATTTTTCCGCATTTCCGCACAATAATTTATATACGAAACATGGCAAAGTGTACACGCAATTTCTAAGCACATATCGTGAAATCGGTTGCGAGATTCATGGGCGCAGCACTTGAAACTTGAACGTGGGGTTTGAAATAGAGACAAGTGTGGCAATAAAGTTCAATGCACAATAAAATTCCCGTATACATCATACGATAAACAATTCTGTAAACGAATTGAAATACAAAGGCCGACAATAAAGGGATAAAAACTGCCACAAAACTACCGACCAACCAAAATGGTCGGCCAATGTTCAAAACATGCGCTCGCCTCAAAGCGAAACTTTTCAATGCAAATATGGCAAGTGCTAGATTTTGTTTATGGTTATTGCGGCCAAACAAACCAAACACACACATAAAAATGTGCACATGACAATCTGAATGGTCACCGTTAGTGCAAGCCTATTGAAATCTACAAGCTTATGGTTTGGAATATTCATTTGTTTAACCCGTCGTTCCGGTGCAATTCACATGGTGGAGAGAGAAAAAAAAATCTGACACCGATTCAGTGCTCGTAATTGAAAGAAGAAGAACGGGAAAAAACGTGAACAAATGTGAAGAAATCACACGAATTCAACCCGTGTCCTCCGCCGAAGTGTGATTACATTTGGCTTGATCAGCTGGCGGGTGTTTGTGCCACACTTTGAAGTGCTAGTATTTTAATTTTGTGTGACAGTCGAATGCAAATTGCGGCGTGTAGCGTTCATATTTTATGCAATATCGTGCATTTGAAGCGTGAACTGTGTGAACAAAACACAAACAGTAACAGGCATCGAGCGATGCCGCGGCCAAAACCATAACTCACACAGCGAAAAATGTTATACATATTCATACTGCAAAGTGTCACACGTAATCGCATATATCAGAGCATATGCAGAAAAGAAATGGCAAAAGATAAACAAAATAACCCAGGAAATATGCATGTTTGCCCACTTTGCTGGGATGGATTGTTTCTTTTTTCCATCATCTCCTTCTCTTTCTCCCTCCCTGTCGCGCGCGCAAGCTTTTTTGTTTGCGCTGATTCAGTGTTAGAAATGAGGGAACAGTAGCGATTGGAAAAATCAGAATATCCATGCAAAACCATCACGGGCTGCTGCTGAATTTGAATTTCAGTTTAAGTTAAGCAAACAGACAACATTCGTGTTGTGGAGAGGGGATGCAAAAAGCGCTAAACGGAAGGATAAAACAGCGCCGCATGCTTATTCGTCCGACACTCAGCATTGATTTTTTTTGGGAGAAAAATTTGCTTCGTCGTTTTTTTAGATGTTGTCTTTGATTCTCTCTGGATATCGCTTTTGTAATGCTCATGCTATTTATAAATCGCGTGTTGTGGTGCCCATGCCTTTTATTTGCATGACGATGTATTAGTCAAATGGTTGTTGTGCTTGTTTTTTCGGTGCATCTCTGCGTGCTTCTACTTCATGTTCAGAATGTATTTGGTGTGAATTTCTTCTGCATATATCGCCTCCCCGACACAGAAAAGAAAGAAAAATATGTAAACAGCAAATTCCAATTTTTTGATCCAAAAGAGAGCGAACGAGCATACGAACGCTTCCTTGGTCTGAATGTCAGAGATTACACTGTTTACGATTCACTGTGCATTTTTGCATTTGCATGTATTTAAAATCGTTTTCGAGTATCGAGCCATTTCGTTCGGGTTTGTCGATTTGTTTCTGTCTACTGAGGCATTTGCTTTCGAAATTGTTCTATTTTTAAATCGTCAGTACAAAGTGTAGGAAAATTACAAATATGGAAATTCCCGCTCGTTGCAGCATTCCTCACGGTGGTCGAGAAAGAGAGAGAGAGAGAGAGAGAGAGAGATATTGTTTTGCTGTTTTTTCATTCGCTCTTTCTTTCATCTATGCTATGTTGATTTTAGCCACGGCCCAACATACTCGCAATCCGGCTGCATCGAAATCGATTTTTCTTCCTTCCGGTTTTATGTAAATGCACTTGATTGTGTCGCTGTTTCGTTCTATTTATGTGCACTAGAAATCATTTACTTGGGCTTGCAGTGAAGTAATCTCGACAAATGTCCAAAATTTAGTATCTGCATAGACATTTGTTTGTTCACCCGAACACTCGCTCCGCGTGCACATTTTCAATTATTTGTGGTCGTTCTAAGAGCGAGAGAGGAAGCGCGCGTTTGATACCATTTGCATCATGGTTCACATGGTTTGCTTTTCCGAATCGCCACCATCAAATATGATGGTAATGATGATGATGATGATGATGACGATGGTGGTCCGGTCGACTTTTGAAACTTCGAATCGACGCAATATTATAGCGAGAGCGATAGCAATCGATGGTGTTCTCAATGATTTCCAACAATTTCGTCAATCGATGCCCATTGTTATTAATGGCAAAATGAAGATGTGAAAATGAACAACGACAAATCGAAATCAGTAATAGAGATAAAAATCACTTTATCCGCATACGATGCCATTCTTTCTTCCATCCACTCGCTCCTCTTTCGGGTATCGAGCGGTATTCGGTTTGCTTCAATGAAAATAATATAGAAAATATGAGCCGAAACATTTTATTGAATAGCATTCGGTTGCTGTTCATGCCGTGAATATGCGTGACTTGGAGACAGCAAGCTGTCACAGTGGAAACGGGACGCATTGTTGGAATCTCCCTTCACAATGGGGCCAGTGTCTATACGCGCCGCATCGGCTTATTCAGTCGTTATGTGATTCATCTGTGTGACAATCAATCAAACCATAATGGAAAATTGATTTATTCGGTTTTTGTTCTATTCAGCACTCATAGCTTTTGTTAAGCATCGCGGCGCAGATTTTGATTTGTATGAATTTGCTGACTTAATCAATAAAAAAAAATGAAAAGACTTCTTCATTTCGAGATATTTCTTTTTGTATTAGACGATTCGGTCGCGTTCCAATAAACATAATGTTTACAGATTTCGGTTGGAAAATACGAGCACCGAATGCGCTGACACGAACCTATATTTTTATTTACTCTTCGTCTCGCCGTCCCAACAAAATCGTCAGTATTCTGTTTGAAATGCGAATGGGCAATGGGCATCGATATCCAAACAACAAAGTGGATTTGTTTCACACAAATTTGCATACTTTTTGAACAATACGATGAATGTGCGTTCCACAAAGACCGCATCGAATATTTGCAGAAGCATAACTCATTAAATTTCATTGCTACAAATATTTAATGAGCCTGTTTAATTGGTCACGAATTTCATTCGGAATTTTCATTTCGATTGCGCGATTTATTTGAACTTTGAGTTGACATTTGCCACAGAAATCCCCAAGCTTTCTTTGCATTATTTTCCGAATTCGACAATTTCAATCAAATATGTCACGCCATTTCCCACTAAAAAAAACAGCCATTCTTTCGCTTGACATCAATAATTTTCATTAACCCGTAGGCATTGATGCGAATACAAGAGGCGGACTGGATTGATTGCAAATTGAAAAATTCAAAATGATTCAACATGTACCGCAAGCTTTTCCGAATGTTTCGAAACATTCGACTGAATTGCAAACACAACAAACGAACGCTCTATTGAATATTAAGCCTAACAATTCCAATCGATCCAATTGCTGGATAATATCAGTTTTACGATTAAAAGGCAATGTACACGCCTTGCATTTATATGCATCGTTGAATTTGGCTCAATGCTAATTCCATTTATGGGCAAGCAAATTAAAATAAAGCAAATATTCATTATGGCTCAAATGTCAACCAATCGTTTAACGAATTGGAATTTGATGCGAATTTGAGTGACGGCCTAGGCATCAAATTAATACAGCTACAACATTTGAAATCAAATGCCATTTGAGCAATGTGTGAAATGCTCAAAACACACACATGGACTGTGGTGTCCCAAAAATCTCATTTGATGATGATGATGACGATGATGGTATACACACACACACACAAACACACACACACACACACAACCAACAATTCCAACATTAACACAAGTTTGGTTATAATGCGATGCTCTTTCGTGGACCAACCAGTAGTTAATGCAATCGAATTGAATTATAATTGGTATTGTAAAAACTAGAATTAATTCCAATTGGACCATGTTGATGCATATTTGATGCGAATCACTTTATAAAGAGATTTTTTCGATGTTTGAAAACACAAATGCTCTTTTAGTAGAAAAATTCAAAAATAGAAATTTTATTGAAATCCAATCTTTGAAATTCTATCGATGGTATTTGATCTGTATTGTAGATATTTACCCTTGATAATAAGATCATGTATCGATTTAGTATATCCTTCGATTTATATTTTATGAATCAATGAGATTTTAGTCGTTTATCACAATTTATAGTATGGCTATGGATATGAAGCATCAGATATGCTGCGAATTTTTAATAATCCAATGTATATATACAGTTTTCTATCCATTCAGTACACATCAATACATGTCAGCTAGCGTGTCAGTCTAAACGTTACTTTACCTCAGCCACAAAACTTAGTTTTCAATCGCTTTTCTAAGTTGTGTGAAAAGCTTTCCATTGCTACACCAGCCATCCATTTTGTGCATCAATTTTTAATTATTTTTTTGCTTCTTCTTCTTCTTTGGCTTAAAACGATCGTCCATTCCAAACGGGAATGGGTATCGTTTAATCCTTCGACTGAGGGCTTTTTTCGGTACCGATGTTTCTATTTTTAATGAGTTTTCTATGGAACAGGCAAAGTGTGTTTAATGCATGTTTAAGCGTTGGTCATCGAAAATCTGAATCTAACGACGAAGAAAAAGTGTATATAGTATATAAAAGAAGAAAAGAAGTGTTTGAAACAAGTTTAAACAGCATATTCAACACTTTTGCTGCTTGTCTTCAATGCGATAAAACATTTCACCAAGCGCCTCGTACAGTCTATTTTGATGGTTTGGGGGGGGGGGGAGGAAGGCACATCTCGCTCGCAAAATAAAATATAATTCTCTTGGCTTCATGTTGTTTTTATTTGCACATTAAACTTAAATGCGCAGATCCGG
Organism: Sitodiplosis mosellana; assembly: GCF_009176505.1. Classification (NCBI taxonomy): domain Eukaryota; kingdom Metazoa; phylum Arthropoda; class Insecta; order Diptera; family Cecidomyiidae; genus Sitodiplosis; species Sitodiplosis mosellana. Next base: position 10,240,866 of record NW_022595244.1, read on the forward strand.
ATCCGGATCCGAATGAGAATGGTTGGGTTGTACAAGGTGAAACTATGAAAAACCGCGAGAGAGAAATGTGAAAATAGCAAAAGCGAACGCGAAGTCGGGAGAGAGAGAGAGAGAGAGAGAGAGAGAGAGAGAGAGAGAGAGAGAAAAAAAGTTAAGAGAATAAATGACGGAAAACTTTAATCAAAAGCTCGATTCGAAAGGGCCGACAAAAAGAAGGGAGTCTAGCATTTTGCTTGTTTTGCGGTGAGTTAATGTCATAGGAAATTTAAGGGTTTTTTCGTTGCTATGTATTCTTTTTTCTCTCCGTCTCTTCTCTTTTTCCTTCTACAGTATACTGACGATAAAACGAATCGTAAGCTTTTAAGCAATTTCCCTACTCATCTATTGCACTTTGTACGTGTCTGTCTACGGTAACACCATAAAATCCTATACTAGGGGGCGAGTGTTGGTTAAGTGGTACTAAAATAATGCCAAACACAAAAAGTTTCAAGCGAAAGGAAAACAACACAAGAAACAAGAACAACAACAGCCAACCAAATAACTTTGTTCCACTCAAAATGAGCTTGTGTTGAGATCAAGTTGCCGAAAATGTGCTAGTTAAAATTGTGTCGTAAATTTTTCTTTCGTGTGTTGTACATCTTAGAGTGAACCGCGAAAGCGATTATGGCGGCAAAACTACACGTAGATTTTCAAAACACTAATTCACCTTTATAGCGGTTGTTAAGAAACATTTCTTTTTCTTTCTCTCTCTCTCTCTCTCTCTCTCTCTCTCTCTCTGTTCATTTCTTCATGAAACAAAGATTTTAATCATTTATCTTGCCATCACATGTCTAGGAACTTGTCGGTTTGCGGCAAAAACGCCATACAAACATAAACCGGAAACATTTTCAACAAAACGAGCACGAGAGACAATTGTCTCTCGAAACAAAGCGTCACCTTTCCCTTTGCTATTCGTTGCTTTGCCGCTTTTTTCTATCAGCTTCAGTTCCATTTAGCTGCGTATTCGTATCAAAATTATGCATTTGAATATATTATAAATACACACAAGATGCCATTTAACTGGGTCAGCTCATGACTATTTTGTCTATGGTTATGAATCGCGTCTTCAATTCGCAGCTGGAGAGAGAAAAGCAGAAGCCGACAAAGCGTGGAGCGTTGTGAAAAAGACGGAAAATGTGGTTTTTTCCTTTCGAAATAATGTGTGGGCAAAAATGCAAACGTGGTGTCCCTACAGCGGTTTAATTGATGTTGCCTCAAAAGAGAGAAAGGCAAGGGGAGAGAAAGAGATAGTGGGAGAGAAAAGCGACATCAGAAGCAGAACGAAATAGCAATGGTTACCAATTAAAAAATTAATTTTCCTGCTTTGGCTTGATTATATTTTGGTGTGTGTTTGTGTGGTTCTAATGTTAATCTGCTGAATATTTTATGCGTTTGCTAGGCGCATCTTGTTGTTGGCCGTGTCTGATGTGCAACCCTTTTTCATTTTCGTTCTGTTTGACTTGATCAGAGCTCGTGTGATGCAATCTTCCGTTTGCTGCTTTTGAATCCAATTTTCTTGGTATGCGAAGCGCGGCAAAGGATGAACGAGCGAACGAATAAATGTTTGTTTACTTTTTTATGCATTAAAATATTTTCGAGCTCAAGCACCTTTTGCCAAGTGCTCTCAAAATGTATATAATCTCCGTGAATGCGCATAAGGCTTTGCCTCATTTTCTCTTTAAAGTTTGAAACGATTCTTCACCACTTGACTGTAACAGTTTCAATGTAAAAACCCCAACGAATGGGTCGAGTGAAAATAACATCAAAAACAGAGAAACATTCTAATGACAACATAAATTGTTGTGGTTAATTAAATGAAACTCGTTTGCCGCACACTCATTTCATAATTGAGCTTACGCTGTTTTTTTTTTCTCTCGTTCCATATCATATTTTTCACAATTATTCTATTTTCATATAATTCAGTTGCAACAAAACGTTATTATCATGCTTGTGGCTGCTGCTGCTTATTTCAAAGCAACTACAAAATGAATGATGCGGTGCACAAATATACATATATCGATCGTATTGTTTGGTTATATTCAGAGAAATACATGTGTGTGTGTGTGGCGATTGAAAAATGAATGGCCTGGGTCAACCGATGCTTATCCAAAGCTACCATTGCTCGTTGTTGCCGAAACCCATCGAGTGCAGCAGATCGATTGATTTGAAAATAATTACATTTGCTGAAACAAAGCAATGAATCATATTGAACGAGGTTGAAGTATTTTATTAACGACACACAAAGATGATGTAATATTTCGTTTGAATGATTGACCTCACACATCTAAAATGATTGAAATACGGTCGGCCGAGTGGTTCGACACAACATTATTTGTGGACGTGTTTGCGATATTCAGATGGCCGTATTCAAATGCATATTCTGAGCAAAATGTTAACTACATTCCGAACAAACACAAAACAATCCACGAACATTGGCACAAACCGCCAAGAATTATATCGCATCCGAATCGATACGAAATGCTACAGAATAAATTCATTCACAGGAGTTTGATGCATTGCGTCAATAAAATATGCCGACGAAAGCGAAGCATGGAATGTAGTGTGTGTTTGAAACTAAGTTACAATCTCAATTCATTCCTTAGTATGCAGTTCGCCTAATATATATAAATTAATTAATGAGCACACGCCTTGTCGAATAAATTAAACTTCACACAGTAAATAATGTGCCAGTTAATCATGTCATGTTCATCACTACATCCTTGTCTCTAAATATGTAAAACTGGAGAATTATTTTGCTACTCAATTCACGCGAAACAAATTTTATCAAAGTTCTAGAAGTTTGAATATCAAAAGTGAAGTCAATGTTACAAATAATTCAAAATCAAACGCATTTCTGGCTTTTGCATATTTGCGATTTATAAATTAAATCCGAGCACGCACCCGATTCCGGCCAATTTGTTCAAATGATATTTTCGATGCTGCGGTAGCCGTTCAATATTTGAAATGTTAATTATTGTTCGGCTGTGTTTATATTAGGGCATTTTGGCGCTTTCATCAGTCACATATGCCGCGACCATATCTCAGTCTAATCAACACTATATTCGAAAATGGTTCTCCCAGTCTTAAGGAGGCTATAACCGCCACAATTTCGTCGAAACAGGCTTCCATTTGGATGTCAAAAATTTCAAATCGACGATATATCATGCTCAACAAGACGAACGATAGGCAAACGGATCGCTCTCATATAATAATACATAATATTTTATACCGTATTATATTGACAAGAGTTTCCGTCTTATTTGTAGCCCGATGTTCGGGTTCGCTGAAACTGTAATACGATGGTAAGCTAATTTATTATTAGGCAAATCGCTCACATTTTATGTAATATCATTTCGATTTGGCAATTTGTCGAGGATTGCGTTGGAAATTAATTTTCTCTAAATTGTTTATTACAACGGCAGTGTGCAGTCAAGGGTGCGTTTTACATATTTCATATGTGAGTGTACACGAATATTCATTGTTTGCACAGCTACGAGTCATACGATTCGTCTATATGCAACGCGCGTATTTATGTATTTTGTAATAAAATACGCATGGTTAAATTTCAGAGCTGTAAAAGCAATTGTGTGCCACCAAATGAGAGGGAAAGCAGCCAAAGTATAAACATAGGCAATAATCAATGCGTAATCACCAACCAACTTACACAGCAAGTTCTCATCACACACACACACACACACATGCAAAAGGAGCACAAGCCCCGTAATAGCCTTAGAAGACACGAAGCCAAGGCGATTTCTCTGAGCAAAACTTTTCACATAGTAATAATAAATGTATAGAATTACAGATATCTATATCTGTGTTGATTATTATCTAGAGCATCTGTGTGGCGTGTGCACCAATCGAATGTGTGTCGTCTATTCACCATGTAATCGTAGACGTTTTGTAACCAGTTCTAATAATAATTAATTTTCGGATCGAAATTTAATTTTAAGCAATATTTCCTTACAACACCGTATAACCAAAACTCTGCCCATCGTGCCCATTCCCATACACACACACACACACGAAGCATTCGCCCCAATTCGGAATCGATCCGCCCATGGTTGGACCACAAGACCGTAATCGTGAAACGTAAGTGATGATACAAAAGCATACAGGATAACGAGTGGACGTACTATTCACTTTTAAGCTACCGAAAGCTTTGGTAAATGTTTTACTGCGAAAGTGTTGTATGTGCCGAATGGCTGGTCTCTTGAACAAGGGTGCAAATCTTGTCTATTATCTTGGCTTATCGTCAATACGACCGACTCACAGCTGGTAATGATGAAAAATTTCAATCATCTTGATGTTGGTTTTGGTGAACGTATACTTGATTGGACATTATTCGCTTAAATGTCTTTTTCTTCTCCGGATGGATGTAGGTCATTGCGTCAATTTAAAAGCGGGACGTACAACGGAAATTGATTAAATATTTGGCTTCTTCAGCATTTTCGATTAGAAGTTTTTGTTTTTGAATTTTCAGTGTCTGCTTTTAATTTTTGTTTCGACAAGTTAAATTGATTACGTGTCTCGAATCGATGCCGCATATAGAGAGATAGTGATTGTGGCCGACTTAATCCCATCGGATAGGGAGTCTCAGACATCGGTTTTTGTCGACACAGTATGATCATCAATTAATGCGGTTCACAAGAAGCCTGGGCCAGTGTGATTGCGTTGTTCGGTCAAACGTCCGAATAGAATGGCTGCTGCTGGCAATATCCACATTGCCAGATTCAATATATCAAAGCCAAAATATGAGCAAGTAATACGGTAATCTAACCAAGACATAAACGTCTAATCCAATTAATTACCAACATTACCAAAATGATTGAATGACGCAAATCAAACAAAATCCAGCCCATTCGCACACAAATTTCAACCGAGAGAAGAAGCAAAAAAAAAAACAAATCAATTTTGCATATTTCAATGTTTTCGTTTCGACGCAATACACTCATGAAATGGATTTCAATTTTCCAGCACCGACACACAAACAGACGCCCAGCAAAAAAAGCTTATTTCCTTTTCCCTAAATTCAATATGTGCGTATATATTCAGAGCAGTAATTGAATTTGTGCCAATGGTGTTTTTTTTTATTCGTCACATAAATGGATTGTTAGGGTCTCATTTTTTTTTTCGTGCCACCAAATCAAATTTATTTGGATTCCAAAAATATGAATGTAATTACATTATGCGTTGGAATCGAATGTACACAGCCGAGTTGTTGCAACAACAAGAGCGGTGAGATTGCGAATACAAATATGAATCATATGATAAAAGTGTTATAATATAAATATATTTATAGATAGAAACATCAAGTCGATGATTATCATACACATTGTGTATGCGAAATGGCCTTTAAAGCCATCATAATAATTTAATCCTTGAGCATTCAGAGTGCTTTTGAACACACACAGCAAAAGCAACTCCTAATTGTTCGTAATTCTTGAAAAAAGAAAGCATGAATTGAATATTATCTTTGCATATATTTTGCGCACGATGCCAGACACATCCGAGTGAATACTGTACGTGGGAGTGGCTGTCGTTGTTATATTTGCTGATGCTAGACGTACTTGGCCATTGTTTACGGCATCAAAACAGCAGCCAGTTTCATATTCACCGCTCAGATGATGTACGTATCTCATCCAGTATATTTTTAAGGCATTCGATTTAATTGAGCCATAAACCACTTGAGATGTCCACAATCACATCTTGCTTGATTACAAAATGTTCTGGAATATTCGGATGACTTTGCACTGGATTTGGTTACGAGCGGAAAAAAAGCAGCGATTTGGTTATTTATTAATGAGAAAAACGGTTAATTGACTTAGGAGTCAAATGTCCGCTGCTTTGCTGGCTGCTAAATTATTATTTTCTTTGGAATATAATTCGCATTATCATCAGGCCTACCAAGTTTACAGCTTTATTTGTTTATTCAGCAAGGTGTGTCTAATTAGAACATCTTATTAAAGTACTGAAAAATCATTCCACCCAAAATGAGTACGCTCATTTTGGGTTTGCTGTTGATTTAAACCATTTTTGCAACAACAACACACCACAACTATATCATATTCCGCCGTCAATCATGACATTGTACAAATGTGTGTTTTGCATGGAAAAGTTTTTGGGACCAGTGTTGACGGTAAACTTTAGCAGCGCATGCTTACAATTCCAGTCCGTATCTCATTGAAAATGTTTTCTTAAGATAACAACAAATTTCAAATGGATTTTGGATTTCCGTTTGAATCCATAATTCGAAGAGGGAATGATATGTTAAGGAAGCATAATAAGTACTTTGTGCGCTAGGGTCATCATTGTCACTCTAATGAGAATGAGAAGAAGAGTTATAGATTTTGTATGGTGACGGTGGCATTTTGTCACAGCTACATGTACCTTAGATCTGTGAAGCATTACATCACCATTGTACGAGCTCATTTGTTTTTGTAAGTTTTTGCCGCGCTAATGACGGGAAAATCGTTGCAACTTGCTCCTGAATGCAGGTGATGTGAATTGGGTGGAAAAATTTCAAACTGAATAAATGAAATTATGATGAGATAAGATTTCGAAACGGACGCTGAACACTTTTACCGAAACTTGAGACAGAATGGTCCAAAGTTTTAAGCACAAATTGAAACTATGCTCAAACTGCAGACAGATTCGCATGGTTGCCATTTTTGATTGCACTATGCAATAATGCTCAATGCCTAGAAGTTGTAATGTTATGCTTTTGGCTTTGGGTTTTCTCTCTCTCTCTCTCTCTCTCTCTCTCTCAACTTTCTCTCGACAAAATAATTGCATCCCAAGAATTGTGCAAACCGCAATTCTCTCCGAAACAGATAGTGTGCGTTGAAAATGGCTCGTTCTTCGGAGACGTTTTCTGAGCTGACTGGGCTGTTACGGAATATTGAACGATGCACAACGAACAATGAAAGGGAATTTTAAGACTTGATTTATGTTTCGGTTAACTTCTTAAGTAGAAGCATGATGTGCATGTGTGGAATGGAGACGCACCTGATGGTCAACCGAACACTCTCATTAAACATTTACAAATCTTATTAGAACACCAAGAGCACAAAGAAAGACAAGTGTCTGTCGGTACACACACGCATTAATTATTTTAATTTCAATATAAATGGCCTTCAAGTTGCTGATAATACGAATCTATCACTTGGTCAATGGCTAGGCCATACTTTGGTGGCTTTAAATTGGAATGTTGCATATGGTTCCTCTGAACAATTACATTGGTGCTTCTGTTTTTCCAAAGTTTCGTCTTTAAATATTTATACAAATATTATGCAAAACACACTGGTGCGGTTATATTTGTGCTTGGTTGGGCATTTGGTTTGTTCTGCCATCCAAATCGACCATTTGTGCAAAGCAGTTTTCGAGGAACATGAAGCTCGGTCATTAAAACGCACAGCATGATTGATGTTTTTATTACAGCAATCGAAGAAACTTGATTTTAAATCAAGCAAACGGCACAGTCACAATTTATTGTCTACCTCTTGAGATTATAGTCGACGTAAACTATACGATGCTTTTGTTTGGTTGGTGGTTTTTATTCAACATTCATTCATTTTGGGTCGGTTCAATTTCATCAGACAAAGACGACACAGCACAATTGCTTCGCTTGCAATTCCATACCAAAACTTGCGCGAACCAACCAGATTTTGGTTGTGTTTTGGAAATTTGTCCAAATTGGCAAGCACAAAACCAAAGCTATTGTCATTTAGTTTGTCGACGAATAGTTTAATGTCAATCCTTATTCCAATATGTTCCTTTATGCGAGTTAAAAACAAAGACGAAATCCCTTTGGCAAATGCACGCACCGAGAACGTGCTCAAGATAAACAATTTTAATTATAAACAATTGGAAAGAAAAACTTTTGTTTGAAATATGTAGGAAAAGAAGAAGTGAAAGACTGGGAGAAAACCCGGTGTTTCATCGAAATATGTATACAATGCACTATGTTGGTGGCTATGGAAACGGGAAGCGAACCACTTCAAGACATTTTATCCGTGCACATAAACAGCGTGTGCCAAATAGGTGCAACTTAAAAAGTTTTTGTCTTACGATAACCCTCCCGAAAGAACAGACACGAGAATAGTGAATATTGTGAAAGGATTCGGCATTCAATCCGTCTTTTGTGCACAGTTTGAATGTGCATTTTGTTTGAACTTTCGACCACAGAGTATTCCTTAAGTATTTTCAAATGCAATTTGCCGAGCATATCCAACCAAGTGCTTTGTACATATTCGCATTGTTTAAATTGTTTTTTTTTAAATACTATTTATGCATTTAACTTAAGTGCACCTTATTCTGGCAAACTGAAACACGGCATAAACGCCCTGAAAGTCATTGTTCGGCAAGTGCTATTCCTTTGAAGTTCGAATCATTTCATTTTGCGTGCATTGATGTAATCCAACAAAGCGTTTTTCTGTATCGTTTGTGATTGGTACGTACATCCTTTGAATAAATTTGGAGAATTTTAATCCGGTTTCCATGCAATTCAATATGAATTTAATTGTAAAAACATTTACCTTAAACAGCTAACCTGACGCGCTTCATTTGCTTCCGGTATATTTTCATAAAATTTCGATCCATCTTCAACATTGGGTTAAATTAATTCCGTAGAATTGTTGAATCGAATTTCATCATTGAAACTGTAAACTGAATCGTTACGCTTATTTCTGCTCCTGAATCACTTTTTCGTTTACATGAAATGAATTTCAAATTAATTAAAATCAACGAAGAAAGCAAAAGACAATGAAAACAACAATAGCGATAATAATGACATGGGCACACAACTCGTTTCTGTTCATTTTGTTTGTGCGGAAATTAAATGAAACTAAAAATAAATTGAAACAGAGCTGATGACTGATTGACATGAATTTCCAAGTGGAATTTTCAAAGCAGTTTGATTGATTTGCAAAATATGATTTCATTTCCAAACGGAATGCTAAAAACATATTTGCTCGATTTTCGATCATAGTTTCTTGATGATGCCAATAAAGATGTATCAAAATGAATACACACTCTGGGCTATTTGAATCAATTGCATACAACGTGCTAAGCGAGTGACTTAAAACAAAATCCAGAATCCGGAATTCGGAAAGTTGAGTTTCCTTATTTTGATCACACACTCAAACACACACAAACTAAATCAATAATCCTCATAAATGTAGCAACATAATTTTATGCGGTTTCCTACCGTTTGTTTGTTTTAGCACTACTGAGTTTAATTACGTTTCGAAGAATGGTGGAATGTGTGTATATGTATTCGTTGGTTTATTTGTTTACATTCTTTTGCCATCAATAACATGCTCTTACCATTTTCAATTCGGTTTTAATCCGCTTTTGACTGCGTCAACCCCGAAACGGAATAAACGTATGTGTGTCGAGTGAGCGTTTGGGTGGTGTATTGGGACAAGGGAGAGGAGCGCACATCAAGTGAAATGTTGATGATGACGATGATTTATGGATAAATCAAAGATGAGGCTGCCGCTTTTAAATACACACTGCTGAAAAACCGTGAAACATTATTATTATTATTCAACTGCACGATCCGTTTTAATCGTTCGACGAATAATAATTGTCGATGGATAAATTAAAACTGGATCATCGTTTTGTATGTGCAAACGAAAATCCAACAAGTCATGTTGGATGAAAATTTCTGCTGAATCGAAAGCATCGTGATGAGCAGTAGATAGATAGACACATATATATTTCGCATCAGCATAATTAGCACAGAATCGTGATTAATGTTCTCGTGGTTTTGCTAGAAATGAGCACAGAGATGAACGAGCATATAGAGAGGGAAAAAAATTCGAGTATGTGCTGCTAAGAAGGCAGTCATATCAATAACATGCGCATCAAAATGAGATCAAGAGTGATTTGCCATTAATTATTATCGAATGTGATGAAATATGCTGATATTTGCAACCAGACTCTCGAATCGTTTTTGCATGGAAATATGGATTTTTTTCCATTTCACACACAAGCAACAACAAAAAAAAATCCCTTAAAATCTATCAAAGCGAGTCTGTACCTAGTATTCCCCAATTTAAATGTGGGGTTCTTTTTTTTTATTTGAAAATCGGCTTTATGGAAAGAGAGAAAAAAAAGTTGATTCTGTGACGCAAATGGATCCCATCATTATCGGCATTAAATCAGGATTCAATTTAAAACCCAAAGCTCGTCCAGCGTTGCACTGAAACGTTGACAGCACAGATACAGTATCGCTTTTGCCATTTTCTCTTCTCCCGTTTTTTTTGTTGTTGTTGTCATCAATCGAAAAGGTGACGTGATTCGAAACTTCATTTATTTCCGTCTTTTCTCAGTATCGAATAAGGTGATGGAAGAATTATATTTACTGGAAAGCGGAAATATTCGAACGAAAACGATACAGTGAACGAAATCCACATTCGCCCGAAGAAGAGGAAATATGCAATAATTTTTTCTAAGACGAGCCTCCTCCTTTCATTTCACATAAACTATTGAATGCTATTTGATTGGATATCTGTTGATCAGATAGAAGCTTTCGGAAGAAAAATGAAACGAAATACATTTTATTCGTGCTTTGGCCCCAAATGCTGTATGTAACATACAAATAGCCGGCTTTCTTTCAGGTAGCACATGCTAATAAATCAAAAATATCGATTAAGTATCATGTGCTCGTTCGTTAACTGCGGAATAACTTATGTTCTAAGCACATATATAATAAGCAATAAATTGGGCATGTGACAGGAAATCGGGCGACCGGTATGACACAAACTCATAACAATTGTCGTGTTAGGCTTAAAAGGAGCAACCCAAAGAGTCTTTTCTATTGTTCACCTCAAGAAGCAGCAGCGTCGATTCCAATTGATTTATGTGCTTTAAGTAAACAATATGAAATATGGCGTTGCTGCAAATCCAAAGCCTCTATTGCGAGTATATTGACGAGATAGAGAGAAGAGGAAAGAGAAATAATAATACACCATGCACAGCACAGCTATACGCACATATTCTCACACATGTTTACATTGTTTTGATCGAGAAGCATTCTCACATGATTGCACGTACGCTTGGTCTCTGTGTGTGGCTTTTTTTAGCCGGATTTTGTTGATCTTTCTTTTGTCGTTGCATAGAGCTGTTCGAATTACCTGCACGAGATATATAATGAATATGCTGTCTCTCTGGGATTATAGAGAGCGAGCGAGAGAGTGTGAAAGAGAGAAAGGTTAGGCTTGAGATCTGATTTGCAGCCCAAATTTCAGTTGGTCATCGATTCGTGCTGTTATCATCATGGTTTATTGTTATGGCCGTTTTGTCTCTGTGTTATATTTATACGGTTCAATAAACGTCACCCAATTCCGTTAATAAATATCACAACAAAATAAAGCAGAAATGACAACGCACCGAGCGTCATTGATGATGAACAGACGATTGAATTGGCCGTGGTGTTTGCAGGCAGTTGTCCGATCGAAAATATCGATAACATGAAACATTTATCATTTTTTATCGTATTGTGTGCAAAACAGGCCCGAAAAATTGATGGGCTCGCATGAATTGGCTGTGGCATAAACTTATCGCGCCAATTTAATTACGTCTAATTGAAAAATACGGCGGAAGTATAAGTCACATGACTGACTTACAAGCGGATGCGGACCCAGAATGGAATCCAAAAAAATCGAATTGATATTTATGTGATGAACGGGATTTCGGTGGAATCGTTATTAAATCAATATGAACGTCAGTGGAACACAAATTTTAAGCGGTTCAGTACATTCAATATGCACAAATTGGAAGGGTGATATTGATACATTGCTCATGCAAAGTTCGATATTTAATTCGGCATCCTAAATATCATTTTTTGTCAGTTGTAAATGCTATACCAAATATCGAATTGGATCGTAAATAAAATGGGAGATGTGTCAAGCGTCAACTCAAATAGGCCAACTGACGCATTATTATCACCAATTCCATTGGCAAATATTTACCGTTAACTTATTTCCCATTCATTAAATCCGAACTTTTTGGCAATTTTTCTCACAGTGTTGACAGTCAACTTGACACACATACACATACACATTCTCACTCACAAGCACCCCGAGACAGGCAGGTTTTGGCACTGCCACGCCAACCGGATGAATCAGATAGAGAAAGACGAAAACTGGAAAATACCAAAATGAAAAATGCGAGATTTAATAAAATATCCATTATATAGGAATTTGTGCAATATCATTACGTCGCCATTTTTTTTCTCCCCCATCTACTTCCTTACCCTCTTCGCAACATTACTCTTCATCTCATCATCCTCGCTCTCTATTTCTTTACCTCTCTCTTTCTCTTTTGCTTCTTTTCATTTTATTGGCATACATTTCTTTTTTCTGCCGCTACCACCACCACCACTGCCATCTTTACCCGACAAGCAATTTCGGATTCTCGTCAAGAACACTTTCAAATTGCTGTCGGTGTCGATCGATAGACCGTTGTATTGTTGTTGTGGTTAGGAAATTTTTAAATGAAAAATGTTCTTCACGAATCAATAACTAATATCGACGGGGAAAAACCCTCAATTTTTCGAGAACAGAACGCGAGGTAAAAATGGTTATGAATGTAGCAAAATTTGTGAATATGCCAAATTAGCAAATCGTGAGTTTCATATTTCTTTTTATGCACTTTTTTTTTAAAATAGAATTAAAAAGGTTTCCATTTTTTTCTTTTTTACCCACGAACACACATTGAATGAGCACATATTTTGACCGATCCATTCTTCCTCTTCGTTCTTCAGTATTTTTTTCGTGCTCAATTTTATCCGTTCTTGTACAACACAGTTGCCTTGCTTTCGAATTTTATGTTGCCAGCGGACAATTTTGTGATTTTAAGCCATTTGAATGTATTGGTAATCAATTCCGAAGTTGTCGCTATGTGTAGCGGAAATGACGCAGAACAATGTATAACATTGAGCGATTAATTGCTTTTGCAATATCGTCCTTTTTTTTCTGCTGTGTCAACAACTTTAGTAATGGCAAGCAATCGATATTTTCATAACGAATGTTTGTAATGAATATAAAAGAAATTGTTTTCAATTTCCTTCCAATTACGGCAAATGGATGTCATAAGTGCCAATGCGGTTTATTTTCCGCTGTGAAACAAGCACACACAAACTCGCGCATATCGAAGATTACTACACCTTATCGCAACGGAGTTTGGCTTTATTTTTAATGCTTTCATGTAATACTAAGACGCAAATAAGTGAAATCAAGCACATTCACAAGACGGTAATCAATGGTTGGGAAGGGGAACGAATGAAAATTCCTTACGTCGCTTTAAAAGCGTTCAGTGTCAGTAAATGGGAAAAGAGAGCGACAAAAAAGTGTATGTGTGTATATATTTATGGCGCAAGTCATAAAAAAGGGAATATGATGTGTAGATTTGGCACAATGATGAAATACCATGTCGATATCAGCCCATCAAATTGGCTGCACTTGACATTTATGCCTGATTGAGTACAATCAGGAGAACGAAAAGAAAAACGAAAGCGGATCGATAACGGCAAATGCCCGCCATAATATCTTCCCACAATGCGTGTATCAGCATGGATCCGAACAATTCAACTTTTTTTTATCTCAGTGATAAGTGACCAAATAAACAAACTATGATTTAGCTCTTTTGTTCCATATGACCAATAAACTACAAAGCTAAGGACAATTTAAGGCTCTTGTGTACGGCTCGGGAATGGCCCAACAGATTTTTGTTTGTAATGCTGCCAAACTTTTTATGCTTCAATTGACGCTTTTCTTCCGAAAATTATATATATATCGATAAATTGGCACTCGTAAAATGTATGCGGTTTTTTATGCTCAACATCGTGTGTACGCATTTGAGTAACAGCTCATCGGCGACGATGTTGGTTGTGATGATGGTGGTGGTGTTGGTGGTTGTAGCATTCGCGCAATAAGAAATGAAATAAAGTTGGGATTGAACGCCTCAAGTGGATGTTGTTCTCTTATCGGAGTTGCTGCGGTCAGTGGGACATAGATTAGAAAATTCCGAATTTTCGATGTGCACCAACTTTTGAGAAATTGCTCCGGAGACGAGGGTTTTAACCCAAACATTGTTTCTTATCACAAATTGGCGCACATATCGATATGCACAATATTCCGAGCAAAATTATGCCATTGCTGTTGCTGAACAACAACCTAGAAGCTCAAGTAACATTTTCAAGTTGAACAACAGCCACTTTGTACATCTTATTGGTGCAATCAAAATAAGTCTCAATCTCATTTCTGTCCTCTGTAGTGCACATAAATTATGTAATGTAAATAATGTTGTCGGTGACTTGCTGCTAAAATAAATAAATGATTTATGTGAGTTAATGCAACTTATTTCGTGTGAGGTGCCATCGTATCGCCAAAGATAGAATTTAATAGCATGGTCGAAACATTGTTTTCGATTTGTTGTGGTGTGTATATGTGTGTGTATGTGTGGAGCTCTGTTGTGGCTTTTTGTTTGCATTTTGATTTTACACTTTGCCACGCTATCTTGATGCTGGTGTGTATCGCTTCACTGCATTTGCACACAATAATTCCCTTTTGTAAAATGCATTTGAAATACATTAGGGCCAAGTAAAACCAAACCAACGATCGTAAGCAAACCACAATGATAGAATCAAAAACAATTTCATTATGCCAGTGTGCTGTTGGGTGGCAGCGGTGGCGGCTTATTTCTATAAAATATATATGATGCATTGTAGTTTCCATTTCGTTGTGAAAAGAGTTTGAATTACATGCAGCGATTGACTAGTGGTCTGTGTAATGCCCATGGGAAAGTGAAAATTAGAAATAATAATTCTCTTCGCTCTTTTTGCCAAAGTGAATCGAGAGATTGAATGAGTGTAATAGAAAGAAACTGAGAAATTCAAACGAAACAGCAAACTCATTGTGGGACGAACCGTGCCGAGTGAAAAAGATAGTAAATGGCGTCAAACGAACGATGCAAAAAATAGAGAATAAGAGCAACAACAAGCCATTGTGTGAGCAGAGTGAACAAACGATGATATAAGCGCACAAGTCAATGTAAATATCACATTCATATATCAATTTGTGTACATGGTCGAGCAAAATTGAGCAAAATAAATACCACACCCGCACATACATACACATACACACACATACACACATACTAGACAAGCGTAAGCTTTTTCTATCGTCCGGACAAGGAAGAGAAATCCGACGGGAAAGAGAACCGGAGAGCAAACGATGTGGCGAAACATGAAATGGAATAAAAAAATTATTTATAATAACAATAAAATATAGATACGTTGAGCGGCCCGGCCGGAAAATTACACAGTCTGATAAAAATGATGCCGCGTTTTATTCGCTGCTTTTTTTTCAACTATGCGATTTCATACAGCGGCTTAATGCGAATGGAAAGCCAGAGAAGAGAGAGGAAAAAAAATAGCAAGCGATTTGCCACAAAGTCGAACTGGAATATGGAAACACATCACCAAATAGAATCTATTTTGCTTGAAAGCATAATCCAAAAGCTGAAATCAGTATTACAAGAGAGAGAGAGAGAGAGAAAAAACACAACAACGGAGATATTTGAATATTTATCCATATGTGAACGCATTTCCATGCGCTTGAGGCCGTTTGATGCTGTTTATTTTGCTCCATGTATATAAATGTGCCACACAAAAATACAATAAAATATGACATGTAATATATGAGAAGCAAATAGAGCGGCAGCAAGCAGCCGTATGTGCCTAGAAACAACATAACTACATTACACCCGCCACACCACACCACACCACACCACACCACACACCACTCCACCGCGCTTGGGTCGACTGATTGAACGAATAATTCCGTATTTAAATAAAACAACAGCCCAATTTGATCACATACTCACATACATACGTATACGTATGCATATTGTATGTGGGATAAGTGCGGCAAGCATACATGAGCGATGGAACTCTATGACCCGTTCGCAGTACAAAAGTAATGAACGCATCTGTGTTTATGTGAATGTGTTTGCGAACAATAAATTTTCTTTATTAGCACGACATTTTGGACAGCAAAATTCTGTTAGTGTTATAATATCTAATCTCACCCTCTCTCGCCACACTGACTGTGTGTGTACTCGTCTGTGTTCGGTGCGCTAACATACAAATTCGAAATATGTCTCTAACATCAGTTGCCAAAGCAATCGCACACAGTTCGAACGCAAAATGTGTGTTCGACGGCAATGGATCACAAGGAAGCCAGAGCAAAAGTGCACAAGATTCACACAGCATTCAATTCGGAGCCTGTGAAAATGATAGTCTGCATTTCAATTGTGGGAGAGTTGAGAGAGTGAGAGAGAGAGAGATATAAAGGGAAAAAAGTGATTCGAAACCAGTAATGTACTGGTGTTCGGTCTCTATGCGAATCTCATGCATCGTTTCGAAATTGCGCTTGGTTATTATGAATATGAGACATGAATACATTTTTATGGGGCTATATCACACAGATATACGCAACAAACAAATGCCCATATCATTCTATAATATTAAACAATAAATCCTTTGGTATCTTGTCCGCTTGCATTTTCACTTCGGTCGATGGCCAATGTTCGGGCATCCTAAACGAGAATGGATATAAAGGCTATTTATAAACAAAATAGATTCGAAGTCCAGGCATCCACAAACATACACACATAAACACACTGATGACTAACTAAAATGGAACATTGTTGTGAACTAGCACCACTAGAAATTCGCATCTTCGATGTTTGTATTTGTTGTGTTTTGGTGATGGGGGCAATGAGGAGGTTTATTCATTTGCTGGCTTGAGATTCCAGCAACGATTGCTAAAATATAGTAAAATACCATGAAATACTTTAAAGACTTTACTTGTGAAATTGAGTCGTACATGCATTGCATGGCACAGCAGAACAACTCGATGCGATTTTCATTCTTGTCACGTTGCAAAAATAATATTTGCAAATACATAAAGAGAGTGGAGAGAGAGATGAAGTGAAAATAAAAACGAAAACATAAATTGAAGTTCACTTGAACGAGTGAGTGCATAAGGACAAATTAGCTTGTTGACGGAATATTCGTTAAACATGGCCTAGAAGTGCGCTTATATAGCTACCGTTTGTCCATTGAGCAATGGACGCTTTGTTTGCTTTGTCTATTGTTCTTGAGTAAGCGCACCTAAATGATGCGCTCGCATTTGTGACGTTCATTAACGATGGCTTTGATCTTGATTCCGTACAATTTGGTCCGAAATATTTTCAAAATACGCTTTCGCAAGAAAGTGGAAGTGTTGCCATAGTAAAAGCGCACGAGAAAATTCACTAGTTTACCTCAAGCATATATATTGCAAGGTATATATTCAATGGGTGCCACTTGAAAGTGTTTGCAATCTCCATCTCTCTCTCTCGATCACACACACACTACCTCACGCTCTATCGTTTGGGCCAAGTGAAACTATTCTTGAAAACGCCATTAATTCAGCGGATTTACTTCAAGTGTAAATTGTGTAAATAAAGCTCGTATCTTTCATCTGGTTTAAAGTGGTGCCATTTTAATGCTTCTAAGTGTGCAATTTAATCGTGGTGAAAAATTTAATCGCTTTCACAGCATGTGGCACAACGAAGAGAGAGAGAGAGAGAGAGAGAGAGAGAGCGATATTTGTGTGCAAGTTCGTTGTGTTTCATTATTCATTGCGAATTTGTGTAAGCGCATCAAAAACCGCACAATGAAAAATGAAAAACATTAATTCGAAGAGTGTAGCAGAAGCACGAGCAGAGCTAGCGCAAACACAATGATTCGACCGAGTTGCCACGACGAAGCCAAGATGAATTATGTGAGTGACATGGTTGTTATCTAATTTTCATTCACTTCAAATGCAAATCAATATATTTCATGGCTTTCAAACAAGAAATGGAGCACAACACGCTGTGCAACAGCAACTGAAACGGAAAAAAAACAATTAATTTCTGTGTCAATGTATATGTATGTATATGCACAGTTAGAGTGAAGCTTCGAAACAGCAGGACCAAGTGTCCAACGCTGGATACAACAAAGCCAATTTTCACTCATCGCGTCGCGTTCATCAAGCACGCTTTAAACCAAAAGCCAACTTAACTGAATATTTAATTTTATATCCGATTATTCGGCGATGAAGGTTTCATAATTAACTATTCGACACAGAGTACGACGAGTTAATTTGTATGCATAATCATATTGTTTGCAAAAACTTCTATATTTATATATCCATTGAGTTCTCATCGTAAAATAAACACGAGAGTGTGAGCGCATCCGTACTCTCTCACATACATACAATTTTAGTGTTTTCACATAGATAAATTAGCAATTGTGATGTCATTTTGTTTGCCGATATGGAGTTTCTGTTTGTCGGGCAAAAATGTGCTCATACAGAAAATGGCCAAACTGGAAATAATGCGAAGACACGTTCTGCATCGCAAATCACATCAATTTTAAATGTTATACAAATAAAAAAACTTGGAAATGGTTCCAAAGTTTGCTTAAATTATATAAAATAGTTTGACGAAAGACTGAAGCCGATTGTCGTTTTAATTTAAATTATTCATTTTGTAGATATTTTGGGCTTCAAGCAAGAGAATCGATAAATGACCAGATTCGAAAATTCGAATAGTATCTGGTTTGAAGCAAATGGGTTGACCTCATTTTGTTAAAATTGCTAAGAGTGTGAAAATTGAGGAAAAAATTACTGAGAATTTCGAAAATGTACCTATTTCATGCTTCACAAACGGATTCTAAATTAAGATTTGTTGACAAATCTTATAAAATGATAAATTCCGTTAGGAATAATGCAAGTTGATGAATTTTGAAGTGTATTTTCCATCCTTCCCGGTGGTTAATTAAAACCATAACAAGAGTAATGTTGTGGAAAATCACTAGTTCTAATAAAAATATAATTGAATCGCATTAAGTGCATTTTTCTGGGAAAATAGAAGAAAATCACTGATGACGTGCTCATAAATACTACATGGGCTGAAAAATCTTCGGCCTAATAATAAAAAAAGGATTTTTTTACTGAAAAAACTGTTTTATTCTTCGACATAATCTCCATCTAGAGTAATGCACTTAGTGTAACGGTCCTCCAACACAATTTCACTAATTTTTCGGATGTTTTCTGGAGTGGCTGCTTCATTTGGCCTTCCTGAACGTGGTGCATCATTCGTGGTGGTACGATCACGACGGAACTCAGCAAACCAATATTTTACAGTTGAACTCGATGGAGCAGATGTGTCGTAACATTTATCGAGCCTTGCTTTCGCTTCAACGGTATTTTTTCTCATCAGGAAGCAATGTTTTATCAAAACACGATATTCACTTTTTTCCATGGTAAAACAAAAACACAGAGGTAGCGTCACTTCGAGTGCAATAACTTGAGAACGCGTTGGTAAAATGTCATGAAATATTGACAGCACTCTAGTTAAGGTTGGTACTATCTGGTAGACCCTGGGATTTTTTGTTTGTGGCGCCATCTCTAGGTCAAGCCGAAAACTTTTCAGCCCATGTAGTAGTACTTATAATGAGAGTAATGCAAAAGTCATGTTACTCATTCAATAAAGATTGCGTCCATTTGCCTGTGCCAATGAGCCAATTAAAAGTGGAAAATAAGTTACACATTTTGCTTTTTGTGTAAAAATTTGAGCATAATGAGCCGATGATCAAGTTGACGGCTTACTTCAATACAAATGAACTATTTATAGCACTCGGTAACGATGCTCCTAGCTCACTTGCATATACTATTTTTAGTCAATTGAATTCGTAGAATTGATGGTACGGATAAGTGCATCCCAACAAATTGATGGTGGTGGAACGAAAACACAATTCTGTGGACTTATCACAGATGATAAGACTTTTTACGTACTTCATCTTACCGAACTATATGTGGAAAAATATCACATATGCCCAAGCTCATACAATGTGCGTAAGTAGTTCATCCTGTATGAGCCAAAGAGACTTGTGCAAGTCATTTGTGGCTTTATAGCCAAAAAAAAACTGCATAAAACCTCTCTCCACACTCACCGATGCTAGTAATAAGCTTTAATTCAAATAGAATTCCCGTGAAATCCATTAATGTGAAATTCTTAATGAGAGAGACTTTAGCGGTTGTTGTGGAATTATGGTATTATAGTGAATATCATAGTATTCTCAGGTGAATGTAAAAAATTGGAAATGAGTTTTGGTGTTTTATATAACTGCATTCTATGAATCATCAGTGATGATTCATCACACTATGAGACCAACAATATATTTCGCTGTGCATCCACAAATAAGAGCTCAAAAACTACAAGCTGCTTTCTGAGCACATGATTATTA
>NW_022595244.1:10261264-10268145 GCF_009176505.1 Sitodiplosis mosellana
ATAAGAGCTCAAAAACTACAAGCTGCTTTCTGAGCACATGATTATTATTGAAAGAAGAAAGATCAATCGATAATTCCACGAAATACTTGATTGAAATCCCTTGGAAAAAGAACGTTTTCCTATTTAGTTCATAGGGTTTGTTACACGAGAACTGTGCGAGATTTGAACAATGGGTCATAGTTGCTTGTCTCATGAGCCATTCATGAATGCATTTTTTATTGCGCAAATACTGTCAAGATAATTCTCGAAACAAAGTGCTTCCAAAATAAACTTCAAAACAAACTATGCATTCGAACAACAACATTTTCACCTGTCTCTATTCATCTTATTTTTTCCAAAGCGCACATGTCTGTTAAACGTATAATATAAATTGTTCGTCTTGAACGGCAAACATTTCGAAAGAATTCGTTGATTAAACCACATAGAACCGAGCGGTGTTTCTGTGGGAAACACTAGAAAAAAAACCATGGTATAATATTGTCACAAGTTTCTAACTTTCACCAAAAACTAATGCAAGTATAATACAGCGACATGCATAAGCCACATACATTAAGCCCGATGGAAAGTTGTGGCAAATTTATCATAGAAAACCTTAAAATATCATCTAATTTTGAAAGTTTTCTCAAGTTGAATAAAATAATAAATATCACTCAAGTTAATGAACATGAAGACGAAATGAGATTAACGGCAAATTTGTAGCAAATATTTGCATTTTATGTTTCAAGTGTGGTGTCTTGCCTCGGTTCCGTTTCGTTGTGCAATGCTGGAAATAATCCCGTTTGAATGAGACATTCTGGCCATATACACAATGTACGGTTCGTAGTGAGGAGCGAATTCACTGTAGCATGGGTACGCACAATCCTTTTACAGCATTTTTCCATCATAAATCATTCGAAAGTTCACAAAGCATCGTTTAAACTTTCATTTTTTTTTCTTCTGTTTGTTCGAAGAATGAATCCCTTGTTAAGTTCACCGAAAATAACTTAAAATCTACTTCACCAAAACGAAGATGTTTCAAACGAAGCAAATCTTAACCGAAGTTCGTACGATGCATGAGGTATAATTAAAAACGCGTTTCAGTTACTATAGTTTGTTGAATTTTTCGCCATCACATCAAAGCATTGATTGAGAGCATGATGCAAAGAAAAAGGATTCGGCGAATTTTGCATTTGGAACGATAAAGTTTGGCAAGCAAAGTAATTTGTTGATCAATCAGGCGTACACGTGAGGTGAAATTACTAAATCTTACTTAACGAAAACATGAGCTACGTTTTATTTCATATTTCGCACATGCCATGGTGCACGTGGAATCAATATTATGATGTGAAACTTTTTCCATTTCATTTATACATGTTGCGTTACATTAACCGAAAAACCAAAGACGATGGGGTTTCTGTTCGTTTGTGTTCATCAGTATCAAATAATTTTGACGGGTTGAACGCACTGAAGCCAACGTGTGATGTATGTGGAAAAACCTCAGGACAGAAAAAAAAACGGTCCCAAATTTTCCAGTCTCGAGTTTTGAATCAGCAACTCATAAGCAATTTGAAAGTTTTCACTTGATGCTTAACTTTATGAATGTTGAGCCAGCTCTCTCTCTCTCTCTCTCATCAATTTGGAAAACTAAATTCAAAGCGAAGTTATGCAAAAAGTCGAGTTAATAATGATTTTGATTTGGATGCATTTTAGAGGATACATCTTCAAATTCTCATTTGCTTCGTAAAACATATCCCGAAGTAAACAATCATATGCAATTTGTATTCTATAAGCTACGTAAAAAATTGCGACGAGAATGATGTTTGCTTCACCGTATGCGGCGATGTGTTGCGATGCGGTGAACAAATCGATACAACGAACTTTGTTGGAATAAGTTTTTCTTTGGCCAAAAATTATAAGCACTGCCAAGCGGTCGCATTTAATTATGACGCGTGTTTATGAATCGTGTTCCGTAGCAGCATCGACGAAAAAGTTATCTCATATAAAAACGATTAGAGCTTCGTACACAGTTGTGGAAAAAGTTAATAATAATAATCTGACGGGGAAAATGTAAGATAGTTAGCATCATAGTTTGTTGATGAGCATTACGCACTTTAGTCAAAACAACAAACACCAAGTGAAGCACATCACACAACTAAAACTATGAATATTGACGACGGAATTGATTGCAGTCAAGCCCGGTGTTGTGTTCGTGAGCGAGATGGAAACTATTGTGGAACAATATTTATTGTCGGCAAAGTTTTTCAACTTTGTGGAATGTTTGGTTGTGTGCGGTCGCGGCACACTTTATTCAAGGATAAACTCTGGTGCGTCGAGTAAATGGCGTTGTGAATGAGATATGGAAGAGCACCGATAAGCGAAATTTAATTGACTAGTCGTCAATTAAGAGTTCATTTGTAGTCGAGTTTTTGCAAATATCTTAATTTTTGATGGCAGAGAAAAAGCAATTTTTAATTTATTAAAGCAAACACCACCACCACCACCAAGTAAATCAATTGATCCATTGATAATAATGGAGCAATGCTTGTCGATTATCATGAAAATGCATTTCATTTTGCTACGTTCATTGTTGGAATTTTCGAATGTGCTGTTGCGTTGCACGAATTGTTTGCCCTGAAGTTCGCATAGAATTTCAATTTTGCATCGAACCATGACCTCAATAAGTCAGACCAGATGCACAAGTAGCTGTACATGTTTTCACCCGTGTTGACCGAGCGCATTTTGGAAAACCCCCACATCTTTGCAAACAACACCACGGATGCATATGATTTCACGGGCTTTGCCTCAAGTTAATATTAAGACAAAAGTTTCAGTTGCAAAATTTTCATTAAATACACACACAATTTAAAGCAAAGCTGTTGCCATGAGAGTACGGTACAAAAACCTACGAACATCTTCAACATATGTTCGGTTTGGTTGAGCGCTCGAACAATGCACAACAGGAATAAGTTGATTGCTGATATCGAACCGACGAGAGTCCAATAGATGAGCTGTTTTTGCTGTTTGACGATATGCATTTGCTGAAGGACAAGTGCACCTTCCCTCTAATCGTCATTAAGCAATGATGGGAAATTGCAGTACACAACATTCATGCAATTATTATGTTTTGTTGTCGTTGATGCACTGCACACCAAACACCAATACCACTTGCTGTGTGCAGTTTCAAGAGTGTAATCATATTAAATATAAAACAATGGCATCATAAATATCATATTTACTCGCAATTCCAAACATCGGATCCGGATCGTCGGGTTTACACACGTAATCACAGATTAGAGTCGATTTTGTGTAATCGGAAAATGCAAACCAAACGAATAATTTACCTTCCACCAACTTCTTATTGCTAACCCGAATCTCAGTAAATCCTTCTTTTCATTTTCTCTTCTTCGTTTGGTTCGAAGAAATTCGAGTGATATATACTTACAAGTTGCACAACAGGACCTATATATCAATTGTTTTCCTGGCGTTTGCTTAATTTTCTCTCAATTCGTTGGGCACAATTTGGTCGTAATTAAATACATGAAATTCACAGCATGTGGCATTTTCGGAAAGCCAAACACATACACACACACTCAAGATGAATTCAATTTCTTAAAATATTCAACAAACAATCCCATCGCTACGTAAACAGCATATACAATACACATCGAGATTCACACACACACAACCAGTATATCTCGAATACCAAAGCGCCTGTTATTTTACACCAAAATTGCATGCATGCTTCAGTTATCTATTCAAATTGCAAACTATGCCGCAGATAAATAATATACGTGCAATAACAATTTATTAGCATGCGAATGTGAATGCGTGTGCTGTGATGATAGAGAGAATGCGAGAGAGCAGGAGGCAGCAGTGTTAGCTTGGCCAAAAGATGAATGAAATGGTATCGCCTTGATATTCAAATTGAATCACAAAGTGATTATAATAAATTACCGATGAGCATGTAATGTTTCGTTTACACAACGGCGCACTTCATGAAATTTTCGGGATATCCCGATTGCGTTCACATTGCCCCGTAATTACCGAAGTAAAATGGGTGAATGCTTCGTTGCACGAAATTAATACAAGTTTCAACTAGTGACATAGATTCCGGTGAATAATAAATTAAACTCATCCGAAATATTTTCTCCGGAGCGTTCGAGGAGATATGTAATCAGAATAATGCAAAGAAATGAAGAGGGTAAATGGGTAAGAAGGTAAATGAATTCAATACATATATATATATATACAGCCACTCACAAAATTGTCTGTACACCTCACGATTCTCATACAAATTGGCGTTTTTCGTGTCTCAAAAAAATATGCTTGGTGAAATCGAACCTCGAAGATTTTTGGTATACTGTAGGTGGAAGGCCTGAAGACCAAAATAGTGAAATTTCAGAATAAAAAATCCACAGGAATTAAAATGGGAGATGATTATGTATTCACAAAATTGTTTGTACATGTACACCCAATTTTACATTAGAGTCTATGTAAAATTGGGTGTACACTGTACAGTATACATATATGTGAATATATATATATGTGGAAAAGGAATAGTGAAGGAATTTCGCAATTGAGTTGAAATCGACAGACCATTTTCGGTCTAATGAATACAAGACAGCATTTCTGGATGTGTACGTATACTATTGATTCCAGAGGCAATGAATTGAATTGCTCTCGATTCGACAAGAGTGGAAGCAAATTAATTTTATCCGCAAGCCAAATTCCACTTCAAACGGATGTCGCACATAAAGACTTCGATAAAATGAATACGCAAGACAATAAATGGGGAAAGAAAGTAGTGCGATTTCACTTCTTTTGTCCAAACACTAGATGAATTTATGATCACCGATTCACCCTTCGTTTCGAATAGCATTGGTGCTACGGCTGCTTTTTGCTTTTCTTCTGCTATCCATTGAGTTGGTGCGTCTTCAGTGGGTTGTAATCGATTCAGAAAGAAATAATGTTTATACATACATTAATATCGACACACTTACAGCAAATGAAAGAGAGAGAAGAAAAAAAGCATGTGGCCATTTCATCGAATCGTCTGACGATAGAGTGTGTGCGTGTTTCTCTCTCTCTCTGTGTGTGTGTGTGTTTGAGAGTGTTTATGCAATGGTTTTGGTTTGTGCGTGTATCATCACTATTTTCGGAAATTACCATCAATTCCATTTATTTGCTTATTTATTTTATTATTCTCTCATTTGGCCACACATTCGATTTGTGTTTTGGTCATAAATCCCCAACTCGATTTTTCTTTGCGATTTTCCGTGAGCGCGCGATAGAAAGAGCTCGAAAGTGTGTGGTTGTGTGTATTAGTGTGGACGCCTTGTAACGAACTGTTTGTCGTAATTTTTATTCGGGCCGATGTGCAACTCGTCCGAATGCTAAATTAGTCGAATGATAGATATCAATAGGCATTTGATTCTCTGTTGCGGCTTGATGAATGTGTCTCGAACGATGAATCGATGGAACCGAATGGACAAATGGCCAAAAATCAATCACAAACACACACCACACTACACACAACATCGAGCACATCTCTTTTCATTTATCTGCGTTTTATGTATTGATGATACGGATTCCATCGAACAAATAAACATTCGATTGCTTGGCATGCCGGAAATGTGTACGTATACATCTCGAAAAGCTCAACTTCACTGTTTGCTGAGATATTGACTGAAATTTACTCGCAGCTAATATTTTATGGATGGATTTCCCACTTTGATTTCACATCATACATACATCATGGAACAAAAATCAAATCCAAACAACAACCACACATGTACTGATAGTTGTGACAACGATGCCACACAACAACATCAACACAAATGATTTCGTTCGTCATATCAAACATCGTCAAATGGATACGAAATAATCGAGATTTGTGGGAAAACAAAGAAATAAACCTGAATCGCAATAGAGGAAGATGAAAGAACACACACCGAAACAAAAACAAAATCAAAATCACAGCAAACGATAGAAATTTCGACAATCGTGTTGGTGCTAAGCCATGAGTAACCATAATCCATGGAGATTGTGCCATTTTTCAGTAAAGTGAGTGCTCTTAGTTTGGATGAATGGAAAACAAATTTCTTTCAATGGGAAAAGAGAAAAAAGACCGACAATGCTTCGTCGACGCATTCGTTTCGCTTGTTTCGCTCACAAATTACATTATTTCCCATGTCACAATGAGAAATAATACACACGCATATTTCACACGCTTAAATAAATAGACATCATCATTGAAAGTGAAGCTATATTGTGTGTTGGTGGCGGTGATGGCGATCCAAATGATTATATTTCACATGGGAAATAGCAAGCAATCATTTATTTTGTTTATTTCCACATCCATTCTTCGATCAAGCTCCTTGATTTCACCAGTTCTTCTGAAATCGATCAGTCATTTTTTGCATTTTCGCCGTCATCACCACCACCGACACTATCATCATGTTGATACAATTGGCATGGATAAACTCTCCCACTTTGACTCTCTCTCCCTCCCTCTGTCTTCCACTTTCAAAATGTGATAGATTCTCCTTAAATATGAGCACATTCACGGAAATGGCACACATTTATCGTTGTACCATTACACGCTCCGGTATCGGCCACGGAATGCAAATGTATTCAAAATTAAATGATTGATTGCAACCGGAAATAAATTATGCATATCTTATAAGGTTTTTGAATTGTGCCAAACACAAATGACGCTTCGTGTTGTTGCTATCTCACTGGGACGTTTGCATTTTCGTCATGCAAAAACGGAGCTCACTTTTTCTTTACGTTGATAGAGTAGTAGTCTCTTCACTTTGTGCTGAGAATAAACCGTACTATAACACTGTGCGACAAAAAAAAGTCAAAGTTGCCTAACCCAGAGCGGATGTATCAAAGTTTGG
>NW_022595244.1:10268545-10307653 GCF_009176505.1 Sitodiplosis mosellana
TGTCGCACAGTGTAATCAAATATTTGAATAGCTTCTTCCAAGTTTGTTTTTCTGTGTGTATTTATTTTTAAATGAAGAGTTGTTGAAAAGCAGCAAATTGATTTACTTTATGGTTTCGCTATATAGAAAGTCATAAATTGAATTCGAATCACGACACACAGATGAAGAAGGAGAAAAAAAAATATTCACGATTTCGAATCAAAGACGAAAAAAATTCACTCTCAATTTTATATGTTTGCTTCAAGCAAGAGAATAAAAATTAATGGCAACATGAATAATGTTAACCAACAGTTCGCATTTGCTCCATAAAATGTGATCTCGGAAAACGAATGGCAGCAAAAATATCCTGATAACTGGATTATTAGCGATGAAACGAACGCGCAGCAAATGTGAGCGCATGAGAAAAAAACACGAATTTCAAGATAAAAATACATAAAAAATGTGTAATAACAATATTGATATATTTAACGAACATCTGTTCCGATTTACGTTCATACTTTCGACACTTTTTCACATGCAAAATGTGCGAGAGATAGAGTGGGAGAGAAAGAAAAGAGAGACAAAGTTTCACGCGAGATAGAAAACAACAACAACACAAAACTGAATAAGTTAATAAAATGTTGTTCTTCGTAAAAGTTCCGAATGAAATACACCGCCATAAAAATGCCAGCGCGAATTTTGCATGGATGCGTGTGGAACCTCGACCCGCCCGCTCAACGCGAATCACTTTGACTACAAGGAGTTTGGCTGAAAATATTTTATGGGTGGATGAGTGAGTGTGTGGTGGTCGTGGTTTCGATGCTATTTCCATTGCTAACACCATCGTTGCTCTGTTCCAATTCTTCGCATTGACATTTTCACATACATTTATTTATTTTATATTTTACTGCATTCATTCACTCGACTCTCCGCTCGTTCGTTTTGTCACGATCTTTATTTGGTATTTTGTGCTCACCGAGAGTAAGACCCGTGCATTAAGACCGGTGAATGCAGCTCTCTCATCGCGAACGCGCGCGCGCTTCGTGCGTCAACCGAACGGAGTGACATCAATGTGAACTTGCTGCTCTTTCGCCCGAACGTTATATAGAGACAGAGAGCAAAACCACCAAAAGAATCCGAGAACTGAATGCCGAGCAACCGATAAAAAAAAATGTGAAAATGCTGTGATAAAAACGACAAAAGGGTTCAATGAAAATATACACATATTCACTCACATTTTATATGCACATAAATTATCGATGCAATGCGAAACTTATTTTATGGTGAAAAGCGTTGGCTTCGTTGTCACATTTCTCGATATTTATTGAAAATAGTGCACTCGTACTTTTGTCAATTCTTACACTCTTTTCTTTTTTTTCATCTGCCGTTTCGCTAATGTAATATCTCACGAAAAATTTTCCTCGTTTTATTGTGTGTGCACACATTGTGTGCGCACTCCGCACAACAAACCCATACACTGCACTGCCTGAATGAGAAGCGATGCATTTCACATTGCAAATTGTTACAAATTCAATAGGAAGATACGCAAATGAGATTTAAAATGTTCTTTTCAGAATTTTCATTTGCCATTCGCATTTTCCTTGTGAACAAACACATTAGTTAGAGCGTCTCGTTTGCATTTCAATATGAATTCAATGGAATTGTGAATTTGCAAATGTCTTATCATAATGTTTTGTAGTAAATGTGACACAAAGAGAGCGACTCCTGTATAAATCGATACACATTTAAATATGAAGAAATTTTTTCGTGTTGAAAAGGCGTCAAAAGTGATGAAATATTGTTTGGTGTCGTTCGCTATTCTTCAAAAAAAACGACTCTTGAAAAAGTTTTTCAATTCGAATTGGAATTTCGCATTGAAACATGCCGCAAGGAAGTGAGTCTATTAAATTAACCTCGTTCCTTTTAGGACAATTCTATGAAGCAGATGGTGTTGAGTATGCGTCACTTTTCACAATCCCGTTTTCAAACAGTGAATATTTTTACTTTGTAAAACTTGTACAATTGTTGACAACAATACTGATCACATATGGATATTTTATAGCGATGCTTCCAACACAGTAGGTGAGAGAATTCGAAGCGCGCCAAACTAGCTGATTTAAATTGCACATTCTGAAAATAGACGAAAGAAATGAGCGGCACACAGGATCAGTGCAGCAACATGAATTCTTTGTTTGTAGATCTTTTTCACATCCATAATTTACATACGGTGTACTTTCTTCGCATGCATCACATAACAGCGTGTGTGTGTGTGTGTGAAAATATAAAATTCTTTCGTTATTTCCAACCTCTTATTTTGTCGCTCTTTCACACACTTTTTGCCATTCGTTTCGCTTCTGTTAAATGGTAAAATATTCACCACGACAAAACTTTCAAACTTGGATACGTATGACATATTTATCTATTACATGAAATGAATAACGAGCAAACAGCACGGATTTAACTACTTTTTTGACATAGACTTACCTAGTGCATACATTTGCCATGGAAATGCCACTACCACCCACCGTTATATGTATTTTCCATCAAATTGTGTTGTAAACGTTTGACAAAGTTTCAAATCCCATTTTCCAAACCCGGTTTTTGTCGAATGACAATCATGACAGCGATGATTCCGTTGATACAACCGCACACATGATGGCAAAAGTGGCAAAATGAATGGCAAACTGTTGTAATTCGATGCTGATATAAACTGACATGGTTGAGACCAAAGCCACACGCCAATAATGTTTCAATCTCTCTCTCTCTGTGTGTGTGTGTGTCGGTAAGTCATGGAATATCTTTGCCAAAGCGCACAAATGGTTTAAGTTCTCAAGTACAAAAAATGTCAACTATCTATTTGCCCCAGGAATCATATACATCATACACATCTGGGATATGATGAATACAAACCAAAATCATTCATATTCGCTCCACAAGCCAAATATGAGCAGTACATGGTTAAATACACTTTTCCTGGGATTCATTTCACATTTTGCTAATTTGTAACGACAAAATAATTGATTTCATTCCCGACGAACTCTTGATCATCGCTATATAAGGCGCACAGCTTTCCAACTCTAGACACAATTTTGAATGTTCAATGCAAGAAAAAGCCTAAATCAGTGTTTGGATTCCCAGGATTATGCTGGGTCAACGTTTTTGTGCAAACAATGTGATGGCGCAAAGCTAACAATTTCTTGAGATGACGAGAACAGAACGCAGCGTCGGCAACGCTCATTGCGCTATGGCAGGGAATTATTCAAGTGAATTTTTAGTTCATCCATGAATTTTCACATATTTATGCACATAAGACATGGGAATTATCGCCTTCAACATGTTGCTTTTTCTTTTCATGCGAAAATGAAAATGCCTGAAGCACAAGTTGTTGCAAATATGCCAACGTTCGTTCGATGGCATGCAAACAATTCCCTTCCATTTCGGAACAAACTATCCGAACTAAATTTATTCAAACTATTCGTTCCTTTTTTTCCCTTCTATCTTTATACTCGCTCCCTCTTTCGTCTCTTGCTTTTGATGTGCTTTTCGGCAAGTTCTATTGAAGTTGTAAGTGGATAAAAACTATGTTGACATCATTGAATCCACTTCATTTCTTTTTCCGCCATTTATTTCTACACGAAGCAGCACTTTGTCAATGAACAGAGAAAAGATAAACACGACAACGAAATAAAATCACAACAATCTTGTTACATTTTACATTTAAAATAGACTTTTCGATATTGTTATTCGAAGTCGATTCAATGACACGTTGTGATGCTAAGTCTCATTCTTGTTCGTTCGTACTTTAGTTCCATTGTTTGCAAAGAAGATTAAATGCAAATCAAAATAAATGGTCGAACAATAAAAACGCAGGTGAGAAAACAAGAGCAAATGCGAGAGCGAGAGCGAGAGAGAGAGAGAGAGAGAGAGAGAGAGAGAGAGAGAGAGAGAAATAAGAACACGTGGAATTTTAACAATGGTAGCACATGGTAGTATTCGGCTGCCATCATTTCTAATTTAAATTTCTAAAATTAATTAAATTGAATGAACGGTAAGCTTACAAGTATATTACATGGGAAATGAGGACGACAATGTGTCAATGACAACTGCTAGAGGTTATTTCCCATTGTCGAATCAAACAAAAAGCAAACGATTGGCAACATGTCTTTCACGTGACATTCACTTTCTTCTTTGCACGGCTCACCCTATCCCATGGCAATAAAGATTTCCTCTTTCGCTTGCTTCGCATGTATTTCTAGCCTTTTTCTCAATTGGCACACAGACACACACACACACACACTTCCATCCAGCAATTGCACTCAGGCGACATACACGCATTGCACAGATCACACTGGAAACTAAGACGCAGATAAACTTCGCTTACTGTTATTTCAGCACACTGTTTATTTTGCGGATCATTAAAAGCCATTTATTTTAGTGTACGCTTCTGCGTCGTCGCCTTTTCTTTTCGCACACACACACGCACACATTTCGGGTGTGTTTTTCTTTTCATTTTATCACAGGTTTGTTTGTATATTTTACGACTTACACATGCTGAACTTTCCAACACTTTCAATATATGTATGTACACTCACTTTCCTTCAAGCTGTATGACATTTGACAGTAATTTAATCATGTTCATCTCCATATGCCATTTTCTTACGACGTATAGTATCGTACGGTAACGAGAGATAAAAAGAAAGAAAGAAAATGAATGACTTAACTGAAAATTCGATTTAAAACTCATTATATTTTCAAGTTTTTGCTCTCGAATGTGTCGGTGTGTATAAGTGAAGACGATGAAAAATCAGTCGCGTTGCGTTTTAATGGATTTTACTTGATGTCGCTGGATTTGATGCGAATCATAACAGATTTCGCTCTTGAATCCAACTTGTAAATTATCTTATCAGCTCAATTGACATTGCTTAGGGCATGTGGTTGCCAGGCAAAAGTTTCATCTTGTTACCAAACTTGCAATGCAAATGTAGTTGCGAATATAGTCAAAATCTCAAACGACCTTTCGAATCATTCGTCAAACGTAGTTATTAACGTTGAATGATGATGTCTTTGACAGTTTCAATTGAAACGATGAATTGATAGGACAATATCTAACTGATGTTGAACATCTGTTTCGAACATATACCAAATTCCAGTGCATTTTTATGGCTTCGAGCAATTGAATGCATTTCAATTTCGCATGAAAGAAACCAATTAATTTCACATTACCGACTAAATTCCAACGACATTTGATCATTTCTATCAATTGAATGGAAATATGCCAGCATGAAGTCATTTCATTTCAACAGCCAGTTTTACTCTTTTTTGTCTGAAAAAACATGATTTTCGAGAGAGAAAAAAGCTTCTCTTTACATAATGTCATGCAGAACAAATATCATTTCTAAATTAAGGTCGACGAACGCTGTTCTCTTACACGTGACAGATTTTGTAATGAAGACATGAAGTGAATTTGTCATCAAATTATCCTCGTTTAGATGAGATAGAACGACAAGCGTTGATAACAACAAAAATACCTAATTCATCAAATGTTTTATCGTCACCGTTTCCTTTTTTTGCGTCAATTTATTTTGCGTAATTCATGCGAAGATGTGGAGGATCACGGGCAAAAATGAAGCCCATGCATGGAGGAGTGTAATATGTGTTTAAATCATGAATTTAATTTAAGACTATTTAATAATAAAACTAGGTAAAATGTAATGAGCGTATAAATCGTAAAATCATTAAATTTATGCATCAAGTTATGGAGGCAAAATGATAAACGAATGAACGAAAGCGTGCGCGTTGCGCAGATACATTCATATGGATTAGATTTTGTCTGTTAAGACTTTGGTTTTCATTGAGTTTTCCTCCGGAAAATGGATAACAACGGCTAAAGAATATTGCTTTAGATGTTTCTCTGTGCACACATTGTGTGAACGTGAACAATCCCAATATAATTCGGTGGATAGAAGGAGACATCGAGCTGAAAATTGGCAACGTCTCATTTCATTCAAATGATGGATGCCGAAATGAAACACCAGCTCAACACAACACATAACACTGCAGAGACCTTTCAACGGAGTGTGAAAATAATCTCATACGTACGCATTTCACATGAGTCTCCTTTGTGATGTATATACGCAGGTTTTTTTTTCTCTCTCTCTCTCTCTCTCTCACTTGGTCTACTTTCTTATTTTGTCAGTGGCAAAAAATTAATCATACGAACGACACACGGAACAAAAGAAGAGAGACGGGCCCATTTTTACGCTATGAATTTTATTTCGTTCATAAAGAATTTAATTTAGGGCAATTTGTTGTTGGATTTTTCATCAGCATTGTCACCATTTCATCCCTACGGAGATAAATTTAATTGGTCCACTGAAGTGTGTAAGTCGATTTGATGTGCAGCACCATTTCTACCTCTCGAAAATGGAAAATCTAATGAGATTTACTTGTTTGTTTCGTTGGAAATTACCTGTTTCTCTAGATCTCTCTGTGCCTCTCCCTGCATTTCAGACTTGTACACCTTTTCCTCTTCCGTCTCCACTTCTCCATCTCTCTCCTCGACTGTATTTCCTTGATGTCTACGTATACATATTCCGTGTGTCGTGCACAATTTATTCTTTGTTTCGAATCCCAGGTCACGTTATCATACCATATGTGGTGTTTTGTAGCGTGCGCGCGCGCTGGGCAAAAACCAGTGTGTTGGCAATCGCAATATAAAAGCATTCACTAAACTCTTATGGCCTACATACTCGAGGCATGATACAAAGATGTCATGCACCGGATAAACTATCACCAAACAACATGGCTTTTGGGATGCTTATGCGAAATGACTTAGAACATAATTTGATAGTGTTCGAAAAGAGGAATGTGTTGTGCCAGCCGGAGTAGCTGAAGCAGCCGTTGCACTGAACAGCTCTCAGATGCTGGATGATAGGAATCGAAACCCGAAATTCTAGTTTTCGTGATCTGAAACGTGGTTCATTTTGTGGCGTGTGCAGTGTGCACACCGAATTATGTCAGTTTTGATTGGTTGAAGCCACACAGCAATGGATAAACCGCAAATGTAAAGCGAAAAATCGGAGCAAAAAGCAACAGCAGTAGCAGCAGCTAGAGCAAGTAGTAGCATCAGCATCCTGCACAAAATACCGGAGGCAAGCGAGCGCTGCCAAAATGGCAGCACACTAAAAATTGATGAAAATAAAAACGACGAGTGCAATTCAAGGGAGAAATCGAGTTAACATCTTTTGCGCTTTTCTTTTACTGTCTCACTGCTCCACTAACTTTCAGCATCCGATCTCATTCTACATTTTGTTTATCATGCGACGAGGTTTTTGCTTCATTCAAGCAAAAACGACCGACCATTTTCCTCTTTCTCTCAGTCTGCGTGTGCATGATTATTGCTGTTATTGTGTCGCTTTTGTAAATGCGTTGTTGCTTTTCATTTTTTGTTCATCTTCTTCTATGCTCTGTGGCCAATGTGATAATGTCCAAAAATGTTGAAGCAACATTCATGTTTTACGCATGTTACACCGATCAAAAAATGTTTTGGTGGGGGCCGAAGAGGAAAGCCATCAATAAGAGAAACAAAAATGTGGGCAAAAATTCAGCTAACTTTCTTTTGTTGCAATTGCTTTCTATCTCAACTTCCAATCACATCTCATTTTTTTCTCTCTTCTTTCTCTTGAGTGTATGTGTGTTGTCTTCGTGTTGTTCGCGTCTTATTCATTCATTCGGAAGCGAGTGTTTTTTCCCTTCTTCTTAGGTTTTTTTCTTCTTTCTATTGAACCACCGAAAATGGTCACAAAGCAATGAATCACACCACAAAACCGCACGTTCACAAAAGCTGACAAGAAAATTAGAAGCCAATGTTCTAATTCTCCATTTCGTTTCGTTCACAATTGCTGGCAAATCCCATCAGCTAGCAAAAAGCAATTGAGTTTTTGCCTAACTTTTTCTCTCACTCTCTATCTGCTTCTATTTTGCTGCTCCAGTCATCTTTCTTCATCACGTCATGGTTTTGTGTATGCGTTTGCCAGCCAGTCTATCACACATACACAGAATGTGTGCCTCACATTTGTGGATGTGTATGCGAATGTGTGTGGCTTTTTTTCAAATCACTAATTCCATTTCTTTAATGTCAACATACGAAGTGGCGTTGAGTGTTTTGTTCGAGAATTATTTTTACTGAGAATGCGAAATCAAAGACGACGACGACGACGACGACGACGACGACGACGACGACAACAACGACAACAACAGCAGCAATGAAAACGAAATTTTCCCTCGCAATATTCTGCCATTTCCATAATAATTTATTTTGCCTTTATGTCGAAATCATTTTTGTGCTCGCATCTCTCCGATTCTCTCGTGATGATGATCGGCAAGAATGAAAACATGATGCGGTGTTCGTATGTGTATGTGTTTGTATACGAAATAAATCTCATTCTCTAATGCTGTTTGTTGATCTTTACTGTAAATCTATGCATCTTGTTATCTTTGTGCCGCATGCTTCACTTCCTCACACATATTGAATCATAAATGCCCAAACCCGTACATATTCAAAACGCAAATATGCGCATCTTTCTGATGTTTTAGCTTTTGTGTATTCATTTAACGATGTGTTTTGCCGCAGTTCAACCATTTATAGTTTGTTTATGCCAGAAGAGGATTTCTGCTCTGCGCATTGCACATGCAAAGTATCGTTTTGCGAATGAGCAAGAGTGAACGCTGTACACTGAACAAATTCCGATTTGTCGTGTGTATTTGTCATTTTCGTTTCGGAAAATACAACTTGTGCATTGGGATGTGCAAGTGCATTTCGGTCCGGTGCGATTCAAATTGTGCGTGATCTTGTGTATTTATTGGTGAACGACAAATTGCTGCAAGCCTTTCAACACGCCACTGTGGATCTAACATTTATATTTGAGTTTTTGTGCAGCTTGTATTGTCTACCTCTCACCCCGTCTCTGCTGACACACACACAATTCATTGTGTGTAAACAATAAGCTATTTTCATTGGACGACTAAAAACCGGACGTGTTATATGCAAAAGGCTTTGCTTTTTGTTGACACACCAAAGGTTATTTCCTGTAAAATGCAACAGCAACAACAACAGAAAAGAGCTCAATCACTCTCCGGGTGCTTACGGTCAAAAGCACTTTGATGATTTTCCATCCAGAATTTTTGTTGAAAGCTTTTGTTTCGAGCATGTAAACCTCGCCGATGCCACAGAAACTTATTATGGAAATGACAGATTTTATTCAGAGCATTTTACATCGAAGCGATTTTCAAGATAGAGAGAAAAAAATACACGCTACTGAAATTGCAGTAAGCCTCTTACGAGCAAAAATTCAGCGCCTACAGCATTTCTGGCGATTGTAATATAGCAATTACTTGGGATTGATGCAAATTATTACAGCATTTATTTTAATTCCATACAAGTGCGCTTTCCGTACATTGCATAATAAGCTCATTAATTCGATCACGTTGGAGCCACATTCAGTGGAATTCAACGATGGATAACGTATGAAATTACATTATTTAATCGACTTACTTACGTTTTAAAGATCTCATTAGATCGCTGGAATTTTTGAAGCGTGCTTTTTTTCGTTAAGAAATTGAATTTAATGCATTGAATTTATGTACAGAAGATATGCTCACCACGAAAGAAGCTTGTGTGGATAGGCGTATTGGTCTCCGTTGATAGCACAATTGATTACATTTCAACACATATTCATCGGAAATGCTGCAAATTTTGCACACAAAGCGTGTGTGTGTTGCTTTTGAAGCGTGACTGTTTTGTGCCAATGGGAAATATTTTAACGCACATAGACTTTGAATTGTTCGAACTAATATGATCATGACGTGGCGGAAATTTCACATTTACAATACTGCAATATCTCGCTCACACCCCCAAATGAAAGGTGAATGCTTATCTTGTGGTCTGCTTTGTGTCGTTTAACGGAACATTGTTTGCTTTGAAATCGATTTTATGCGCTGGGTACAGAAAAAAATGTATAACAAGCGAATTTAAACGGAACGAAACTAAAGGAGGTGACGACAGCGGCGGCGGTAGTGGTGGTGGCAAAAGGGTTAACAACGATTTATCTGATGAGGAGACAAAAGAGATCTTTCAAAAACCTTTGTTGTCTGCTCTTTCCATTGACGTACTTTTCTTTGCCATCGCTGAATGTGCAAAGGATGCAACCAATACATTTTACATAACGAATATGAACAAATGATGCTCAAATACGAACAGACACACATATCCACACAATGCAAACTAACCACCATTCAAGCAATTTGATAATTTTCAAAATATTTTCCGCACAAACTTTACCCAATCGAATATTCCTGACGCATGCTCGACCAAAACACCATTTCAGTTACATGTAGAGAAATTTCAGTTACATTTAGAGAGACTTTATTTTACATTAAGAGAAATCTGCTTCTCACTTTGTAAGTCAAATCGTGAAGTGGTCGGTATTCATTTTCCTTTCGAAGGAATTTCAAAGCAGCAAAGGGGCATGTATTAAGAAGTATGCTCAAATGGCACGCTCTTGGAACATCAACAAACAGGGAACATTTACGCATTCAAAGTTCTCAAGTACATGCCATTTACAGGAAACTGTTCAACCCGAAATGCTTTCAAAATGTGCATCAAACTCATAAATTTTCAATGAGCATCGTAATTTCAGTAGTTTCACTCCATCGCCAGACGCACACCAAAGCACACACACACACATACTAAAGACATACGTTTCGTATGGTTGTGTTTGGTTCGGCAAACGCGGAGTAACCATTTTACTGTATTGTTTTCGGTTCACCGCAAAATGTTTGCGTTGAAACTAGAAACCAAGAACAAGGTAGAAATGAAATGTTTCGTTTTTTTTGTTCTCTACCTCTGCATCAACTTTGTTGATCCGTGTTCGGCTCGATTCCATGAAAATGTTGCGGAAATTATTTATAGGCAGCGTTAGTGCATCAAAAAGACGCTCAAACAATTTACGCTACTTAAAAATAGATATGCTTAGTGAAATGTCTGCTCGTAACGATGTGTGAGCATCGATTCGGTATTTGCCATAATTTAAATTCGCAATAAAATTTAAGTAAAGCGTCTGCCGTTGCAGCACCGTGAAATGTGTTTTACGGATGGAACAACACCGGAATGGTTTTAAAAGCATTTGCGCGTGAAAAAAAGAAGAAGAAGAAAAGCTTTCACAATAATTTCACACGTGTACATGATACACACACAAACACATAGCACATTTTCTCGAGAATTCCATGCGATTACCGGCACAAGCGTCCAAACAAACTATTCGAGCAGCGCTGCCACATCGTTGATTTAATGCTTCATCATCATCCCTATAACCATACCATTCAACTTTTCATGTTCAACATTTTTTTCTCTCTGCTCGCATATCATTCACTTGCGTTCTATTACATTTTGATAAGGCGCATATTCACTGGGGAAATATGTCAAGTATTTTAGCTCATTGCGTCAATGTGTTTACAATCTTCATATTTTTCCCCGTGTATCTCTTTTTTTCTGCACACGCATAAATATTTGATTTACTCGCGCCAAATTCCATGTGAAAGTACACGTAGCACTTGCTATTTTTCAAACCACTTCTCCTTCGTTCCATGGCAGAAGGAGCATATTTTCATTTTGCAAATATGCATGTGGCAATAATGAAACACACACGCACTTTTGTACACATCCCATATTTCTTGGTGGCATGCTCAGCTGCTGTTATATATGGGTTCCATATCGACTTGTTTAAAAAGTGCGGTTAAATTAAAGAAAAAGTTTTTTTTTCTCTCTTTCCATCCATGAGATAACGTCAGCGATCAGGGAATGGAGGAAAAAAAGCCACACATGGGTATGCTCTAGACGATGTATCGATGGTTTAAATGTGCTCAGATCTCCATTTGTATGATAAAATTGCTTCTACTTATAAAACGAATGCGATTGCTTTTGCCGTTATGGGGGCTGGCGTAATTTCTTCTTTCATGCACGCAATCGATTCATTTCGGCTTCCAGGTGAATGACGAATGATGTTGCAATCTCCGGGTCTGATATACGTACAAAGATATTACAATGTGCGTTGCGTGGTAGATATGTTTGTGTTTGGCACACATTGCGTTGAAAATGGGAAAAATCGATTTCGAAAAAACGTATTGAATCGATGTTCGAACAGCAGGCGATGAATATATCAGATTCTACCTAATCTCTTCAATACTTACTTTTGCTACATGTTTACCATACATTTCCAATAATTCTTTGTTCAATTTGTTATCGACGAGCATATTCACCTCCTCTACTAGTACATCAATTCTTGTTTGCGTACTTTTAGCAGCGCTCTCTCATAGTTCAACAACCCATCGCTACATCGATAACACACAATTCCCAAGAAATTCCATCCAACTTAGCATTGGCTTGAATCAACTCTGGTTTATGCTGAAACCGCATTCATTCGGTTTTAAATAAAAATTCAATTCTGATTTAGCCTTCATTTATTGGCCTTTTTCCATTGGCTCAGCTTATTATTATGTTAATGCAAAGCTAAACCAATTATGATTATTATCGCACTTTTATGGCATAAAACATTCAACGCATATGCTCATCGACAATAATAAATCAGGCGATAATTTGTGTGATTGTTATTAATGATTATTAATATGAATATTTTATGAGCCTTTGGTGGCCAACTATATTTCACACAATCCATATTTTATGTGTTTCATTAGAATTTATAGAAAAATTGTGCATTTCCATATATCAAGTCCAGAGCTTTTACGATATGTAAAGAAAAGGGCAAACTCATTTTGTAGTTCACTGAATTCACTCAATCAAATGGGATGGAATGAGTGGACAAATTGCAAATTAACATCTTATTTGTTCAACAAAAATCTATTTAATTGAACCTGTTAATATTTCTCTCCTTCCATCAACGACATAATTAAATGGCAAATATGATGAAATTATTGACATGACAACTGCCATTCCTTGGAAACACTCAAATGCCACAAAACTAATGATGTTCAAGAAATGTACCAAACGGAAAAGATATTATTTAATCTGGAATTTGATTTAATGCAAGTAAATATTGGGTTGTCCATGCCCTTTGGCTTACTTCATCAAATGCATTCCTTTTTTGGACGATTATTCATCCACTTTTTGCATTCTACAAATACAAACTGGCACAACAAATGGACAAAAACCGAGTGCAACATTTGCATTTATATGAAATGTGTTATTTGACATCTGCACACGCACATTTCAAATAGATCGATGTTTTCATGCTCTATTTTGAGTAGAAAAACCATAATCAAATTCGACACAGTGATTAATTTTCATGAAAATTAGGAAAATTGAAAAATTAAATAGTGAATGCGGAGTTTTCCAATTTAATTAAACAAACAAATCGTTTATTACATGTAATTCCAGAGGGCGTTACTTGAATGGGGGAAATAGTTAAAGGATGCAGTACAATTCATTGTTTTAATGTAGCCTTAATGTGTAACGCTGAAATGCAATGTAATGTGAATGTAAAAATGTGTGATGTTGATTCAGTTTTATTACTTTTCCGTACACAACGTGTCAAGGGAAAGTATAGGAATTGGTCCCGAAAACTTTTTTCGCAAAATTAGCTTAGATCATCATAAAAATTCATGAAACGCGTAGAAAACCACTTTTTGAGACAATTTTCCGTTCGTGTGCCGTCGTCGTTGTCGTCGTTGTCGTCGTTGGTGTGTGTTAACACGATAACTCAAAAAATAATTGAGATAATCCAAATCTGGAAACGCCAAAAGTTTTGTATTCGAAAAACTAAGTTTAAGTTCGAAGATGAGCCATTTTCGATTTGATCCTGGGGTACTTGCCCTAAGAAAAACCTCGAAAAATTGACACTTTTGTATGGGAGGTACCTGTAAATCGACTCCGATTGGCTTCAAACTTTCTGAGGTTTCATTTTCAAGAGAAATTTTGAGAAAATTTCGACAAAAATTCTAGGATTTCATTCTTTGGGTGAAAAATAAGATTCTGAAAGTTTAAAACCAATCGGAATCGATTTACGGGTACCTCCCATACAAATTTTTTGAAATTTTGACTAAAATTACCGATTTTTGGACAATTTTGTATGGGAGGTACCCGTTAATCGATTCTGATTGGTTTCAAACTTTCTGAGGTTTCATTTTTAAGAGAAAAAATAAGATTTTGAAAGTTTCATGTTGATCGCATGTGCAGAAGTTTGGTTTTTGGCCCTCAATTTTTTCCAAGAAAATTTCGACAAAAATTGAGGACAAAAAATCAAACTTCTGCAAATGCGATCAACATGAAACTTTCAGAATCTTATTTTTCCTCCAAAAAATGAAGACTCAAAAAGTTTGAAGTCAATAGGAATCGGTTTACGGGTACCTCTCATACAAAATTGTCGAAGTTTTAGTTAAAGTGACCGATTTTTCTCTTTATTTTTATTATTATATTTTCGCTGCCTTTATTTCAAGAAAATTCACAAAAAATAACCAAAAGTACCTACAGACAACGCAGGCCAACGGTACGGAAAAGTTCGGGATTACCAATGTAATTCTTTTTATCTTCTTTATATTTGGTTCGAAATGGGCTTCAGTTGAATCAGTTATTCGCTTAATGAACCAAAAATATCTGCAGTACAACCCTCTTATCGTGCGGTTATCCTGGAATTTTTGAATGGTAAAGCCGAAAGAGAGGCAGCAGAGGTTGAAAAAATCTGCACACATCCACACAAAATGTGTAATTGTGTGGCCATTCCATTGAAAACACTCATCGCCATTTCGATTTATTTAACCGGCAAACAAAAGTGCACAAAGAAACTCTTTTTCCAGCCCACACTATATTTGCCATATTTGTTTTTTCTTTTCGTCTCACACATAAAAATGAAATTGATGGTTGAATATGATTGTAAATATTGTTGGCTTTTATCTGCATTCCTACTCGACAGATTTTCAAACATAATCCACATTCGTGAATCATTGCACATTGATCATATTAATAAAATTTCCGCCACACTCCTCCGCCGAGTACATATTTCATTCAACCAAATACGTAGGAAGCTTTGTACGAGCCCATTCTATTGAACAATGTATTTTCATGCTGTCGAATGAGAATATAGTGAATGAAGCTTAACATTTAAAATCGATGGTGGAGCACAGGGTTCGAGGGTTAAAAATCATGAAAATACGCTTCCCATAGCGATTGTGTTCGATTGTACTACAGCATGTTTTCCGCTTTCATTGCACAGCAAGCAATTTTAATCCAAAATATTGAACATTATTTTCATTGTCTTGTTTTTTCAATGTTGAAATATCAGATACATATTTTTTGCAAGCCGTACAGAAATTTTTTTGATATTATTTGGCTTAAAGCGCTTTTGAACAGGGAGTATTTTGTGTCAAAATTGTTGACTGAATATAGATACATTTTGGAAATACATACACAACCAATTTCTTCGAATTTAAAGCACAATTTTCTTGGATCAGATTCCACATGCACTCAGCCGATGATTTTTTAATATTACGTAATGTTGAAGTGTACATATTTCACCATTATACGAGTCGCAGCTATTCCTTCGAAAATATAAATTAGTTAATCTCATAATGAGCTACCCAAGATAAGACGATTGTACTCTGGAGAAAAATATGCACAACAATGCAGCATAACTATGTGTATTCTATTAGACGCTGATGTAGCAATTGAAATGCATATTTTAGATGATACCTAATGGTTTTTTTAGAATGAGTCATCACTTATTCAATGTTAAATAAAATGTAAGAGATAGAAAACATTAC
Organism: Sitodiplosis mosellana; assembly: GCF_009176505.1. Classification (NCBI taxonomy): domain Eukaryota; kingdom Metazoa; phylum Arthropoda; class Insecta; order Diptera; family Cecidomyiidae; genus Sitodiplosis; species Sitodiplosis mosellana. The sequence continues at coordinate 10,284,353 of NW_022595244.1, forward strand.
AATTTGAAAATTTGAAAATCTTTAAATACGCTCTGTTTGAAGGCTAGGCGTTTCAAGCCTTTACATAATGCTCGATTGAAACCTAAATATGTAATGGGAAAATGCGATAAAAACGTTACCATTATAATCATGTAAATTACACAGAAGACTGATTGTCGAATTTCATGGTAAAATAAATATGACAAAATAAACAGAAAAAAAAACTTTTCCGTTATCTCTTTTTAAAAGAGAACTTCTTGTTAACTTCTACTTCGTCGATCGCGTATTTGCGAATATCGTTTGCTCAATTTTCAACATCACTTCATCATCAAATACACGATAGATCTCATGAATAAGAAGTGCACCACACACATTCACTCTAATGCGGAACGATTCGACAGCTATCGCACACACATCACAATTCGGATGTGCAATTGTTCGGATGTTTATCCCAAAGGAGAGCTGAATATTCGCGATGTAATGTGTATCGAAAGAATTTCGTAGCACATATTTGCCAGTTAGTAAGTTTTCATGACGGATTTTCATGTCCGTTTCGGCCGATTCGCGCTATCGGCACTATAAAAAATGATGATGAACCGGGTTTTTTTTGTGTAAATGTGCACAATGAGAAACATGAAATGGTGAACAATTTGTGCAGCATCAGCTTTAGATCGTCAATTTTGTGTTTATTTTTGCCACTCATAGAGACGTGGTACTTCGCAAAATCTCAATCGATTCAAACGGCAAATTTTTTCCACTCACATTTCATTCATGTACGTGATAATAGTGCTCGTGAATTGCACACATCGAAAGAATATGCAAACTGAAATGAAATTCGGCTCCTTTTTTCATCTTTCTCTCGCCACCAATGCAAAATTGTTGTGAATATGTAGTGCAGAGAGTGAGGAGGAGAGGGAGAATGAGAAACAGAGGGAATATAAAAATGCAGCAAATTGTAAGCGTACGAGAAAAAAAAGAAAAGTGAAATGAAATGTGGTGGGAAAACGAATAGAGCGAATGAATTTGCAAATCGTTGAGCTATTGAGTTGTTGATAGGAACGGAAAACTAAATGCTCATACAAAACGTTCATATACGAACAAACAAGAAATGCAAATTTAAAATATAAAACATGGCAAACGAAACAAACGACCATCAAAAAAGCGAGTGTGCAACTAAAGATGTTGATTCAGTTAGCATGGGAGATATTCAAAATGTTGGTGTGCGAAATATACGATGAGTGCAACCGAATAAGAGACGAGGAAAAAAAACGAACGAATAGAAACTAGAGAAGAAATTCGTAAAGCGAGGAAAATATTGCCAGCCAGAGCAGACAAACGAGCATCGCACCGAATGAAAACTATGGCTTCCTTCCAAATAGGAAAAAAAGAACAGTGCCCGACTAAGTGCTCGAGATGGTGGTAAAAACAACCGCAATACAAATAACACCAAAACAATTGAGTGGCATTGCAAATGAATGTTTTAGCTGCGCCAAAAATAGGGTGATTTGAAGAGTTTAGTTGTCGGATTTTCCGCAAATATATTCTAAATAGCGATACTTACCTCAACATTTTCATTACTGACATTTCATCAGCACGCCACTTTAACCGACTCACCCACAGCTTCTCCTGCTTGATCAACATTCACGGTTACACACCATTCCAACTGGGCCGAAATATGTTGCGGAGTCTGGTCTCATCGTCAGCATGAATACTCACTATGCATATAGAAATACAACATTTTTCCACCGACTTTGTAATCGACAGAGAGCGAAAAAAAACAAACTATTCGAATTTCGTTTGCATTTCGCAATTCAAGTGATATATATAGTACTGTGGAAGTACACGTTTTTTCAATCGAAATATTGGCGATGAAAATTTCCAATAAAAGTATCGAATTCAAGTACTGCAGCAGCTCTGTTCTCGCCATTGCCAGAGTAGAAAAGCTCGAAATACGAAAAAGAAGAAGAGAAAAAAACGCAGCGAACCAATGTGATAAAAAGTACAATTTGAAATTGAATGTAAAGTGCTTCTCATTTTGTCTTCGATCGAGTAGTTTTCTTTCGAAGTTATTTCACTTGGCTTCCTCGCTATAGATATATCGATCGACGTTTCGTGGGCATTCATTTTGAAAATTACAACCGAATGCTATTTGATACCGCTGCTATTGAGCGAACTTTATGTTTTCATTCAACGGTGGTGGAATGACACAGCGAGAAACGTGCAAGTAAGCGCAGCTCTGCATTTCATAATTTACGACTGAACGTTGAATACTTCATTAATATTTTGAACTCATTTCAACGTTGTCATGCTTCTCCCGGATGAACAAGTGAAATTTCTTCATCACAAGTTTCCAATTCGAAACACAATGTAGAGCTCACCTATCCAAAAATGTGATTTAATAAATAGTCTTATTTCACTCGATGGAATTGAGTTCACCGGATAAACGATACCCAGGATAGATGAAGATGTTGTAGTGAACTTGCAAGAATATTCGAATTTAATACGACCAAAAAAGAAATACAAGTGAAAACATGCGCTGAACTTTAACGAAAATTTTGATATCGCCAAAAATGTAATGGAAATGTTTCTTTTTGGTGAGAGTGCCAGTTGGCAAAACGATCTTAACGCCTTTCATTAGCACGTCATCGTTTCGTCTTGAGCACCACTTCATCTTCACATCCGCCCTGAAGACATCTCTCTCTCTCTCTCTCTCTCTCTCTCTCTCTCTCTCTCTCTCTCTTCAAAGCTGTCTAACTAATGTTTCGGTTTTTCAGCAGCAAAAAAGACATAACGAACCGTCATTTCCATCTGTACATTTCATATTTTTTGATTGCACCGAGTGCAAATCAAAATCGAGCAAAAACATGCAAATCTTCACAGCGTATACAAACGATTGTAACCATGTTAGCACCTCCAGAAATCGTGAAGTGGAGGGAAACAAGCAAACAAAAATGAGATCAGTAAATTGTCTCGTGGGTAAACAAAAAACGAGTGCAGAGGATGAAACGAATGTATAGAGAGAAAAAAAAGTCATGAGAATACAAACGATTTACAAGCAAATGTGCTTCTCAAAATTAAATTGAAATTTGGTTCAACTTTATACACGGTGTACAACACTTTTGTATGCGGTGGGTGGTGAAGGAATGCACGATAGAATTTCAGTACCATTTTTATATCATATTATTTCCACTTGTTCATGCAGCTGTGCGGTTTTGATTTACAAAATGTAATTCACAAACTTATCTCGTGATTTTTTCCCAAGATCCAAGCGTAACGGAAACTATATAAAAGTTGATGCAACCGAAACGAACCGACAACAAGAAAAAGAAGAGAACTTGAATAAAACATTAATGTATCGAAGGAGAAAAAATGAATGCACATGAAAAAGTGTCTAAATGGAGCTTTTACACCATGGTAACTTTTTACTCCTGCGTAGTTTACCACCCGAATCCCTCCCCCCCTTGATTCACAGTTTCACACTTTGGCTGAACTAAGCAATTGAGAAATAAGGAACAGTAAGAAAAGAAAACTTTAATTTTTATTCCGGATTTTTTTTCCTTCGCCCAAGATTCAGTTAGTCAACGCAACTTTTATGTGCGTTACATGATGCACCTTCAAAGAATGGGTGTTCCGAGAAAACTGCTATGCAGTTTGGGGATCGTATTTTTTTTCGTTCAATCTCACACTTTTGCTTCTTCTGTCATTCGACTCGCCAAATAAGAATATAAATTTCTTTTTGTACAGAACGATGCATTCGACAAGAAATGTTTGGCAATTTTTCTTTCCTTCTTCTATTCCACTTTCATCGTAATTTATCACTGCAGTAAGCCAGAAAAATGTAGATTTCGCGATATACATATTTATGCGTATGTATGTGCAATAAAGTTTTCTTCAGCATAATAGAAATGTATGGCCCAAGAGCGTACCATTTCCTCTCAATGTGAATTGCTGCTGTTGTAATCCATACAACACTTTAGGCTAGATATTGCAATTGAATTTCCATTTTGATGTGATTGTTGTGAAAAACTCAATTTAATGTATTTTGCATTTTTTTTCTGTGTATATTCTTTCAGATTCAGCCCAACTCGAGCACCATCACCCTGGAATGGAATCCGCATAGCCGATAAGTTTAGTCCGGTGTGTCCGCAACGATTGCCCAACATACAAAATGAAACCGGAGCATTGGAGAAAATGCCAAAGGGCCGACTGGAATACCTAAAACGATTGCTGCCATTTTTGCAAAATCAGTCGGAGGATTGTCTCTACCTAAACGTATTTTCGCCGGCACATGGTATGAGTATTTGTGTAGTGGGCAAACTTTTTTTCCCTATCATTTTGCTACATCGATTGACGAAAGAAAAAACATATTCATATATGTGTAACGTAGCAGCGTAGTTTTGAGTGCAGAGTTTCAGCCTAAGGCAACAAAAAACAGTTACCTTTTCTTTTTGTTCGCATATGCACACACACAATGTGTCAACGACTCTTGAAATATGGCCTATAAATAAATCATTCAAAGTTGTTGACATACAAAATATGTTCGTGCAACAAATAAAACTACTTAAAAATTGTGAACATAACACTCGATTCCGTTGAATGCAGATAACAATGGAGAGAAGGGAGAAAAAAAACCAATTCAACCAACAACGAACGAAACAAAACAAAAATTGTACATCGAACGTAGGAAATTATTCGTTTAGAAATCGCTGCATGAAAATCAAAATCATTGGCTGAGTTGGATTAAATGGATTGTTGGCGAGCATCTCTCACCCTTTCGAGCGTTTCGCTTCGTTTCGTCACAAAAATACACACCAAAAGTAGACCGACTAATACATAAACATGGACGAACTGTGCAAAATTCCCAAAAGCTTTTTGCGCCCAAGGCAAACAATGCCTTAAACCGATCAACAGTTAACCAAACAAAAACTTGTTTTATCTATTGGACACGTTTTCCTTTCTCACTCTCTCGTGCCATGATTTACCGCTAAACGCTCCACACTTCATTCATTCGAAGGTTTTTCCATCGCATATTTTCATTTATGGCCGTTCAACATTTTTGCACCCGTGCATATTATTTCGCTAGCCTGAATATACTGTTTAATAGGCGACAATTTTGTGATTTATATGCTGGTTTTTGCCACCATTCGTCTGCTAAAGGGGAAACATTTATAAACAATAACATTGTCTTTTTCTAAACGAACCATCGAGAATATGCGGCACACAAGTGCTTATACTATATCGAATCGAGGTGAATAAACATCGGCACACCAAATAAAATGTTGATTGCGATTCGGATATGTATCAATCGATCATATATTAGGTGAACATGCCAAATTGTAACGTTTTCTATCTTCGTCTCAAATCGGAAAATTGTATCGATTCACACAAATTTATTCCAACACCGTTCGAATAAAAAATTCTGTGAAGGTGGCATAGAAAGCCATCGGCATTGAATAACTTTTTCATACACACACACACACCCATTTTCCATTGAAACATTTTTAAAATGCACAATCTGAGAATGTGTGTTGGGTGCGAGTCGTCGAACGCACGACATCGATTTATTTGTCTGCCGAGAATTTTTTATGAGCAATCGTTGTATCTAATTTTGAATGTGCTCAATGGAAAATGTCGAATGTGTCATGCAATTTGAGATCGGTTCGAGCATTTTAAATATTTTCTACACACTGACAAAACCCCATTGAGATGAGTTGAAATACTGCACGCACGACAGACTCGCTACCTGATTAAAATCAAATGGTAAAACCGAAATTTTCCACATAAACCAGAAGCAACAACGAAAAAGAAGAAGAAAAAGAAGAAGAAGTAGAGTTTTCTCTTGGTTTTTTCTAACCATTCAACATGATATGTATTCAACGAGTTGTTTTGACATTTTATCGAATATTATACTGAGTTATGAAGATTATTGGCAACGCCAATAAAGTGACTCTCATCGAAAATATACTTGTATTTTACATGTGATCAATGAAGCAGACGAAAGTGACATTACAAACAATGGTGAATACATACGTACGTGCAAATGTATGCGTTGAGTGCATCATAAAGATGCGAGTTCGTGTAAATCAGAATTCATTCCATTCGATACTCGAAAATATCATCGATGATGAAAATATCAGTATGATACTGATGCTGAATGCATCAAAATCGATCAAAATGAATTGAAAAATGTATTAAAATGGAAACTTCTTAGTTGTCATGAAGCATATCGGTAACAGTAAGTGATGCTTCTTCTCATTCATTCGCAGAATATTTATGTGTCAGGAGTGTTTGTAACTTTATAGCACATGCAATTACATTTGTGAAATAGATGTTACCATTCATCAATATTAAATAACATGTTTTTTACAGAAACTGCGTTGAAAATGTTATCAAAGGAATATTTCTGTCAATATAAGAACTGTCTCTATTTCTATGGCTTGCCACTGTAAAATGGCAAACAAACAAAAGCGCTGCTCGGAGCATAGTTTATGTCGAAATGATTTCCATTGAAAATTGAATGTCACTGTTTATGTCTGTTTGTGTGTGCGGTAGACTTTTTATGAACATTTCTCAAAGGATTCCCAATACAAGAGACTTTCTGTCGAGTTTTTATTTTTCAAATCTCAACGGGTTTGTTTAACAAACACCCTTCTCCCGAATCCTATCGACGATATTCATTTCTGAAGATTTTCCCCTTTCGAAAAGCGCTACCCGAAGAGAAAGAGTAAGTTGTTGATTTTTGTAGTGTTTCATTTGTTTTCAGCAGAAATGCAGACAAAATGCTTCCGACGTGCATAAAATAGATGTTCACGTCGAAAGAAGACAAATAAAAGACACATTCAAATCATCAGTCTGTTGTCGCATCGATCACGAAATCTAATACGAATGCTTTTGTTTCACTTGACGCATTGTTGTATTGGGTCTGGGAATTAATCGTGTCGATTTTTCAAAAGATGGCGTAACTTTGCATGGTTGTATCGGGCAATACTTTTTTCTTTTTCACATGAGTGGTCTAGTGTCAAACTACAAAAATCATCATCTATCATTTCATCGAAGTTTGGATAAACATTTTTTTTTTGCGCCTTAAATATGTCAAATTTTGTACCGAAAAAGCAACATTTCCCGCAAGCATTAATTTTTTGCTTTCATTTGAAGAAAACTGCGGCTGAAGCGCATCGAATGTTGGTGGAAGCCTATGGTGAGCATGCTCCATCGGAACGTACATGTGAACGGTGGTTTTCACGGTTCAAAAGTGGTGATTTTAGCACGGAAGACAAGGAACGTCCCGGCCAGCCAAAAAAGTTTGAAGATGCGGAATTGGAGGCATTGCTCGATGAAGATTCGAGTCAAACTCAAGATGAGCTTGCCAGAGCATTGAATGTTGACCGAAGCACTGTTGGATATCGTTTAAGGGCCCTTGGTTTCATTCGCAAGTTGTCAAATTGGGTACCACATGAATTGACGCCAGCGCAAGCTGAAAGGCGTTTAGTGACTTGCGAAATGCTGCTCGCAAGTCACAAAAAAAGAGGTTTTCTGTATCGAATTGTCACTGGTGACGAAAAATGGATTCATTACGATAACCCCAAGCGCAAAGCATCGTATGTTAAGCCCGACCAACCAGCAACATCACAGCCAAAACAAGAAATTCACGGCGACAAGGTAATGCTGTCTATTTGGTGGGATGAGGAGGGAGTGGTGTATTATGAGCTGCTGAGAAGTGGTCAAACCATCGATGGGCCTTTCTACCGACAACAATTGATACGTTTGAAACAAGCAATCAAAGAAAAACGCACGAAATGGGAGACCAGAAAAGAGACATTGATTTTCCTACATGACAATGCTCGGCCACACATTGAGAAATCGGTCAAAAACTACTTGGAGAATAGCGGATGGGAAGTTTTGGCTCACGCCCCGTATAGCCCAGACCTGGCTCCTTCCGACTACCATTTGTTTCGATCGATGCAAAACCATATGGACGGAGAGCGGTTCTCTTCAGTTGAAGAAATCCAAAATTGGCTCGATGCATTTATAGCCTCAAAAGATGAGGAATTTTTTAAGGCAGGCATCCGTCAATTGCCCACATTGTGGCAGAAGGTCATCGCTTCCGATGGACAATATTTTGATTGAAATGTAATTTCATTTTGGTATTCAAATAAATGTTTGAAAATTTAAAAAAATCGACAAAACTAATTCCCAGACCCAATATATTCTCGATATTTTATACTTGTATACTTCTAGCACACACATAGATCTAACAATGTTTTGATATGCACTTCTTTTTCCCATCGTTCCCCGTTTCCATTCATTTCATTCCATTTTATTTAGTGAACAAGCAAGCATCGATTCACTAAATAGATCTTAAAAACACGAACGATTTTCAGCCATAAATTTTTCACATTTGTAACTGATACTTGACTTTTTGATGCGATTGTCGAATGTGAAGCGATGACATGAGATGATGTCAGCGACAATGATGGAAAAAAAAGATTTAAATATACAGACGACGGAATATGGGTGACATTTTATGCGGTGTAACAAAGTAAATGCGATATATCTTTCGAATGGTGCGCTTTGCCATTGATGCAATAAACTAGTTCAAATGCTCTGTTTATTGCCTGTGTCATGTTTTATATGGATGTGTCGTTTACAGATGTTTGCAATCACTCTCATTCCGATTTGCACGTCAGAAGTAAAACTCACGACGGAGGGTTGGAAGCAAATTCAATTTGCGATCGAAAATAAAATCTCGACGAAAGAAAGGAACGACCCCGGTTGAAAGAAAGAAAGAAGAATTGAACAAGAGAAATGGAAATGAGCATTTCAAATGAAAACGAATGATTTAAGAAACTCAGAGAAAAGGGGAAAATTTATGTCGCTATTGATGTTTGATTTATTTAACTTGAAACTTATATTCATACTTACTATACGTATATATATTTTTCATTGCAGCTGCTGTAACTGATAAAAAGTTGCCCGTGCTGGTGTTTCTACATGGTGAATCATTCGAATGGAACAGCGGTAATCCGTACGATGGAACAGTTTTGGCAAGCTACGGCGAAATAGTTGTTGTCACATTAAATTATCGATTAGGAATATTAGGTATGCTATTCAATATGCTCTCGAAAAACGGTGGCCGTTGCCAGCGCACGATATTCTTTTCCCATTTGCTGTTGTTTTTTTTTTGTTCACAGCGGCCAAATCCGACGACAATTTCAATTACAATTCACGAAAAATGCGTTGTTTTTTCCCTCAATAGGTTTTCTCAATGCGAATCCAAGCCCACAGATACGTGCCCGTGTCGCGAACTATGGCCTAATGGATCAAATGGCAGCACTGCATTGGGTTCAACAGAATATTAATCGATTTGGTGGTGATCCAAATTTGGTAACGTTAGGTAAATACACCATCCATCTTGACGATTTTCCACTTTTGTCTCTATTTTTTTTTTCTTCTATCTACTGTGAATGAACACACACATATACACGAACAAAAATTTGCAAATCAATTTTCAGCTGGGCATGGCAGCGGTGCGGCATGCATACATTTTCTCATGACGTCACCAACAATGGTGCCGGGCTTATTCCATCGAGCGATTTTACTGTCGGGTTCGGCATTTTCATCATGGGCATTAGTCGAAGACCCAGTGATTTACGCACTCAAACTAGCCAAAGAAGTAAACTGTACCATTCCCGAAGACCTAATCAAAAACCATGAACAGATTGTTGACTGTTTGCGAGAGGTGCCATTAGACGAATTATATGCAACCGAAATTCAAGCGCCCAGCTTTCTAACTGCATTCGGTCCATCGGTAAATTGAAAAAACCACTTATTTACAATTGAGATTATAATGACGTGTGCTTTGCGTTCGTAGGTTGACGGAGTTGTTATTCGAAACGGACTTAATCATCAAGATTCCGACGATGGAATGATGAGAAATTCAAAACGGTCGCAAGAATCTGGCAATCGGTATGATTTAATGTTTGGCATTGTAACAGGTGAAGCCATATGGCGTTTCAGTGCGTCTGACATACAAAACGGTTTCGAAGGCGATCGTCGAGACAAAATTCTACGAACATATGTACGCAATGCGTATACATATCATTTGAGTGAGATATTCTACACGGTAAGCTGAAATTTAATCTAATTTCTAAATTCGAATCCATTGATTAATCGCACATTTTCTCGCCTCCTCCATTTATATAGATTGTGAATGAGTATACAGGTGAGTGATGATCCAAAGACAACATTGAAGTGCTTGGATGAAATTGAATATAATTGTATTTGAAATTGATTTTTAGACTGGGAGCGAACGTCACAGCATCCAATAAATACGCGTGACGCAGCCGTTGCCGCATTGTCAGACGCGCAATTTGTCGCTCCGCTTGTTCACACCGGTGATATGTTGGCTCCACCTGCTGTACAACCGGGCCAAGATAAAATTGGACCAAAATGCTTCTTCTATGTATTCGATTATCAAACAAAAGACGGCGACTATCCACAGCGCATGGGAACGGTACATGGAGAAGATTTACCGTATGTGTTTGGTGGTATGTGTTTTTATTATATTTAAAATGGATTTAAACTTCTTCTTTTTCATATTAAAAACGATGCAATTCATGGATTGTGTAGATAAGTAGGAAGAGTAATCGAAATTATGACCCCACATTACAGCGAACATAATTTGTTTCTTATTACAAACTGTGGAAAAGTTCTGAAGAGAAATTTTCTATTTGAAAAACAAGAGAATTCTAGGCAACCAAACAATCTATTTACGCATTACAAGTGTTTTTCCATACATTTTTCTCAAACACTTTTTTTTCTTTTTTCTTTTAAACACAGCACCGTTGGTTGAAGGATTTTCACATTTCCCAAGGAATTACACAAAGGTTTGTCAAAATGATTTGAACAATGTTGAAAATAGTAGGAAAAAACGGGAGTAAAATGTCAATTCAAACAAATAATTGTGAATTTTGTGTATAATTTCAGTCGGAAATCAGCCTATCTGAAGCAATTATGACTTATTGGAGCAACTTCCTAAGAACTGGTAAAGAAAATTAGCCACTAAAAGCTGTTTTCAAATGAATGGATCTGTTTAAAATTCCACATAAAAAAGTCCATTAACTTTATTTTTGAGTGAATATCGATTTAAATTTCATATCTTTTTGGGAAAATAATCATCAAAATTGATTTTATTTTTATCAAGCAAAGCTTTCAATCTCTAAAAAATTTCAATACAAAACAGGTAATCCGAACGAACATCATCGGCAAGATCCGGTATTGCCTGCATCGAAAGAGCGAAATCGCTTCCGTAGCGTGGTTTGGGACGAATATGATTCGTTGCATCAAAAATATTTGGAAATCGGTAAAAAAGCAAACTATTACCATTTTTCTATCAATTTCGAATCCATCACGAAATATAAATTATTCATTTTATTAATACTATTATTCTCTTTGTCGCTTTCATTCGTTCTTTTCTTTTATCATGACTAACATCTACAACATTGGATGCGTGTGAACGGGTATTTCATATGAAATAAAAAAAAACATTGAAAATCGACTCAATAAAAAACAAAAACGAACTGGTACACTGGCGATGCCATTAGGCATGAAACCTCGCATAAAAAATCATTTTCGCGCCCATCAACTATCAATTTGGTTGCGCTTAATACCCGAACTGCATCGAACCGGCATGGAAGATGTTATCACACGGCATAATCTATTTAAAAACCATGATGACATGGATTTATATGATGGTCCAGTTAAATTGGATTCACTGTCACGTTTAGCATTTTTAGAGGAGACATTCAAGCAGCGTCGAAATAATGGCACCAATAACGAATATAGCCTATTAAATATTAATGGTAAGTATGTTGGTTGTTCGCATTGATTGTGCTTTCTTCAGGCACGTCCAAACTTCTCATACAGAGACTAGGTCATGCACGTTTCGTAGCAGCTCGATAGCATCGTATACGATTGAGAAACAAACGCGATCTGTTCCAAGTTTATTCGGGCTTCGTCTTGTTGCTTGTCTCTGACATTTATGTACGTAGAACAGGAGAGAGAGAGAGAGAGCTCAGACCTTTTGTTTGACTTTGCTTGATTATCCGCCTTTATTCGATTTTCTTTCTGCTTCAATTTCCATCGTGTTGCTGTCAGTCTCGCTTACTTCCTATCAAACACGTCACGGTTCATGCGAATAGTGCCAATAGTTTATATAAATGTCCATGTTTTTATCTGACATAAGTAAAATGGAAGCAGCTAAAAACTGATGACGACTAACAACAGTGCACAGACTCGGTACACGACGACAACGATCAAATAACATGCAATAACAATGCGATTTCCCATAGAAAAAGTGTTTGTCGTATTTCGACTCGATCAAATGCTGGTGACAGGGTGAAGCGAACGAGCGAGTGAGCGAGCAAGCAAGCAAAGTATAGAAAGAGAGGCGGTGGGATGAATTTCAGTGTTTGGTCGTTAGTTGTGTCCATTTGACGATGAGCGCGTTATATTTACTAAACATAAATATAGACAATAGACTAAGTTGTAAAACAACGATACAAACATGGACAGGCAACGCAACAAACGTTCACATATCGAGCTTTATTTGCTTTATTCATCTTCCTTTTTCCGCATATCTGTGTCTCTCTCTCTCTCGAAACCATTCCAACTCTTTGTGGCTCTCCTTCACTCCTGCTTGGCTCGCTTCTGCAAACCGGCCCATTTATTTGAGATGAAAATAAAAAAATTGAAATATAAATAGCGTCGACGAAGACTTGTATGCCATAAATATTTGGAAAAGTTTCTCGTGCAGTATCCGCAGTCGAATATAGCCTTTGTAATTTACTAGATATTGTTATTGTTATTATGATCATCATTATTTTTGGAATGTCCGAGTACGTGTAGCAAAAGTTTTTCGCTATAATATCGTCGTTGTCGTCATCGTCATGCAGCAAACAAACATTCCGCCCATTTTTGTTTCTTTTTTATTTCCCTTTATTTCGCATCGTTTTCCGTTTGAGCTTTCTTTATTATTGTTTCGAAATGACTACGACGACAATCACCGTCATTCTGCTCGCTTCGTATACTATAAACAGCGAGACAAAACAGCAACAAAATATTGTAAACGATAGAAACTAAAACGACATCCTACCCGAACACAGCGATGAGGTATTCGAGTGAGAGTGAGAGACACAGAGTGTGTGTGTGTCAGTGCGAGAAAGAAAGAGAGAGAAAATTATTGTAAAACTAATGTGAAATGATAGTTCCGGTTTGCATTGCGCTGTTTTTAGCACATTTTACATTCGGTCCAGCGAAGGGTTTTTCTTCTTGTTGGTGTTTTTCGTGTTTGTCGTTTACACACTATGGCACTGGTATACATTTGTGGGTACGTGCATTGCATTTATTATGACCACAATATCGGTGTAGTTTACGGAATAGTGCTAACATAATCCATTTGTTGTTGTCCGCCTCTTCTAGCCAAGGCATACCAAGGTGGGTTATTGTTCAAACTAACCGACACAAACAAATAGTAAATAACAACAATCCCAAAAAAGTTATCACCGAATCAAGTCCAAAACAAACAAAGTCTTTTGTGTTTATGCACCGTGCCTGACCAACAAATTTCATTACTTCATTTATGTTTCGTCAATTCGTTTTTTTTCTCCATTTTTGGCTTATCATTGTTTTTGTACTGATGTGAAACTGATCTTGGTCTACATTGCATTGGCATAAGAGACGTGCCATCATATGCAGCAGCATCATACCTATCAACTATTGTAATTATGTGGCTGGTTGAATACGATGCGAAATGTGCGTTGACAGCATTCCTCTTAATTTCACAGAAAACTCGTCAGCTCAATTGAATACAACCGATTCCGACTTTTGAAATGAATTGAATATTCAGCCAATGCATATTCCACTATTTTTGCATTCCATTCAGTTGTGTGTAGCGATACAGAATACTTTTATACAAAGTATTTCTTTCACATGGAAATGAGATTGTTGTACGCGTGCATTTACTACAAATCTGGCGCATATAAGCAAATCGACACATGCATACACACATGGCCAGCACAAACACCAGCAAATCCAATTGTCTTCAACGCTTAGAAAATGCAAACGACCAAATTTAGTTAGTGCAGATATTTATCATTTTCATCATATCCGGCTTTCATCAACATCTAATGAGAATGTGGGCTTCGTTACGGTCGCCATCGCCATCGTTATCGTCGTTGTCGTTCGATGATCAGCGCCAGCAGTGAATTTTATTAAGTCGTTCATGTGAAATCGTAATGGAATTGAGTTGAGTTGAGTTGAGTCGTGTCGAGTCAACACAAACGCCTGGCAATATGATGGCCCTTTCATAGTACATTGTATGTTGTGCTTGCCGTTGTCCATGCCAGAACATACTTTCCATAATAATGATGTGTTATATAATTCAAGTTTAACAACAACCGATTACAACGAGGAAAACATTACCGACGAACACTGGCCAATGCAACACTCTCTTGTACAAGCATTTAGTGAATCATCGGGTTGCTGCTACAACAACGGCCGGCCACTTCGATGTGAAAAAGAGATATAGAGAGAGAGAGCAGAGTCGCTTCATTTTTCACTTAATACACACAATTTCCAGTATTGAGTTTGTCTCGTCTGCTCTCCGGTCTCCGCGCATCGCACCACCCGGCATCGCCGAAAAACCGAAATCGCTTCCTATTTTTGTCAGCTTTATCAAACAATAGCGGGTCGTACAATGTGCTCTTTTGTGTGCATTTTCAACACTGAATGTGCATAGAAGTTCGTTGATTGTAAACCGCATATCCGGGAGTGGAGAATGTTTTTTGAACTGCTAGTTCGTCGTTATGTTGTTAGGGTTTTCGTCCGCTCTTTCTCTCTCTCTCTCTCTCTCTCTCAGCCTCACTATACGCCACCGAAACCGTTTACAACACGAAACTGCTCACATGCAAACACACAATCCTGGTCATTCGAAATGTTTTAATGCAACCAATAGTTAAAAACACTCACAGCCAAAAACTGGCACATCCACATACACATACACATACATCCCAAACCGAGAGAGAGAGAGAAAGAGAGAGAGAGAGGGCGAGAAAAAACAAGCGACATCCGAATTCTTGTTCAAGTTTAGCTTTGGGTTTGTACAACCAACTCGAACTTCATTGTAATTAAAGCATTGAAAAGTTTTGAACGAAAAAAAAAAACCACAGAGAAAACATTGTAAATTACCATACCACATCGGCCAGCGAAGCGAAACGAACGAATGAACGAACAAAAAAAACACGGTTTGTTTGATGGAGAACGAAAAAAATAACGGGTGGAAATTGTGCAGTTGCTAAAACACACACACACACAAAAACGAGAACATCTAATGTTAAGCATATTTCCGCTTATAAGTTAATCACGAGATGAATAAATATATCAAATCAGATTGTTTTTGTCAGGAACCCTTTTGTTTGCGTAAAAAAAATTCCGACGGATTTTTCCGTTGATGTATTCGCTGCTCAATTTTTTCCTTTCTTCTGTTCCACTGCCCTCTCGCTTTGAACTAGTTTTCAACTTTTCGTTACATTTTTATCGCTTATCGCAGATCGGTTTGACTAGAAACAAAAGCGTTGAACTTTTTTGCGGTAGGAGAGATTTAGCTGAGTTTAAAATGAATGGGACTCAAAATTTTCATTGAGCAAAAAAAGTCGATTTCACTTTAAGTGAAATGAATTTTAATGATTACTTCCAAGCTTTTACACAGAAGCATTCATGTTGCGCACGGGCTTATTGCAAAAAAAGAAGACGATAAATCGTAGACACAGATGCTATCGTTAAACGAGAATTAAAATTAACTCTATTTTACTACGATTTTTTTTTTCGTCATTCGCTCACTCTTCTGTGCTGTAAATTTACAAACTAGTTCGAATGGAATCTATTTGTAACAATTGGTGTCACTGGGTATCAATTGTTGGAGCTAATAAAATGAAACTATGAGCTTTTATGTTGAACTTCTAAATGGGATGCGAGTTCACGTGTCATGGACAAGTGACAGTTTGGACTATTGTAATTTGAAAAAAAAAAAACAATGAAGAGAAAAATAAATAAAAAAACAAAATTCCCATGAAAAATGAATGATACTAACACATTTTTTTCTATCTTCCTCTCATTTCTTTTTTTGTTTGATTCACGGAATGTACCTGCTTGCTGCGTGGTTACAAAAAACACTTCATCTCAACGTGGAAAAAAAAATATGATGAAAAATGAAATGCAAAAAAAAACAAAAATCGCGTGTAAAAACCTGGGCTTTAACGAAACGAACGAACCGAACAAAAAAAACATCAGGAATGACAACGGTAGAGCCATCACTTTTAACAACTTGTATTCCTTTGGGCAATTATAGTGCATTAGCACCAACGAGCGTGACTAACGTTACAACATCGGCCGACACATTAGCCGGTTTTGATTCAGCGGCTGGCTATGCCGCATATTCAACGGCACTCAGCGTTACAATAGCAATCGGTTGTAGTCTTCTTATCCTGAATGTGTTAATATTTGCGGGAGTTTATTATCAACGTGACAAAACGCGGCTTGAGGTAAAAAGCTTACAAAAACAGTACCAACAACGCAGCGGCATTCTGCATCAGCAGCCACCGTTTGATCCAATCAAACATGCTCATTATCACATGAATCACTCGCAGAGTGCGAATGTGATTGTTGACGTTGAAAATCATCATCATGACAATAGCGGTGGTACGCTACTATTGACAGCAACCGGTGATATCAAGTCACCGCATATCTGTTCGAATGCCATGCAAATATCGACCAGCGGTACAACGGCCAATACCACCGGAGATAATGTTTGTCAAACAAAAGTACCGTTAAGTGAAACCACAACAACATCCTACAATACAAAAAGCAACCATCGTGGTCAAGGAGTCAGCGAGCACATGGTTCAAACGATTCCAATCAAACAACAATCGACACAACAGCAATTCAATCGAAATACTTCGACTTCGTACAATAGCATGGGTATGATGACTTTACCGAAAGGCGGCTTGAACAGCAGTCTCATGCAGCAGCAGCAGCAGCAGCAGCAGCAGCAGCAACAGCAGCAACAACACTTATCGTCGATTAGCTATGGCCGAGATGTTAGTGCAACGCTTCCACGAAACATGAGCTCACAAACAAACGCCAACAGTAATTTAGGTAATTATAATTGAATTTTCGTTGAAATTTTCCACATATTCGGCATATTTTTATTTCTATGCACAACAATGCCGTACATTCAACCAAATCGCATTCAATTCCATTCTTTCGGCAGAGAACCAACGCAATACCATATACACATGTTGATGCCAGGTCTTTTAAATCCATTTCAAATTCCTTTTATTCGTTAACAAACAATTTACTTTAAATTCTTACGCAATTATTTCGTCGAGATTATGTAAAAATTATGTGATACACAAAACCCGGCAACATCAACATGAGATGCATGAGAAAAAAGAGTAAGAAGAAGAAGATGTAGAATTTCCCATCAGCAAGATGCAAGCAAATGTACATTTAAATGCGAGATATAATTGCCATTCACTGTGCACAGTTGCATGTACCCATACGCATTCCATTGTATCGTGCCGGGTAATTTTGTGCTTCTGAAGCGAGCTGAGCCTCATTTTACTTCGCTACACCATTCTTACGTTTCATCCTTATTTCGACTAAATGCATTTTAAAATGCAACAAAAAAGTTTTCCCATTTTTTTTATTCTGCTTTGTTATAACTTGCCGGCACTGTTCAAACGCATTCCTTCACTCGCTCGTACGCCAATTTCGTCGGGATAATCTCATCTCGTTTTGGTTCACGTTGCACCGCTTTGTTTTAATGTAGAAAAAGGGACGTGAAAAGCCGGATGAGCGAAGGGAGTGCGCAGCGTAAAAACTGAAACGGAAAACGCAACAGCAACAACAACATGAGCATGAGGATAATACGAGAATCAAATTCTATTTAAAAACTAAAACTAGCAATGTATTTTAATTAAAAATTGTTCAACATTTGCGAAAAAAAGAGGAGCAGCCAGCGACAAGGAACAAGAGGCGAGTGTCAGTGTATGCGATGCATACTGTTGTATCAGACCCATCACATTTACGGGTTTCGGTCTCACCTCTTGCGCTTTCTGCAATTGACATTCATATTGGTCGCTGGGCAGGAAAAAAAAAACATGCCATGGTGTTAAATCCATACACTCACATTACAACGTACATATTATGCACATAATTCACGATGGCGGACAGAAGCGAGCAAAGTGAACGAGGGCGAAAAAAATATATAAATATGTAGTACATGACACGAGATTGTACGAGAGGCGAAAGGCGATGCCAAATACCAGCGAGCGAGCAAAAAAAACCGTTGCAACAACGCATTGCACATCGAATGAACAATGACAAGTTGTATATGCGCGTGTAACGTATTTCGTTCCGGAAACGAAATTGTTCATAATGAAACGAAGCGATGGAGCGCGTACACATAAAAAAAAGCAGCAACCAACGCAACAACTTGAATGACCCAATCACTTTTTGTTGATCGTCGTCGTCGTCGTCGTCGTCGTTTTCGCTGTCGCTGCTCACTCTCGCATTTTATATGTGCCATGGATGTCTATAACATAAATTGTTTTTGTGACCATACCCATCATTTGACAATCGAGGGTATTGTTGCAAGCTCCGTGCTGGCAAACCACGTTCATCTAGCGTACATTGAATGCTATGAACATTCCATGTCGCGCATCGGTTCGCGTATGTGTGTGTGTGATGCTGACGCTGCATACTAGATGCAAGTATGCTGTCTATCTCACATAGAAATTCATCAGTTTCTAAATGGCATTTTCTCATTCAACCGTTGATTGCAATTTTTCCGTTCATTTTACGTACACGCAATCGGCATAGGCACGTGTTGTGTAGTGTAGGGGACACGTCCTAACATAAATGCCATTAAGATTCATGATGGTGCAGGGCAGCTATCAAGTGAATGTATCACATTGAATTCGGCTATAAATCAAAATAAACACACTTGAATGCAGCCAGCAGCCGCCGCATGAATGGAACACCCTGTCCGATTGAGGCTCAACAATGACTGGCCACATATACGATTTTTCATTTTTCGCACGGTTTTCAATGAGAAAGGAATAAGCGCGCATAAAATATCCCGTACGCTTGTCCAAACTAATCATATTTGTGTGTGCACCGTAAAAGGGATTAACAACCGCGGGCATTGGTTTCTATATCAATACAATTATTACTTTTGGTGGTGAAAAAAAAACCATATCGCGCGCACACACACCAAACAGATTTTCAATTCAATTGCACTGATTTCAATCATAAATTTTGGTGTGTTACCCACCGCAAAAAATAGACAAAATCACACGCAATTGCATTCGAATGGATTAGAGCTTTTTTTGCCTGCCAATCAATTCGCTTTGCTTTGTATTCCATCAAAATGTATTCGATCCGCGTACAGTATTCAAAATAAAATGTAAAATTGGCTTTTATATTTTTGTTACGAATTTTGTCAATGGACCCAACTCTTTTTTTTCGTTCAACATCGAATTTATTTTACATACTATAATGTTGCATTAAAGTAGACCGCGCCACTCGCAATAATGAAATTATTCATGACGAACAACCAATTTCGGCTTTCAGTTGTTTTTTTGGCACTGGCACAAACAATCGTTTTGTTTTTGTCATGCACCAATGTCGCCGTCACTTTGAACTGACCATTCATCGAGTGAATGAATATTCATTTTGAATTTAAAATTTCGATATAAAAAAAAGCTACAGACACGAACTGCTCCGAAAAACTATCATTCATTGCAGAAAACCATTACGCACCATCACCAATTAAGAGGCAAATGACTGGAAAAGTTTATATATTCCGATCGCAGTGTCGGTGCACGTCGCTTTTCATCTGACTGTGGTGAGGAGGGATGATGTCCTCGAACGATTGCGATGTCATGCACCATTTTAGAGAGCCTATTACAAGCAATATCACTTCCATTTGCACCAGCATATTCGTTCGATATATCATGTGTCGTGGTAAATGTAAAGTGTGCACCAAAAATCTGCACGCCATTCCATGGTTCACTGAAAATTCGGTACAATTTTAAATCTTGTACCAATCACAATCAATTAAAATTAATAGGCATTCGAGATTGACCTGGGTCAACCCTTTTACTGTTGTTGTCAATGCAACGTTGTGTCGCTGTTTTTGACTTTTTTCCCTTGTGTAACACAGAAACGCACAGGCAACATCCGTTCGAATGTTCAATTTTAAACGAACCGCTTTTTTTCTCGCACGATCGCATCATTTGTTGTTGCTGCTGCAAAACGGTACGCCAATTGTTTCGAAGTTTTTTGGTCGATTTTGTATAATTTTACGGTAAATCGAAAATTTGCAAACGAACAACGGCAGTGGATTAAATCACTATCTTTTTTGCTATTTATATCGGCCCTCCAGTATTTTAGTTTATTATAAATTGTGGAGACTTTTTTTGCTGTTGAAGCGGATAAATATAAAACAACCGGAATTATAATGAAAAGTTGACGGCATGTGCGAAATATTTTTAATATTATCTTTCAAATTTGCTCATTGCAATCACGAAATTATTTCAATCGTTTAATATTTTAATTTTTTTTTCGCTTCACGTAATCCAGGTGAAGTGTGGATTTAAATCGCTTTATTATATTGTAAAAATATCACATTTAACGGTAATGATTGATCGATTGTATAATTCTGAAGCGATACGGTTGATTTGTCCTAGAACACGGTTGTGTTTTGATAGTTTCAAACGAGGCCAAAAACCAAAATCAAACTACGCATATGATTACAGCAGTGATTTTGCTGATGATAGAATCAGATAGATTTGGTTGAAAAACCAAAATGCATTTCATTTCAAGCTGCTGGCGGCTTGATGGGCAAACGAAACTCCTTTCAACAAACCCGCGTGTGTACATTTAAATCAATGGACCACTGACTGCGAATATTTCTATTTTACCGCCATGGAGTGGTGAATATTAAAATTTCGTTGACTAGAAACCCGAAAATCCATTTCATAAAATGGCGATTGGCATTTTGTTTGTCAATACAGTTGCATGACACTCGATTGAAATGTTAAAAGAGTTTTGTTGTTGGTGTGTAAAAGTCAATTATATGGATTTGCCTACGGTTTAATTGTCAAATAGACATGATGCATGCACACCAAATCGCCGATGGAATCGCTTTTACGTTTTCACTGCGATCTGGGTCAAATTGATTTCGGATTTTACATAATAGAATTAGCCAGAGAAAATGTGCATTTGTGTTTTATAATCGGGTTTTTTTCGTTCGATTGTTTTCTATGTATGAGAATGGCTAGGCCATCATTTCAAATGGATTTTACGGCGTTATTGCGAATGCATTATAAGCTGCATTGTAATTTCCATTCATCATTAGACATAATTGGAGCTACTGTGCTACGCATTGTTAAATCAATATTTGTTTTGACTTGGCCACAGAGCGTACAGCGTATACTTTCTGCATTTGATGTGATTAGCGAGAGATTGAAAAGCTCGTTGCACCTCAATAAAATAAATTAGAATCGTTCGATTTATTAATTTTATTTTATGTTGGTCATCGCATCGCATCGACCAATTTCGATTTGAACGTGTATTTTGGTGTCGGTATTATTATTTAGCCATGACGTGCGAATGGTACCATTTCAAACCAAATTACACAAGAATCGATGCCATTTGCAGTGTGTGGCCACACTTTGCAATGTTCCAGTTCAAAAT
This sequence comes from Sitodiplosis mosellana, assembly GCF_009176505.1. Lineage (NCBI taxonomy): Eukaryota > Metazoa > Arthropoda > Insecta > Diptera > Cecidomyiidae > Sitodiplosis > Sitodiplosis mosellana. Next base: position 10,306,151 of record NW_022595244.1, read on the forward strand.
GAACGTGATTTTATGATTTCCATTGGGATTTTTCCTAATTCTATCGACCAAACCGTTTTCTAAACGCATAAAATTGCATGGCATTATTTCAATTCAATAAAATTCCCACAGTGCGTCACAAATTGATTCGCTGGGAAAAGACTGTAAATTTATTATCGCATCATAAAATACAAAACATGATTAACTTTTTTGTTGTTGTTGGAAATTTTATGAGAATGTTTGCAATGGAATGGTTCCCGCTTATTGGTTTTATCGATTGCGTTGGTTCACAATTCTGCACTATTTCCGTGGCGCAGAACAAACACTGTAAATGTTGTAAATATATATGTAAATAGTAGCATTTCTTTTGTATTTGTTGTCTCGATTAACCAAAATTATTTAGACAATTTTTCAATTTGTTTTTAGAGGCTAAACAAAGTAAGCTGCAACTTCAACATCATCATGGCCAACACCATTTGCCGAATGGTAATGCAACGCTAATTGATAGTGGATGCAATGCATCATCATCTAGTAATTCAAATAAAATACCGCCCCGACCACCGATTCGCTCGACAACCACCACAACAACCGTATCAATAGCCGGTACCGGACCATGCTTAGCATCATCGCAACACGAACAAAATGCGGCTGCGATGTGCAGCCAACTGAATAGTGCCACCAGTAAATTGTCCAATGAATCGCCAAATGTGAAATTCGTGCTAACACAAACAAATGCACATCACAAGCAACAGCCGCAGCATCAGCAGCATCACCACCAGAAACAGCCAATACCTCAAGCGGCCATGAACGAAATGCGCGTTTGATAGCATACAGCCAATCAACGACCGCACGGAAATGACGTCTACGAATTTAATACGGCATTCTGATCGCTGCGGCCTCCACACGAAATAGATCAATCTCGAATAAAATAAAATCCCGAAAAATAGAACGAACTGCAGACAAAAACCAATTGAATTATGAACATTACAAAGAAACGACCTAAAGAATACTTGCAAAAGCGAACGAAACACAAACACAAAATATATCATTAACAAAACTAAGCGAAAGAAGGGAAAAAACAACAGCAACAAATAACCTATCTAACAATTTATATACATACATCTGCAAGCCAATGCAATTACACTATCTTTAAAATATTGAACAAAATAGCCGAATTCGATGGAGAAAAAAACACATAATTCCAAACAAAAAACGAACGAACAACACAAAATAAATATTATTCAAAATAATAATAGATTTAAAACATATACGAGAAAACCGACAGATACCACACACAGCAAAAAAAAATTTATCCCAAATCCATTACCGAAACAAAAACCAATCTACTTGATATATATGAATATTCGAATTGCGAATGCGTGTATCAAATGAACACTATTGTGACAGTCATATAATTTACTTTCAAAAGCACCGTTCAATTACGAAATGTTATGACAAATGAGAGAAAGAGTGACCTAGAGAGAGAGAGAGAGAGAGAGAGAGAGAGAGAGAGAGAGAGAGAGA
>NW_022595244.1:10307663-10404509 GCF_009176505.1 Sitodiplosis mosellana
GAGAGAGAGAGAGAGAGAGAGAGAGAGAGAGAGAGAGAGAGAGAGAGGAAAAAATCGGTTAAAATATGGTTAACCCCACAGCTTATCCGTGCCAACATGGCAAAATACAATAATAATCCAACGTTGTTGAAACGAAAGCGATGTGAAAAATGCCACATTTATTATGAATTTAATCAGAATTTATGGAAAAAGATACACACATACAGCGCGAATGAACAAGGGAGATGGAGATAGAGAACGGATTGAGCTTGGCGACAAAAACGACGAAAGGACTTTCTGATCCGTGTTAACGGACAAAATGTGCAAAAACATTTGTAAAAAAAAATTACTGTTGATGTGGATAATTTTTAACGATAGCAGACACAAAAATTACACCAAATACATATTAAATATCGAATTGCATGCATAAAATTATTTGCAAACGTGCACTAAATTCATAATCGGGCATTGTGTGAAATTGCCGTTTTTAATGGCTGCTCAGCCCGAATGCAACAAACCACCACTTAAAATGGAAATTTTCCAAATAGAATATTAATTTAATCTATCTTTTTTATTTCTGTTTCGACTTCATGTGGATGTTGGAATCGATCGATAAATGTGCAAGTAAATATTTATGCCAAAATGTCAGTCAGTTCAAATGGAATTGTGTTTTGAGTTTGTTGATTTTTCCAGAATAAAATACGACAGGAAAAAAAACACAATTTTCAAAATACAATTTACTCGATGATTCAATTTGGATATCGATTTCCATTTTCATTTCCATTCCGGATATTTAATGCGGTGAATAGAAACTAATTGAGCCCAAAATCAACAATTACAGAACAGGGCTGGAATTCTAAGAATTCCACCAAAATCGTTCGGAATTATTTTTTTCGTACATAAGACCATATTGGAGTGAAAGAGAGAGATTTCACTATTTTTCTGCACTCCACCGGAATTATTCCGATAACTCAAGGAAGAGTGGATTGTGTGAGAAATAATTCCGGTGGAGTGCAGAAAAATAGTGGAATCTCTCTCTTTCACTCCAATATGGTCTTATGTACGAAAAAAATAATTCCGAACGATTTTGGTGGAATGACTTAGAATTCCAGCCCAGTTTGTTATAGTTTTCTATTGAAAATATTTCGTACCGATTGAAATTTGAAAAAGCTCCGCTTTTTTGTGTTTTGCAATACGCAGAACAATGCATTGCATTTGCATATATTGTAACATCCCGTGGATTAGAGCTGAAAGCCAATGCAAATTAGCTATATGCATTTTAATTGTATTTAAACAATCAAATTGTTTTATAGTAAGCTCATTTTGGTTTATATGCTTCCATTGAATGTGTTGTCTGAAACACCATAAATTGTTAGAAATTGACTGTGTACTAAATGAAAGCTATTAGTCGGCCACGTTTTCCATTGTATTCGATAACACTGTAATTAAGTAATTTTGGGTAGTCGGGGATGGTTTCAATCATGTGCAAATTATTAACCTGTAATTTGGTTTATTTCTTCTCGAGAAAGGGTGTGTGTTGTGGGATGGAGCAGAAGGAGAGAGAGAGAGAGAGAGAAAGCATTATGCCATGCCAATGTTGTATGAGTACCACATTCACTGGTCAAAAAAGCTTAAGGGAGTAATTAATCGAGTAGCAACAAAGGGTCAAAAGTAACTGAACATTTCCATGCAACGACCACGATAATTGTACTGATTGATAACTTTGATAAGCGTTGACATTGTGCATGGCCACCGTCATTTCGGAATGTTTATTTAATTTTGTCATCGTCGTTTCCACTATGGTCATTCATTTAAATCAAATTCACAAATCTGCTTTTTTACCACGTCTTAATTGTCCATAATTATTTTCTTGACAATGATTTTTTCTGTTCGTCGGTGCCCCAATGGATTTCTTCACAACGAACGCATTTGCCATAATCTTAATGGATAATCACCAGCCATAGTATTGGGATCAACCATACAAACACAATGGTGATGAAAAGCACGAAAATAACCCGAATTGAGCAAATATAACAGTAAACAAGTCAAGTTAATGAGCTTCCACCAGCAATAATAGTAATAAAATAAATCAGAAAGCACATGTACGACGCTTAGCGAGTATGGCATTTCCAAAACAAACCAACATCACAATTGCAATTTGCCATCGAAATCTACCTCGTCCATTCAAATCAACACAAAGTCCAACAGAAAATTAGTTTATTAATTTATTATACGAATTTATTCGTTTTGGTCATGCAATGTGTCGACACTTTTTGCTTCCTTTCACGGTCGCACGCGCTTTTCCAACTTCAATTCTTTTCGATTCGCATCCAATTATGCATACAACAATCTCTTACTTTCCCTCACTGATACTCCACGTTGAAGCTGATTTTTGGCGAAGCGAAAAAAACGGAAATTCGATATGAGAACTAAAGTTTTGTTGTTGACTTTCTTGATGGCATCCAGTATAAAAATGTGTGTGGTGATTTTTTTTTGCTCTTCTTTACCCGTGAATAAAGCCGATAAATCAAACTTCAGCCGGATTTATGGGACGAGAACCGTTCATTGCGGATTTTGTGGAAAAGTTTTTGCCTATTGAGAGAAATGGCGTTGTGTGAGTCATTTATCATTTTCACGCCAAACACAAATGGCAAATCAATATGATTCTCTCGATCAAGACGACAAAGGACAAGTTGAAACTTGAGCTCTTTATATGTGCGCTAATGTGTACCACACACACACACACACACAAACACACACACCATACGTCCAACTTTTTTTCTGCACCCGCAAAACAATCATTCCAATTTTCGGTTTGGCTGTGGCCGAACGTGGCAGCGGAAGCATTGAGGAGGAGTCGCACAACACGAAAAATGGAGGTGAATGGGGGAAGAGAAGTCAAAGCTATTTTGCAATATCGCACATATGACAATTTACCGAGGAAAAAACATTTCGCGTTCGAGAAATGATGATTTGTTGTGGACGACAGTCCTGCGGCGCATAACATACGAATATGTTTTTGCTTATTCTTTGTCTAGTCTTTCAACACTTCCCATTGAGATTGGCAATTGCATAGCGTCAAATGTCTGTTTATTGTGTATTTATGGCTCTTGTGACCGTCTACCATATTGTTGAATCATTTGAATTGCTATTCATTCAAATGTGAGTACTCGGTTCAGCCGAATGCTGGACACTGATTTTAACGATCTTTACGGTATTCTCCCTATCTCCCAAGCCATTTGCATTTCACTCTTGGTCTTGCATTTGCTTCGTCAAATATAACGAGCGAAGCCACGCAATATTCACATGATGAATTGTGTGTGTATGTACGTATATTAAGCAAACATTCAAAATGGGGTTAGTCGGATCTAGTGAATTGTACAGCACATGCTCAAAGTTCCCAAACGCGTACACAAATTCCTCATTTCTCTGTATTACTTGCTCATCGTGTGCGCTCTTCCTCGCTTCTTCTAATTATGCACGTGCTTTCATGCTTCGTCGGCGATATGAAAAGTTTCCAAAGGATTGATACGCAACTGCATTATTCATAGTTGCATGTATATTCGCTTGGATTAGCGGCGTGTGTCGTGAGCTACGGGCAAATGTGGGTAATTGTGTCCTCTTGGTTGCGCGTATATGTATCAGCAGTGAAATTTGCATCCAAATCAAAAGCCATGTTTTGCCATACATCGAATAAGTCTCCTAATGCCATTGCTTGTGTGCGCATTGTTTGTGTACTCACGAAAATCCTAAGCGATTTCCTTCATCGCCCACGGAAGAATATTGCGTATTTGTATTGTGATTTGCGCACATAATGCTAATCACCACATGCTCATTCTCCGGAGTTCAGAAAAAATCATCTGCATTCCGATGCTTTTTTGATTTGCTGCGTTGAATTCATTTTTTGGGGTATAGTATATGCACCGTGCACATGCTGCGATTCTCAATGTACCTAATGAAAATGCAGATAAATTCACTGTGATGCCTCCCCAGTGGCTCGACAATCTATTCCCGTATCATGTTTCATTTATTGATACATTAAGCTTGAAATCACTTGGTTTATTGGCGAGATTTGCAAATGTGCCATCGATTAAGCGAAATCGCTGGCAATACACTTTTAACCGCGATGACATTTTCCAAATGCATATTTCAAATTGTTATTGTTATTGCCAACGGTGCTACACAGCAAATGAAAAATGGATCAAAATCACTTTTACCGCATTACCTCAAATCGATGGCGTTGTTTTAGCGAACACATTAAGTGGAATATAGTTCATTGATTTGTTGAGATTTTTTTTCTTCGACCATTCAAACACGTGATGTACGGAGTTTGGAATTAATTTTCATAAAATCAAAAGAACTAAACCACAAGAATCGTGTTCAAGTGTCCAAAACATAAATTCAACCAGATGATTCAGCTAATGCGTGAATTGCAATTGAATGAATACGGATTTTTCAGTTCATTGCATCTAATTTCAACGAAATCGATGTACAGTCGAGGAAAATACAACCACCGTAACTTTTTTTTTTACTCTAAAAGCACACGTACTGTTGGTCCAACAGTGTTGGACAGACCATTTCGAATCGATTATTTCCCTGAAACTCTTATTAATTCCCAATTCGATGTGTAATTTAATATCAAACGAGTTAATCGTACACAAGTCAAATAGTTGATTCAATGATACTGATATATCTTCAACTCGTATATGTATTTCACACAAAATATCATTCATCAATGAATGTATGAGCAAACAAACAAACTGATAACAAGCATAAAGGAATTCATTTTCATATCTAAACATAATCGACTCATTGTGAATGCATATAAATATATATTTCCGGATATTGAACGGCATGAGAAAAAAAACAAACTATTTAAATCTTAACCATGCAAAAAAAAAATCTCGTTATTTTTAAACAAATAAAATGTTACAATCAAATTCTAGATATATGAAGAATAAAAAAAGAAACTACGAAATTTTGTTGAATGTATGTGCTTAAATAAAAAGAAACAAATAAGTGGAATTGCAAAGGAATTCACTTAATTGGTTCGAAGCCAAAACGGCGAAATGTTTAGCGAAATCGACACTTCGACCTAACGAAAACAAAAGAAGAAGAAAAATCGAAACTAGTGAATTAGTTCATTGTAACCAATGGAATCTTATTAAACAGTCCATTGGCAATTGTAAATGTACATCTCCAATAATTATAGACAAATTTAAAATAAAAATCTACTATTTATTTAAAACAAAAAAATTATGAAATTGTATAATAAGTATTAAGCTGAAATTAGGCTAAGAAAATAATTACGATTTTATTCGTAACCGATCTGTCACATTTAAATCCGAAAATCGGATTCAAACCAAAGTGAGAGAAAAAACATACACAGACAAACATACACACATTACATTTTGAATAGGTAAGGTCACGTTAGTGTTAAGTCAATCTATTACTAAAAAACCAAACCAAAACCCAAATTATTATTACTAGGCAATTGAGCTAAATGATGTGATTTAAACGGAAAATAAAATACATAGTATTTAAAATGATCAAAATGCGTCTAATTTCAATTTATTTTCCTTCATTTATTATGTGAAAAACCGTAATAGCTCATTTCGATTTGAATTCGAATATTGCGCGAATTTACTCCGGCGCAATAGCTCTTCATTAACAGTATTTCATCGGTGTGAAGTGAGTTTCGTTTACGAATCGATTTTATGCTTTCGTCACCGACCGACCGCAGCGCTGTTGCCCGATTCACGTGCACCAACATAATTGCACACAACGAACGAGCTCGTTGACAGAATGAAACAGTATAACTTCAGCACTGTCCATTGATGTTATGGAATTTTCGCAAGTGAATTCTTTAACGCAATGAACGTTGTTGTAGAAGTATAAAACTCATTTATAAGCCTCAATTTGTTTCCCCCAAATTTCATTTCGATTGAAAAAAATATATTCCGAAAAAAAATATCATTTCAACCAATTCAATTTGGACATTACAAAGTATTGACGTAGAAGAAGAAAAAATTGTGCAAAGCGAACAATAAAAAAAAAAAACAATGTGCGTTCAGTGTACCAACGAACCGTTTTCAAACAATTCGTTCTAACGTAAACAACACATAGACACCGTGTGGTGAATGCCATTGACGCAGTCGTGTATGTGAATGTGTCACAACGTTGTCGTAGTAAGTGTAGTAAATAAAAAAAAAAAAACAAAATTTCATGTTATTCTACGTGATTTGAGTTTGTGTGGGCGGTTGGATTGATTTTCACAGGAAAATTGATTGTAACATTGTTTTAGTTGCGGTCATTTATTGAATTGCTTATTTGGATACTTTTTTCCCATTGGAATTAAATTATTTCATTGATTGAACGACGGGTTTTATTTGGATAATAATAAAAACGCGCGAAATTGTCTGACAATTGAAATTGATATATCAGGTTTTTTTTTGGGGTTGCCACTGACATGAATATCGACACACAGGTGACGGTCGTTGTCGGTGGATGTGTATAAGTGTGTATTTTGAGCGAATGTGTGATTGTTTGTATGTGTCGTTCTCCCAGTTTGTCTATGCTCTGCGAACTTGCACTTATCCTTGTATCAGAAGTTATATGACGCACACACGCAAAGCGCTTCGAACAAACTAAAACAAAGAGAGTAAAGGCACGGTAAATAGAACAACACAAGACATCTAGATAGAGGGCGTGCGCATGATGAATGACCAATACACACATTGAACAGAGTGTATTGGAACGTAGTTGTAGAGCATACAGCAGCAGCAGAGTCAACAGCAATAATTGCTGTAGAGTATCACAAGCACTTCAATAAACGGCGCACACAGTTCAACAAAAGTGCTCAAAATGAACGGAGATGAGAAGTAAAAACGAAAAAAAAACAGTAGCAAAAACAATACCAACGAATCATTTAGCGAACAGAAAAAGTTAGTGAAACAAATCATCATTTTTGTGCAAAATTTGTTGGTTATTCTTTTTTTTCTCCATTTGACCGTGGTCTTGGTTCAGTTTGAATATCTCTTTTCAAAATTCATTCTCAGTGTCAGTCGATTATACACTTCGTTCTTCTTTTTTTTTCCTTCATACATACACATACACACACACACATTGCATTGGTATTTGTATTTTCCATTCAAAATTCAGTGGCATAGACAGTGCAGTATGTGTACATAACACCGAATACACACAGAAAAATCTGCTGAGAAGCTGCGATCAGTGGAATGAAATAGAAATAAAGAGAAAAAAAATATTAATGTTTATTGTGCGTCGAAACAACTTGGTTATTTTGATATACATATACGTACGGTAAAATAGCAGAAGCTAAACATTATCATCATCTCACCAACAACGAAATCAAATACAGACATTTTTTTTTAAATTTCTCGTGTAAATGAGAAGGAGAGAAAGAGAGAGGCAAGTAGAAGATCAGAAAAATCAGAACTGACACAAGCGGGGAGAAGCAAGATGAAAAATATAGAACAAAAACAAGCGGAATAAGATAATGTACAGCCAGTTGAACGAAAACTATGTAGTAGACATAGAGAGCGTGTGTGAAAATATACGACTATGAAATAGACACAAGAGTGAGAATTGCAAAAAACAAAACGAAGAAGAAGAAGAAGAAAAATACAAAACGAGCGAACGAAACGAAGAATTTACAAATAAAATAGAATTAGGAAACTCAAAACGAAGTTGAGCATTCGTATGAACTGGTGTCTGTTTATTTGTGCAGTGGAATTTACGAATCAAAAGCGGAATCAATGAAATTCTTACAAATCTCTGCACTTCAAACTAACCTGTTATTGCTTGATGTGTTAAGAAAAGAAGCAAAAAAAAAGCCAACACATAGCCATAGAATCAACGAGAAAATCAAGTGCAGTATCGTGTGCTGTCATTCAATGTGGCTTCTGTGAATTTTCTACTTTCGGTGCGCGAGTATCTCACCTAATTTTATCTCATTACTTAATAATTGCATAAAGAGTTGTTGTTTTTTTTCGGTGTAAAAAAGAGTGTTTTCTGAGACCCGCGAAAAAGAGAAAAAAAACTTCTGCCAAGAATCAGAATTCATCACCATCATCAATTTGTCGCCAACGCCATAATAATATAGGTAAGACGAATCGTTTGACTATGTGGTAAGATTAAAGACAATCCGATAGTAAGCCAACGAAAAGGAAAGAAAAAAATATACATATGTATATAATAAAATGGTGATGAAAATAACGAAGAATAAGAAGAAGAAAAAACAACACACAACACTCTAGCGATTATCCATACATATGGTATAACCATTTTATATGTGTTGAACAAATAAAAAAGATGTGAATGAATCGATGTCGAACGTATGGATGTGTAAACTTCGGTGCCCGTATAACACGAGCACCAAGTTCGTGTAACAAAGCATATAATCGAAATCGCGCTCTCTGTGTACACTCTTATTATTATGATTATGATTATTATTATTATTTTGTTGGCACCGAGTCTCTGAGGCAGTTAGTGAGTGCGCACACTGCAGAGAGTGTGTATCATGTGTATATATGTATATATATATACATATATACACAAAACATGTCCAATCGAGTCACACGCTACGGAGAGAAGCAGAATAGTAGAGAGACGATGATAGATTAAAATGTTTCCAATCAGAGTGTTTGTGGCGATTGTTGGCGGACTTCCCTGTCTATGCATGGGCAAGAAATTGAAAATTGTTCAATACATTTTCGGACGCTCAGTAAATGCAACAGCAAAAGCAGCAGCAGCAGCAGCCGCCGCCGCCGTCACCGTTGTCACAACGACAAATGTAGCGCTTTTGTTTAGGGAAATGTACAAGCGTACGCTATTTATTACTCAATATATGAATACATTTTCAATCAAAGAAGCCCATTGAATGTCGTAGACACACGATTATCGGTCGCATGAAAATCGCTGTGCAGGAGGTCATTGCAAAATTATAATGTAAATTGAAATTGCCAGTTTGTGTGGAGTTGTAGCCAAAATGGAGCCGCTCTTTCGGATTCAAATAGTTTAATCACACAGCAAAAATCGATTTTAATTAAATTCCCATTGTTCCGTCCGATTTTCATTTGTGTATGTGGTTTGCATTGCGATGCTAAAATTGGCTTCTCTTCCTCTCCGCTCAAATAGCTAGCGGTGCTTCAATTTCAATCCTTTGGCAGGTTTTTTTCTTTCTATCCTTTTTGTTGAAGCAGAGACCATTTCAATGACATAAAATGGCGCTAAGAGTGGCAGTAACAGCAACAACAAAATCAGGAGTTTTATGCATTACGTAAAGAGAGTGCTTTGATTCTCTTTTTTTGCCGAAAGAAACATTTGAGCTCGCATTCGAAAAAAAGTCGCTCATTGCGAAATACTGAAAAAAAAGTCATAAAAAATTAAATGAGAAACTTGCTCGTCACTGTATTCTTACATTGGACGGAGGAGAGCAAAGGAAAAGAGAAAGAGAGAGAGAGAGAGAGAGAGAGAGAGGGAGAGAGTGAGCTGACACGGATAGAAAAACAGAAATCGACATTGGTCTTGTTGCAATTGCCAGAGCATAGGCAATTCAAATGCACACATATAATACGAAATATGCCTGTAGCTACATTCACACATCGACAAATGGTGAAATGCAACAGCACTCTATCCAACATTTGTGCCTCGGCATGGGACATGAAACAAGTAAATATGCGCGAGAAACAAGCGAAAAAACGAGAGAAAGAGAACAACAACAACAAAATAAAACAAAACTTGTATTTGGTCTATAGATTCTAATATCACATCACATCACACGCCATTTAAAATGCACAACGTTTAAATTACTTATGTATTTTCAAATCGCGCGCGCACTCCATATACATGTTTCACTCTATGTGCCTCCTCATTTGAGATATGAGCAAAAACGATGAAGAAGATGATGACGATGACGACGACGATGAAAATTAAGAAGAAGAATACGGCAAACAACGAACTGTGTATATGTGCCTGTGTGCATGTCTGAATAAAGACAGTTTGAAACAGCTAAACGACTGAGCCTCGCATAAAGAGAGGCAGAACATTTTGTTGGCATGGGGTTTTTGTTTAAGGTATAAACGAAAATACATCGCATCGCTTAATCCAAAGCCGATCAAGTAAGTGCATGACATCTTGTGAATGCAAAATGCCAGAAATACGATTATGAATATTATCAAAAATTGCTGTAGAAACTTCTTCGTATGCATAATAATTTGAGCGCATTCAAATTACATGGCAAAATTGCGGCTGTGCAATTGTGCATTCAACTCTCCATAATGCTCTTGGTATGACGGTGGTATGGGTTTTTTTTGTTTTTGTTGCTGTTTCCAGTTCGGCATAAAGCCACCGTTAATCTCTAGGCAAAAACTCTCACTCTATCGCTCTCTATTATATCTACCGATATTTATTATTCATTCTGGTTTACTTTGGCTTTCATCGTCATCGTAGTCGTCTTCATCGTCGTTTTTTTCTTCACCTTATTCTCCTTCTGATTGCTGCTGCTGTTTCTTCTTCTTCTTTTTTTTTTGCCTTGTTACGTTTCCTTTCAGCAACTAAACCTATCCGTGTACGCGTGAATATGAATATATCGACATGACCTTTCTGATGGAGGCGAGCAAGAGAAAAAGAGGAAAGGGAGAGAGAGAGAGCATGGGTGGCAAGCAGAAATGAGAGAACGGAACGAACGAAAGAGATTTTATGTGAGCTAGCATTTTTCCATCTTGTCGCATGGATTCGACTAAATCAGGAGACTAAGTATGAGTGCTCAATCGGAGCATGTCTATGTATAAACATTTGGATATTTTTGCCTACTTCTCTTTAGTTACTGTTTTTTTTTCTCTTCTCTTCTACCCGTTGCGTTGTTGTACACATTATTATGTATATGTATTTGTACACACGCGCGAGACTTGAACATATGAACAAAATTTTCAAGAGCCATGCGATACAGGGGAATTTATCCATTTGGCAAATATACTCGATTGTTTTGATCGAAAATGTGTGTGTGTGTGTGTGTGTGTGTGTGTGTGTGTGTATGTGTGTGTGTGTGTCTGCGGAATTCTAGAATTCATTTCATTCAATGTGTCGAAAAATGTTAATCTGAAAGCGTATGAATGTCACAAATACCTCTGCAAGTGTAGACATGAAATTTATTTTGCCAATGTTTCGTAAATATATTGATTGGCCATTTGCAAATTATTTGGATATTCTCGTAATATTTGCAGTTATTCAATTGGCATAAACGCCCCTAGGTAAATACATCAAATGTATAGATAGACATTCATATGTATATTTCGCGTTCTCGTCATCTTCAAACTGTTGTTGGTTCTGGTGCTGTTACTCCTCTCTTGTTACCTTGCTCATTTCCTCTTGTAGTATGCTCGATTCCCCCATATCCATCTGCGTCCAAGTCTCATTAATGGGTATCTGCAGAACAAAAATAAAATTAGCAAAAAAATTAACAACAAGTAATCAGGCATCCCTATTCAAAGTGCTTGTTTGGCATCAACAACCGAGAGGGTGGCAAATGGAGCGAGTGTTTGAAAGCCGTCTATCATGATGCATCACACCATATCTGTGTGCGATTTAAGCTCTATTATACGTTCTTTTTTTGCTCTCACTCTCTTGATAACAGATCTGTTGTGATGTAAACGAGTACGATTTTATAACGATTTATTATTCGCTGGCTGTAATTCCGAATCTAGCTCAAAACATCATCATCCATCCATTTATGTTATGTTGCCATTGGTGAATTGTGCTTGATTTGGGCACATATATTTTTCCAACAATTATTATTTTTTAGCATCAAATATTGACGAGAAAAAAAACACATGGACATGCATTCGTGTACAACACCGTCGATTGTATCGAAAAAAACGGACGTTGATTTAATCGACTCATGCGCGCCGAGACATTTCATTTGAAATGTAAATTCAATTATGGAAAAATATGTTTTATTTGTATAGTCATTTTTAGTTTGTGATGATTTTTCGTGATTTAAATTTAAATTCATTGTCCCGAAACAACAACGACAACAGCCTTAGCACACATAGCCAACAGCAAAGCATACAGAAAAAACAAAACACAGCTCAAAAAAGCAAACAAACGAACGAACGAGCGAGCAAACAAGCAAGTGAACCATTAACTTTTTAACCGTGCGGTTGCCAATGGATTGTAAAGTAATAAAGTAAATGCCTATTAGGCATTTGGATAGACGGGGAGTTAAATAAGCCGATGGATCGATTTTAATTTGCAGTGTGAATGTGTCGGTTTCAGCGCTGCAATTCAAACATGATTGTGTCATTTGTTTTATATTTGGCATGTACAAGTCTTGCGTTTCGGTTCGCTTCGGTTCGTCAAGAGTAGCTCTCTAAGCCAAGCACAAGACCAGTAGCACAGAGAGAATAAAAACACCATTTTTAAGGAAATTTAATTCATCGACGGCATCTTACTCGCTCTCTCTCTCACTCGCACACGTTTGCATTCGGTCTCATTTCATCGTATCGACGAACCGTCGGGGACCCCGGCAAAATGTTGAATATGGACAATAAAAACGTTAACAGCGATTAACACAGCCAACATGTAAATATGCACAAGCAACACACACAAACTTGACTCTTTTTTTTCCACTTCTTCTGTTCAATTTCCATGGGATAGTTAACGTTTGTTGGATTGTATTGGAGGCTTGTAAAACGCGCGCGCTCCGCATTTGCATGATTCTCTGTGTATATTTTCATGCCACTGGATAATCGAAACGAAACAAAACGAACGACGAGAGAAAGAGAAAGAGAGAGAGACGGACACATATATACAGAATTCCATGCGCGTTTTTATCTCTCGTTTATGTTCCTCGTTCCATGGCTTTTTCAATACAACAGAGCACAACAGAAAAAAATCCATATTTTTTTGTTTCTCCATTTATTTATTCAATTTCAAACACGTTCAGCGATTTTAATACCTCAATTGCGCTCGCTGCCTTTGTAAATGAGTTTTTCACTTCATATGCGCTTTTTCGCATTTACGTTTTTTCATTTCGCACTCAACTCTCTGTCTCTCCCGTTCGCCTCATTCCGGCTCGAATTTCATTTCGAGTTGCATTTGTACTGTGAATCAACACACAAAAATACATAATAGCAAAGCGATCCCGAACATACTCATGTAGAGAGGGAGAGACGCACACACACACTCTCTCATACACACGGATTGAATATGTTTGGTTTGTGAAAAAAAGACGATGAAAGAACTTTATTTGTATGTCACATGCAACGATCGCATTCAATTAGTTCGGCAAGTTTTTGCCCATGCTATTTGTTCAATCGTAAAACGCACATCAACAACGGCAAAAACTAAATAGCAAAAAGTCAACATTTTCACTCTGCACACGTACAAGATAGACTCTCAACATTGCGCGCGTCACATTTACAATTGACGGCGTCCACTAAAAAGCGTTAATCATTTGTAGTGTGTGTGTGTGTGTGCGAGCATTGTAATACATCGCAAATGAGCCTCTGTTCGGCATCAACAGAGCGACAGCATTATTAAGTTATAGGAAAAAGTTGAGTATTTTCATGCCAAAATTAGAGTGGAAGTTAGCGTGAGAGGATTTCCACACAATGAAAAATTCATTTTTTTTCTCTGTGGGTCGAAGCGGCTGCCTGATGCCACATATTACGATGACCATATTGATGTCTATAACAATAAGCTAAAATTGAATAGTTTTCAAGCAATAAGTTATATTTTTCATCGATCGATGTTGTGCGAAAACAAAAAATAAACCAATCTATCCATCCAGTCGACCAACACAGTGGCAGTGGCAACGACAACGACCAAACGCAAATCAATTTGTTCTTTGTCATGGTTGCTTTCAGAGCACACACACACAAGTGCGCGCGCGCTCACTCGCCTACTCGCGAACCATCTTTATTGTCTTCGAATTTATTCCCCATGAACGGTTCAATTGCGACCGTATCACTATCCTCTCCTTCGTTTGCAACTCTTTCGTTTCCGCTGTGCTCCCGCATCGTTCTCACTCGCACATTCGGCTCTGATATCGAATTCATACGTTTATTCGATTGAAAAAAAAATATTTTTGTGCGGATGATTCAAAGCACTCCAGTTCTTTCGAACGGATTCGCCGAATAGTGTGCGTCCTATGCTGTAAGAATAGTCTCTTTCGACTTTTCAGCAGCCACTGACACGACGTAGAACTAAGTTCTATAATGGTATTATTATTACTGAACAACTCACTCCCCGAATATATATGGAAGCCGCAATGCTAATATACTTTTCTTTGTGAATTCGTCGCCTTGCGAATTATAAGAATCAGCCAAAATGAAAAATCTAGAAGGCCAGCTAGTGTGTGTGTTTGAGCGCGGCAGCTAGCTGTTACGTTCATATATAGATATCTCACTCTAACAAGAAAGACGAACGAAGCGACAGCACACCAATACACAAGTGATCGTGTGCGATGTGTGACTGTAGTGATTTAGCGTGAATCATATCTGTTGTAATAAACAACAGAAGCACAAAAATATTTTTTCACTCACAAAGTCAAAGAAATAAATTCATTTTTCTATTTTGAAATTAAATTTATCAAACGGAGAAAATAAAAAAAAGGGTTTAATACGGAAAAAATGCGGATGATTCATTTCCAACCCACTTACGTTATGAAAATTTATCATGTCAATATTAAATTGGATAGCATTTAATTGTGTGCTTCATATCTTCCGTATATCGGTATATTGGAGTGAATACACTCATACATTTGTTGTAGCACAGCACGAAGCTGAATGGGATCTCCGTGCATATCGCTACGTTTATGGCACAAATAATCAAATATATGTAGATACACATACACAAACACCAACCATTTGAATTTTTTGAATGGAAAATGTGTGTTTCCATAGATATACACGTTTAATATGTTCAGTTGGAGTCCGTTTCCATTGTTGTTGCTGTTGTTGTTGTTAGCAAAAGTTTCCATTTTATCGAAACACTAAATGAATGGAATCGGGTAATCGTGTTTATTACACATAGAATAACTTTGTACAACAAATAGTGACAGATGATGATGTCCCTCCATCAGGATGTATGTATGGCCATCGTGTGCACCGTACTGCAAACGATATGAGCAATTGAATTTCGCATAATTACTGTTTTAAAGCACATTGTCAATTTCATTTGAACAAATAACAGAAGTAAAAAATGACCAGCACAGATAACGCGAGAGGGAGAAAGAGAGATAGCGTATTTATTCATCAATGCATTATAATGCTATTTTTAGGCAGTAATGGACAATGGTTATTACTGTATACATGAAACGCATACAATATGAAGTGTATATTAAGATGGATGGGGCTCACAAATATAAATACTGCGACAGAAACATTTTTATGGACTCAGTGCAGGCAGATAAATGGAATGTCAAATATTGTTGAAAACTCAATTTAATTTTAATCGGATGAACGTTATTTTTTTCTCTTGTTTTCTGTTGTGTGTGTCTGTCTGTTTGCATTTTGTGTGTCCACGCTCGCGCGCTTGTGTGTGTGTGTGTGTGTGTGTGTGTCGATTCGCAGTCACTTTCAATTCCATTGAAAGCATTGATATCGTATCCGAAAAACGTGCCACCACATAAAATGGGCTCATGGAAAATAAGTACTGACTACTGGTTTCTGCATGTGATGCCATGATGAACGGCATTATTTGGCTCATTATTGTTATGCAAATATTGAAATGCAGCCGAAGCATCGGACCATTTCTATGGGTTGAATGATAAAATGGTTTTTTAATGAATTTTTTCCCCTCTTTTTCTCGTCAATTTTGAGATAAACTCAAATGCCAACCACCACAAAGTGTGGTTCTCTATCTATATATTTGTCATGCTATTTTGGTGTGCTACTTTATTTTACATTGATATTTTGGATCATTTTCAAAACAAGCAAATGTTGAAGTTATCAACAACTTCAACATTACCTTGAAATGTGTATTGTGGAGGGGAAATAGAAGCCTTTGTCAGAACCATCGAAAACTTTCGGAGCGCAAGCGATGAAACAAAGAATACAACAACAACAATAAACCCGAAAGCAGTTTACATTTTTTTTTCACGTGGGTGTCAAAGCAGAAAGTCATCTCCATTGCTTCCATCGCTGTCGGGCATCGAACGTACGCTAAATGCCAATGTGGAAAATTTCAAACTATATACTCAAGCGCTTGCTGGAAATTGCAGGAAAAAAAATGAACAAAATAAAGAAAAAGACAGCGAAACCCATTCGTTTCAAGTCAAACAACTGTGCAACGGGCAATTTCAATGCACCTTTTTTGTCCGCTTCTCCCGCGACGTTCACGTTCAAAGAAATTTTTTCAATGATTACGTGCATGCACGCAAATACTGTGATTTTGAACCTGCTGTGGTTGCTAAGCGCTCTCTATTTGTTTCCAGTGAAAAGATTCTCTGCACAGCGAATCTCAATTCAGATTGATTTTATCGGAAAACTAAGTAGAGTATATTATATGTGCACTGTACAGCCTATATCGTAGCCATACAGCATACTGCTACACAGCCTGAGTTGATGTCCATCTCGTTTTTTTTTCTCTCTGCTGTTTTAGCTCAAAACAGAAAATTTACTTTGTTTCTAACAGCTCTTGACTGGACCGTAGTGGATGTATTATACTACATAATGTATAAATGTTTCATACGTGGATAAAAAAAAGTGTAGTATCAACAATGAAATGCTCGTTTTATTTGCTTACGTTCGATTGGGCTACATACAACCGAACCGAAGACTCAGTCCACAGAGGTACATCAAATGGAAACAATAACAACATATACACGATTGTTAAATGCGTGCGCTGTATATATGGTATGTGTAAGTGTATGTGTGTGTATGTGCTTTTTTTCTTTCTCTCTGATTCTATTGCCTGAATTGGTCTCTTGCACACACACATACCGTCGCATTGGACGCGATTCACAGAGATTGTTTTTTTTCTGATATTTATTGTTCATTGTTGGGCCGCCAATCGATTCTTGAGTGTTGGTTTTAGTTTGGATTCTTGCTGTTCTTTTCCAGTCGCACACACAGACACAGTCCCATTGTTCACGTCGAAACATATTCACCTCGACGCCGACGATTCCTTCACACATGAGGGCATCTAAATTGTTGATTTTTTTTTTTGTACAACCATGTTTTTATTTTTTTTCATACAGTATATTCATACGTTTCATTTTGATTCGCTCGGCTTTTGTTCATTCAACAGCAAACTATACAGGTGGGTGAAATCGCGAGTATATACTCTCTTACTCATTCATTTTTGAAATGAGTAAGTCTCGACCTACTCTCATACTCATTAGTTACTCTTTGAGTAAGAGAGTATATACTCAGAGTAATTACTCTTTGATTTTGAGTATGTCTCGACCTACTCATTTTTTTGCGAAAGAGTAACTCTACACTTACTCACTCGTTTTCCCTCCCTCAGAAAAATATATAAAGGATATATAACTTTTTCTGAGGAGAAAAAAAATTGAAAATGAGTATGTCGAGACATACTGAAATGAGTAGGAAAAAGAGTAGGAAAAAGAGTAGGTGTAGAGTTACTCTTTGGGGAAAAAATGAGTAGGTCAAGACATACTCAAAATCAAAGAGTAATTACTCTGAGTATATACTCTCTTACTCAAAGAGTAACTAATAAGTATGAGAGTAGGTCGAAACTTACTCATTTTCCGTTTGTATGGGAGTAGGAGTAGGAGTATGAAATTATACTCTCTTACTCCGCCCACCTGTAGCAAATTACATAAATCATTTTTGGATAGGATCAAAAACCGAACAAACTTTTGTGAACAAATTAAAATACTGGTTGCTGTTGCAGAAAAAAAATGTTCCGCGTCGACTTTATTATCTTCTTTTTTTACAACAGTATGTACATATACGAAATGAACGTGCACTGCAAAGCAGTAAGTTTATTATAATGTGAGCGCGCGTAGGTGAACGATATACATCTCTCTCGAAATGCAATTATATCTGCAACGAAAAAGAACCATTGTTAATTTAAATAAATAATCGTTTATATGACTCGGCGTTCATTAGCTATTCCAAGCACTTTGTGTCATGCAAATATGAAAAGAAAAAAAACCATTATAATGAAAGAGGAACAACAATATCAAAGCGCAGAACATTTGCGTTGCTCCCCTCCCCAAACTACTACACAGTGCAACAACTGAAAACACATGATGATCGTAAAATCGTTGCTAATTCAAAATGTGTTTAATGCTAGACAAACAAACACCAACGATACGATATGATAACAAAGCGAACGCACGTCTCGACATGCAAACTGCGCCAATGTGAAAACACCGTATGATCGCCATTTTTTCCTTCTCTTTATTATTCATTAGCGTTCATAAGATCGAATACACAAGGAGCGTGAATGTTCAATGTGTTTTTCGTCACTTTTTTCTCTCTATCTCTCTCTTTTCATTCGTACTCTGTTCACATTTCGTTCAGTTTTTCCATTGGACAATAAGTGTATTGTATACTCTTTTTTATTGTTGTTGTTGCGGTTACGGTTGCTTTTGCATGTTTTGAACGTCATCAAAGTCATCGCTATCTGTATTTTTAATTAAAATTTGTTTTGATCGCACGAATTCCTTCTTCCGACACAACAAATCATACGGTGTTTTTATTTTCTGCTTTAGATATTTTTTTAACTGCGTGTGTAAACTGGTGTTCATTTCACGTATTTATTTTCATATGTGAATTCTCAAAAGCGCCCGCATTTTGCCATAGATATTTTGATTTCGGATGCTGAAAAACAAATAATTCAGTCGGCGAACCGAAAAAAAAACAAAACAAAACAAATAATTTAGCCGATAGCGTAGAGAATGTGAATCGCATATTTGTTGTTGAGCTCCCTGATATGCTACCGACTGTTCAATGTGTTTATGTGTGTGTGTGTGTTTGTGTATGTGATTTGATTGCATGACAATCATTATCATTATTATGCTCTCGAGTATTTCGAATCCATTTCGCATATTTTGATATATTCGCACGTATGCGCACAGCGAATGTCACACAGCAAGTAATTTGATATGATTTCGTGCCCAAGTGTATCGACCACAAAAATTCACACATTTCATTTGCTTCGGCATTTGTGTCGTTGGTATTTATTTTATTGTACCGTATCCCATTGGTTGTCTCCTCCCTTTCGCTCTCGCTCTCTCTCGCTCGCTCATTTCTCACCCAACCGAGTTTGATTGTGTAAATAAATATGCGTGGTGCGCATTTGTTTGTAATACGTATACGTTGTATACGTTACACATATATATGTTTGTGTTTTTTTCCTCTCTACCCAGTTGTTGTTCATTTCTTACGACTTGATTACGACTTTTTTGAAGTCCTGTGCTGCCGTGACTACTTCTTCTTATTCTACGTTGCCCATTCGTTGTTGTTTTTTTTTTTTCATTTGTTCCTTGTTTTTATTTTTGTCAATGAAATGTAACCCAACGCGATGCGATACACGATACACGATCACGGTCTTCTACATGATGGGCCTCGATCCGAGCCAAACCGATTCTACATTCAACGTTGAAGTTTAATGTACTTATACAGATGAAGAGAGAGAGAAAAAAAATAAACGTAAATCGGTATTAATAGAAACGTACCGCGATAAATAATAATGCGTGTGTGTGTGCCAGCCAGGCAGTCAGTGTTACTTTTGTACATGGAGCGTATGATGCGGTACTTATTTAGAATTAATGTCATTTGGTGTACTTGGTATCTTTTATTCTCGCACACACAAACACGTTGCTTCAATTGACTGCTACGTTACGAGCGAGTCGATTCGGTTGTTGTTGTTGTTGTTGTTGTTGCTTTTGTCGCTGCTCTTCCGTCTTCTAGTTTCATCTATTCAATTCCCCATTGTGTATTTCCCGTGTTGGCCTTATTTATTTTGGATAATGGAATATCGATGTTGATATTGTTAGCGTAGTTTTCTATTTTCTACACTCATTTTTTGTTTCTCGCCGATTTGTTTCTATACTTGTGTGTCATGTCATGTCATAGAAAATGAATTAATGATAGCGACTCGATAAGTGTGTTCCGTGCATGATGCACACACTTTTGTGTGTGCGATCTAATGTCGTCGCCCGTTCTCTCCCTCCCTCTTTCGATGATAACAAGTATGCTACTTATTTTCTTCTTTTTTTTCTGTTTTGTTGATAATTTTTCGACAAAGTTTTACGCGCTGCTTTAATTATTGTTCATTAGATTGTGTTTGTATGAGCAAATAAGCTAAGTGCCTCAAGTTGATCGTTACGTGAATATTGAACACGTAACTGCAGACATTCGCATGTATTGTCAGTTGTTAAACTCTATTAATAGCCAAAGTGAACAGAAAAAAATTACGACTGTTTGCGATAAAGACAATGTCGAAACGAAATGAACAACACAAAAAAAATACACACACACTGTTCTCATCAAGTATGGAAAATTATTATGAAGCACCACACTATGGAGATACTGAGTTGCGGTCACGCAACAGCTCAAACTCGGTATAACAAGTGCGATAGAGGAAGAGAGACACAGCGATACGGAGAATTTCAAATAGAATTTTTAAACAAATAAAATGAGTAAATGATTTCATATGATGCGTGCTGATGCATTCATTTCAGTTTAATCGGTGTACGCGAACGAAGTGTTGTTTATGTGTTTGTATGTGTTTGGGCTTGTCGTGAGTGAATGAGTTTGTGTTGGTGAAAAATGCATCATATCAAAATCCGTGCGCTTAACGTTAAAAAAAAAACCCACGAAAACTTACTCCTTTCAACGATTCTACAGTTTTTTTTCCTCGTCTCCTCCATTCGTTCAACCATAAAGGTTCATCTGTTTTGTTTAAATTTCTTCTCTATCCGATTTGTTATTTGTCTTTCATATCGTTTTTCTTACGTTTCAGTATTCGATTCGATTGCATTTCGTTTTGTACACATTGAAATGTATCTCTCAATCTGTTGTTGTTGTATTCATTCTTCTCTTTATTGTCAACGTAAAGTTCTCATGTTTTCGTTGTCGCTTTCAAACGTGCACGTACATCGCCTGTCCATTCGCTCAAATTCACGTTCTTTCTTCTCTTTCGTTATGTCTTTTCTTCTTCTTCTTTTGAAAGAGAAGTGAGAGAAAAAAAAGCGACGACAACAACAACACAAATTGTGCTCTTGTTCTTTCTCTCTCTTCTTCTCTCTTGCTTTATACTCTTCAGTCTCGCCTCTTCTCGCTTTCGTTTCATATAAATTGTCGAGTTCTTGTAGATTTACACGAAATGTTTCAATGACTAATAAACCGGACTGTATGTATGTTTTGAAAGAGAAGAGAAAAAAAACGTAAAATGAAAACAAATTCATTGTGAGTTCAGCACTCGTTCCAGTGATAGTGTGTGCTGTTTTTTACTTCTACTCACTCTCTCTCTTTCTCCTGCTTCGACGTTCGCTGGGTTCGAACGAAGTGTGTGTGTACGTCGTTTTCAATCGAATTTTTGATTCAGTTTTAAGCGATTTTTTCGGTTTCGTGCTCAAGATATTATTTTCAGTTTTATATTCGTTCAAATAGTGCTCATGTTGTGTTTGTGTGTACTACGGACGAGCGTGTGTATTTTTGTTTTGTATTTTCGAACGAATTACGAGCACTTTTCTCATAATTTATTTACGTGCACATAGTATATTTCCAGTGAATTGAAAAAAAATATATTATTGACTAAGTTGAAAAATATTTGATTTCGTCAGAAATTTTACGTATTTACTAAATATATACTATTTAGCGTAGCCAAGAGACTCACCCACATAATTTAGAATAACAATCCGAATAATTCAATGGATCCGATTTAGATTTGAAGTTTCGATATATACGCAATTTTAGTACGAGTTTTGTTTTTTTATTCTTGTGATGAACATCAATGCCATCAGAAACCGTGATGTTCATTCAGCCGTGTAGTGTAAATATCGCTTTATCTAGATATGTTGTCCGTTTATGTTACTCCTCAAATGCTAATCCGCATAATACCGTGGTAAATTTCATCCTCATTCTCTTTTTTCTCTCCATACTACTTGCTCATACAACATTAAGGTGGCCAATAATATCCATCCTGTGTCGAATTCGAGTGGTGAAGATATTTTTTTTGGTTTTACCATCTCTTGCATTAGTTGGCCATTTATTCTACTCCCCAAATCATTCAAAATGTTCGTCCGATGTGAATACATACATTTATGCGTGTTGCAAACTAAAGAAGAACACTCCTTGGTAACAGACGTTTAATTCGATTGGCAGTAGAGATGTCCATTGAACCGAAATGTTCATGCTCGTTCGAGTTCGTTCGGTTTTAACTCAACATGAACCGAACTGACAATTTTATATGGAAAAATGTTATCTTTTTTTCTCGAAAGTGGTATATCCACGTTCTGAATATGCCATGTAATTTTGGTATAAATCAGAGCTCAAAAAATGATTTAAATAAACATCATATTTTCGTGTTGAACACTTTGAACTAAACTCAAACGAACATGAACACGAAATTTCATGAAAAAAAAAAACTGAACTAAACGATTCATGAGCAGCTGTAATTGGCAGAATGAAGAGGAACAAAGATAAAGTAGTTTAAAACACCGGGGGACAGAGAGAAAGAGAGAGTGAACGAGAAGTGGCCATAAATGTCATGCCGCTATTATGCAAACAAAATTGATTTCCTCTTCGAATATATAAGTTATCCGAATAATTTTTATAGGCCTAAAAGATTTCATTAGGCATTTACTGGTGCTTTGACAGTATTTCCATAAGTGGACCTTTGTACTATCAGCGAAGAGAGACAAAAAAAAGAACGTTCGTATTTTATTGCATACTGGATTTGCCGTATTGGAATTGGACACCGTATCGCAAATGGCCGATCATAAGCATAAATAAACGGTTCGAATAAGCAATATAATTTGTGTGTGTTACACCAGCAATTGATTACGCAGGTCGTTTGTTTTTTTTGTTTACACAGACGAAAAAAAATAGCATTATCAAATCGCAGTATAAAATACATAATTGCTATGTGGCCGGTGCCCACGAAATGGAAACTCATTTTTTTCGCTTCTTTTTCTTCTGTTGTCGTATTTTTCATTTGCTTCAAAGAAGACATTGAATTTATTTGAAGCAACAGTTTGTGGCAGCGTTTCGCTCAGCCGTGGTGTGCTAATCGAGTAAAGTGAAGATAAACTCAAGCTCAAAGAGCATCACAGAATAAAAAGGTGCACAGTGAAGAAAGAAAAACTGGTTTTCTTGGTGATCATTACCATGTGTAATGTGTGTACGTTCGATGTTCGTACAGAAAATAGCAACAACAACAACGGCAACAAAATCTTCTTTGGTTCGAGAATTGCTTGGGTTTTTCTATCGTTGCCAGTGCCCATTTTGCCAATAAAGAGGAATACAAATAAAATCGAATTGAATGCGACGAAGAAAAATATTATCTACACTGAAAGCAAAATACGTTTTTGCTGCTGCTGCTACTGCTTCTTGTTGTTGCTGTCACAGTTGTAATCGGCATATCGACCACGGATTTCTGAATATCGAGACCAAACTATACATATATTGTATGTACGTAGATACATATTCATATCGCTCATACATAAATAAATCCATATAGAATAGAAAGTATACTTGAAGATCGAATGTGTATGTTTGAAAACGCATGTTTTCTCGTTTTTTATATCAAATGTATGTTTGATCACAGTGTTGGGCTGTGTTCAGCGGTTCAATCGCTATATCTTTATCCATTGGTAATATTTTTTCATTTTATCTGTGGATTTGTTTATTTCAAACAAATCATTCGTGTGTCGCATTTTATCAATATAATATAGATTGAAGTCGTATGCCATCCACCCGAACGTCGTGCGCTCGCGTACACACATACGTTCGCTGACGGCTTATATCATATTTTTTTTCCCTTTCTTCGTCCGTTCGTTCGTTCTCTTCAATTCTTTCATATTGACTGCGACTCGTTATTTTCATACGTTTTATTCTCTTATTTTCACTAAAAGTTGTCGTTACGTTTTCTTCTTTCCCATTCTTTTCCTGAAAGAAAGAAAGAAAAAATCTATATTCCTTTTTTAGTGCAGGCTGATTTACACGAAGAAAACCGTATATAACAAAACGTTTTTATATCGTACTTGACTTGTTCCATAAGCGTTGTTTTAGTGTTTATGTATGAAGAGTTGAATGTAAGCAAACGTCGAAGAGGAGCAGAAAAAAGAAAAAAAGAAATATCACACCGTACCTAGAGATATAAAGAGAGAAAATGTATTTAGATCGGGTACACATAGAACAAGACCGAAGCAAAACAAAATAACAACAACAACAACAAAAATAGGGAGCCCAGAATAACGACAAGAGCACACCACACCACACATTCACATCATATCATAATTATTCATTTCTCTTTCGCGTAAGGAATTTTTAGATAATAATAATTATCCATCGAATGAATACACATGCATAATCAGCGTCAGGACTGCTGTTGCTATTGCTGCTCTGATGGTGGTACACAACGCACATAAGCACATAATATTGGCCTGCTTCACATACACGACACATATGATATTTTATTCCTCTCTTTTATGGTGCTCGTTGTTCACCGGAATGCTTTACTGCTCTTCGAAACAAACGAAAAATCGATTGCGTCTTTTGTTTTCCAATGAGTGAACGAGCGATTGAATGAGTGCGAGAGCAAACTAAAGGAAAGCAAGAAAGAAGAGCCACATAGAGAGATGAAGGGAGAGAAAAAACCGAGAAAAATCCAAAATGATCAAGTGAAAAAAATGTTCTTTTGAAAATGAAAAAAAATGCTGTAATTGCTATTCAAGGGGCTTTAAGCTACAGCAACGAGACGCAGATGATGAGACCACGCATTCCGTTTCCTTCGATTCCCACATCTGAGCTTTAGCTGCTTTAAAACAGTGTGCACTTCTTATTATCCGCTCAGTTGCCATTCACTCTCTTTCTGTTGCGCATACAGATGAGCGCGCGCGAGCCAGTATAGATATATATATGTATATATGATTTAATCGAAACCTGTTTATAAATTAGTTTGAGTGCGACGAACATGCATTTATAATGATCGAGAGAACATTTCGGACAGTACAGATACATTTATATATGTAATACATAAATGTTGTGTATCAAAGAAACGACACCCGATTTCACAATGAGTACGTAAACTTGTGCGCATACTGCGTACACCAAGCACTTATTATAGGCAGAACCATTGTCTATTTTCATGCACACTGCACAACGAAAACGCGCTTGCATTTCAATCAATCGTTAACAAATGTTTACTCACATTTTCTTCATTCGCTGCGAATTATTTTCTAGCCAAACGCATTTTGATTGATTTGTATCAATTACAAGCGGTTCGTTGTTGTCTTTTTGTGTTGATTATTCTTATGAAGGCTTCTTAGTAGGCGAAACGGATTACACACCAAAATGAAATCGAAAAAGTTTTTGTTTTGCTGTTCGTTTGATAATAATTTAGTTTAGATAAGAAACGTTATTTAATTTCATTGTTTTAATGAGTGAATCTTTTGTTTCCTTTTCTTTCTCGTCCATTTTAGATGCGTGGTGGATTCAGGTCCCGTAGTAATGAACGAGTAAACCTACGGGAGAAAATGATGAACGACACAATGATGAAATTGATTGAAAGTCGTAGTATGATTTTCGAATTGAAATTGTGATGAAATATACAAAGAGAACGAGAATGAAAAAATGAAACAGTGATTGTATCGATTTTGATGAACGAACCTCAATTCAAACTCAAACACGAAATCGAACAAAATAAAAGACGTTGAACACCAATGAGAAGCGATTTCGTAAAATAAATACAGTGTTGTTTTTTTCGCCGATTCTCTCCTTTTCGAACACACTACCGTGTTCAAGTGAATTAATAATAAGTGATAATAAAAGCCGAACCGAATGACAAAGTGTGTAAAATCGCGCGCGAAACGAAAAGAAAAGCCACAGCGATAAGATATTTTGTGCGCGGCGTCGGGCAAATAATGCACATCTCAACAAAATCAACGAATTTAAGTTTTACGGTACCTGTTACGTCGCAGACACAACGTCAACATCAACCAGTATTAGAATGCCGAAATTTGGTGGCGCAACACAATTCGGGGCAAATCGGTGCATCCGACGCATTTGCTACTGCTGACTGTGATACAGAGGATGAGGTTAATACTCTCTCACATTGTGTGATTTTATGTTAAAACAATTCTCGATGAGCTTCAAAATACATGTATAGCCGCTTCGCGATTGTAGTGAAAAATACACACATTCAAATATATATGCAACATAAGACGGATGCAGTCGCTAGTAAAACTATTGTGAATGAAAAATAGAACAGAAATTAGAAAACACAAAACAACTGCAAGCACATAAGCAACATCAACAACAGCAGCAGCAGTAGTAGTAGCAGCTGCACACACACTGTGTTTATTTCAGTATTTTAATTAGTTTTGGTTGTTTCGAAAGTAATGTGTAACTTTTGGCATTGCAGATACCGGCAACCATATTGAACTTTCATCAATCATCACATCAGCTGTTTGTTGTGTCACACATTTGGCAACGAGTTGAACAGCCAACAATATCAATAATAATCGATGTAATGTAATTTATTCGAATGATATAGAAAACAAATGATGGAACATAAGCACACGCCAACCAGTCAAATGAACTCAATGAACTCGGAAAAGTTATTATCACAAAATATACAATCATCACAAATTATATCATCTAATGCAAGTGCGACAATAGGCACATCGTACAATAGCGATGGCACAGCGTCTGGCGATAATAGAAATGCAACAACTACGATCTCGAACATTACTGTAACACTGAGTCCAAATTCAACGATCTCTAGTACAATGAATGCGACAACAATACAAAGCACGGCTATGGCCACTGCCAGCGGCAGCAATGGCGGTGGTGGCGGCGAAAATAAAAGTGCAGCAACCGCATCGAATGCGTGCCAACCACGATTACATCCGAAAAAGCGTAAATTCAATATCGCCGATTTGGAAGAAATTGATCCAACAGTGCATGCGACCAGTCACAATCACAATAGCAATAATATCAACAACAACAACAACAACAACAACACCATTAACACGAATAAGAACAATGGAAGCCAAAATGGAACGGATTCGAGTTTTGGTAACGGCGGAGGCGGTATCGCTGGTGGTATTGGTGCATCCGTGTCAATCATCAATCCTGTATCCATTCATAGTGATATTACCGATAAAGCAAACAACAACAATATGAGCTGGACAATTTCCAATGATAATGGTTTGAGAGCGAGCAACGCAATCATTGTGAACGTTGGCTCAACGCAGCAAACAATTGCACGCCCAATTGAACACACATTGGTCGTCACATCGAATTCCCATCTAAATTCAGTCGTTCCGACGGCAATTGTACACGAAGCAAAAGGATCTCATAGTCAATTTAGTCAAAATAGTCGAAAGACCGACAATGGCTCAACGAAAACTGATAGCGGTCCATTAATGATAGTACGTAACGAGTATCCAGTCATTGCATCACATGAACATTCTACGTCTATAAATTCATCAAATGCACCATCGAATATACATCACCGTTCGCCCCGCTCGAACGAACCACTCAAGTATGGTGTGCAATCCTCATCGATAATACGCATTGCACCGGCAGTGTCGGCAACGGTGGTGGCAGCAACCACATCATCAGCACCACCACCACCAGCAAAAATGGCTGCAACGATCGCCAACGAACAGCCACAGCTCGATCTGAGCGAATGGTGCAATCATCGTGTACTCGCCCGCCAAGAAGATATTTATGTTGCGGGAATTATTCGTTCGGTTGACACATCGAACACGATTCTGGTGGAATTCGATTATCCTGAAGGTACGCAGCAATCGTATTATGATGTTTTGGGAAACGGACGATTTGATATAATTAGCGATGCAAGTCCATCGGTTGGTGATATCATGCACGGCACAAGAGTCGTATGCTCATCGCAAACCAATCGCCAGGGACACACTTCGTTTATCGAAGGTCAAATTACACAAATCTTAAATGATACAAAGCAATTTGTGGTGCGCACCATAGCCAGTGACCAAGTGAAAACCGTGAAACGTGCACAAATCCGTCTTTTGCAACCGCCTTGGTGGGATGAACTCAACGACAATGACACAAACACTATGAGTGATAGTGCATCAGCATCAAGAGTTATAACCGGCCAAGTGAAGTCATTACATGCCATTGAACCGAATATGTACACGAATACGATGGCCGGAGCGGTTGCTGCTGCAGCATCCAGCAATACTCTCAATCCAAATGGCACTGTAAATGCAACGAACCGAACCGTTAAATATGTAGCACCATTACAGGTCCATCACCTTCTTCCAACCGTACAGGTAGAATTCAACTCTAATTTCATGAGAAAAAAGTTCCAATTTTTTGTTCCACCTTCTAATTGGATTAACATTTCATTTTCTTCTCTTTTCATCGCCACAGACAAGTGAAGAGCATTACAGAACAGCGGCCACTTCACCGTTTACATTGTCCAATTCCATCTCCGCCGATGCCATTCAAAATGTGGGCTTACATCAAGTGAATGAAAATCAAATCCCACAGATTATAGTATCGCAGCAAACGGCAAATACAACCATTCTGACAACAGCGCCGGGCGGTGCGACCATTGAACGCGGAATACCAGTAACCGAAGCGGAAATGCGACGATCACACCAACGGTCCTACGATGAATACGAAAGTGATGATGAGCTGAGACGCGAAGATATTAGCTTTACCATAGATGGAGGTGCGAGATTATCTGAAATTTAACATTTTATCGAATAGCACTTACAAAATGTCTGTTGATTTTCTTTATAGAAAAACTGTCTGGTAGCAGTAAACGTAGCAGCGTACAAAGCCGTGGTAGTACTTCAAGTCTTATTGATAATCGACTGACTCCCAGATCTCATGCTGCAACGCCACGTTCGCAAGCAGCAACACCACACAAATTTAATAAGGGTGATGTGGTTCAGTCAGAGACTGGCGTTCGCAAAAAATTCAATGGAAAACAATGGCGCCGATTGTAGGTTTCAAAGATAAATAAGCAAATTTTATCGATAAAATATCAGACGAATAACGGATTTCGATTTTTTTTTTCCGACAGGTGTTCAAATCCACAATGCACAAAAGAATCACAGCGTCGTGGCTATTGCTCACGCCATTTGAATCAACGTGGTAATGCCCTAAGATCATCGACAGGTCCATCATTCCAAAGGTAAATCACAAACAGATGATTACAAGACGTGTAAAAAGGTATTAATACGACTTTTCATTTGGCTAGCAGCCGTTCAAGTAGTAATACACAAGCTGATGAGGATACGTCTAGAGAATCGGAAACATCACCGAACTATCGGGTAACAGGGCGCTTCGATCAAGAGGAAACGGATGTGGCAAACATGTTGGGTGAGTATTTTCGACACATTTCACGTCATTCTTTTCCATTCAAACCAATTGCCGAGATCCACCTAAAATATAATCGAATGATGCATTTCGTCATTAATTTACTGACAACAAATCTCATTATCACATGCAAACAGTGTCTCTGAGCAGTTCACGTTCTGCGACACCATCCTTTTCATCGCCCACGAATCATGTGTCATCACCGATGAATGCAAATCAATCGCCAGTGACGGTTGGTAATCGCCAAAATTTGTTCATGCCAATTGGCAGTCCTGCTGCTCAACAACCACAGGTAATTACACAGCAGCACGCGCATTTCATTTCGACCAATTTGCTCAATATTGCCCAATTAAATCATTTACAGCAACAGTATAGTACGACACCGAGTCCAATTTCGTACAGTTTGAATTCGTCGCAAGTTATTCGGCCGGAATCACTTCGTCCACAAATTGTAACTCAATCGCATCACTCACAATATCAGGTAATTTTATTCGCATGAATCGATCGCATTGATTTATTGTTACATCAGAAATAACATTGTTGTTTGATTATTCTGTTTGTAGCAGCAGCAGCAGCAACAACAGCCACAGCAAGTGTCTCAAATCGCGGCGCCATCAATCACCGTGACATCACGGAATATAATGAGCACTGGACAAATCAAAGCTCCCCAAACACACGTAGCGCCCGCGATGAATTCAACACCAAATGCCCAGACTAGCGTGATTCGAATTTCACCAGCATCGTCCGCTTCTTCCATAATCGCAAATAATTCTGTGCACACGGCATATCAGCCATTTCATCCCGAGCATGTGCCAGGAATTGTAACGAATTCGGGTCCCGTGATTCTAACGACCGCGTCGATTGCATACAACAATGGAACTGGTTCCGCAGTGAATGAACATGCAACCATTCCAAAAAACGGAATTAATTCGGGGTCAGTTCATTCATGGACAACGCTATTGCCATTAATTGACGCCCCGAATAAAAATCAGAAAACCACAACCATTACAACGTCACACGTGAAACCCGAATCAGCTAATGTTCCAGCATCGCATGATGATCCAGACGGTATGCATTGCATATACACGATAACGAATATTGCTATCGTTTCAAGTGAATAAAAATACCTAACGTTTGTCTTTCGCAGATGATCAAATCGATGATGATGTGTTTGAGCAGCCATCAGCTAATGATATCAATAACATAGCATCGCGACAAGCGGCCGTAAATTTTCAGTATCCCCATCAAAGCCAACACTACCAGCCACAGTCAAACATAGACGTAGATAGACGAAATAATAGCTTAAATACCGTCGAACGAATGGACACAACGGATGGAAATTTTCAGCCACAAGTGATGTCATCTTCGAATGTCACCATGGCAACCAATTCAGTTTTAACCAATGCCAATGGAAATAATAACGGTGATGCTGGCACCGAGGCCGGCAACAATTCCGGATCGAATCAACTGATTGTGGGCAATGTCATGATTCAAAACAGCCCGATTATTTTGAAAAGTCCTGCCGAAACGATTGCCGCAGCAAAGCGTCGTACACAATCGTGTAGTGCTGCTCTGCAGCAAGGTGGAAATGGACCGCCATCGGCAAAAGAGCCCCAAAGTCCGGCGACAAAGCAGAAAGAACCGAAAATTCGTCGACCAATGAATGCATTCATGATTTTCTCCAAGAGACACCGCGCAATGGTTCATCAAAAGCATCCAAATCAAGATAATCGTACGGTTAGTAAAATTCTTGGCGAATGGTGGTATGCACTAAAACCAGAGGAAAAGAATCGATATCACGAGCTGGCGAGTGAGGTAAAAGAGGCGCATTTCCGTACTTATCCCGAGTGGAAATGGTGTTCGAAAGACCGTCGAAAATCTTCAAGCTCTGGCAAAGATGGTCGCGGTCGCACCGATTCAATTGATGGCATGGATGAAATCAGCCCAAACACACCATCAGAGCACTATCAAGGTGTTGATTTACCGGTCAGCTCATTCGCAATGCCATCGAATCATGACGAACCCGACCCAGCCATGGACACATCTGAACCACACACTTTTGGTAAGCCGATTCGTGTATTTCATTCTTGAAAATAAGGGCGATTTTTACTTACTTTCTATCTTGTTCAGCTATTCCAGTTTCGGCTGCCAGCTTCAGTGTTAATACGGCTGCCCATGTGGAACCAGCTATTGAAGTGAACAATGAACCACAGGATGAGTCTATGTCAGACGAAGAACCGGTAAGCTAAAAAAAAATATGTCCCAATGTTGTACCATGATATGATAACATTTTCGACGGAAAATTTAGATGGTGATTGCTGAAGAAGAAGCACCAAGTGCCAAGGAAACCCATGACATCGATTTAAAATGTGCCGAAAAAGTAACCGACTCAGACAATGAAGATAATGCGGAATCAATCGAAAGCAAAATAAAGAAGGAACCCTTGGCGAACGATGGTCAGCAAGAAGGAAATGGTGCCCGTGATTTTACTTGCAAACCAAAAGCGATAAAGCCACAGCGACAAAACATTGAAAGTCCCTTGCTAAACTATCAACAGATGTATTTAAATGCATACTCTCCGAAAAATCCATCTGGAATTTTGCCATTTCAGCCAACTGCCGGTAATTTATCCATACTCTTGTACTCACTGAATCGATTCATTTTCAGAAGAAAGAAAAATTCACTCACTTAATTTTCTATTCGCTTTGTATCAGGCGGTGCATTCAAAACCATGCCGATCAGTCCAAAGGACACAAAACCGATACTGACAGCAGGTGGAGTCATTGTAACGGAAAGTGAAAATCAGGGTGACGTAAAACCATCACCGCCCACAGTATTTACTTTCACCAACGCATCATTAACCAGCAGTGAGTAATCGTTGAAGAAAATGACCAAAGAGACTTATGACTTGCACACTAATTAATATTTCATTGATTTTGATGTCATTACTACATAGGTGGTGGAGACGGCGATGTTGATACAAAGCAGGAAGCGGTCGATAGTGAAATTGACGTGAAACCCTCGATTCCTTCGCATGTCAACAACATTCAATTGAGTAAAGGTTTGTACAAACAATTTTTCACGTTTCGCATTTTTCCGTGCTACGTTCATTAACAAAGTTGTGTTGCACTTCATTTCATTTATTTTGGAGTACTATCAGTTGTTTGTCATTTAACAATTGCACACATTCGTTATCATTTTCTTGTTTTTTCCCCTTCTTCTCTTCATTGAGTTGAACTCATTGGATTTCCGTTGTGTTTGCTGTTTTTTTTTCTATCGAGTACAGTTTTGTCTTGAGTTCATTGCCAATAAAATAATATTAAACCACATCTTGTCTTGTAACTCTCACATAATCGTAACGCTCTTTCTCTCTGTTTCTTTTTCGTATGCATTATCACACTGTAAAAACCAAACTAAACGAAAAAAAAACTAACTGTTGAATGTATGTATGTGTTGTCCGCATCATCTATGTGTCTCTCTCATTTGTTTGTGTCATGCGAAAAACAAAAACAAAAAAAAAACAAAAACTGAAAATACGAAATAGCCGAAATCACCATAGTTCCGACAACAACAAACACACTCTCATCTTCATCATCATCATCTTTCATCAAATGTGTATCACCAAATGTATTAATCGGCGGAAATAATACGAATAATAATAGTTATGTTGTGTTCGAAGCGATTTACTATGATACCGGTTCGAATGGTGTGCAAAATCACTCGAATCAATTCGTTGTGGCCAAAGTGAAAAATAATCATGTAACCAACGATACGACGATGGTTACAAAAAACGAAACCAGTGTTGCGCCATCGATTTTGGTAACATCTGTTTCATCGCCCTTAACCTCAGTGTTGCAATGTAATAATACATCATCATCAACATCGTTGTCGTCGTCGTCGTCATTGCATAACGGTACAATCGTTAAAAAACCCGGAATCATTTTATTAACGCAAGCTTCGCTCAGTAAATTGCTCAGTGCAAACGATTTGAATGTGATTAACAATAATTCGAACACAAACACAGCCAATCATGCTCATTCCCATCAAAATGATACTAACATTCGTAGCAAGTGCAATTTTGCCATTACTAATTCAACTAATCCAAATTCATCACAAAATAATAATCATTTAACATCCGTTCTGATGATAAATTCCACGTCCACGATAGAAACGACCGGCGGAATTGTAACGTTGACCTCGTCAACTGGATCGATGCAATCAGCTCCCAATCGCGATACAACCGATGAAAATGGCAAGAACAACAATCAACAGGTAAATAATCACGAAAAATAAAGATCCACGCTTATTTTGTAGTTTGAAATACAATTATTATTCTTATATTGTAGGTTTTATCAAGCCGAAATCTGCCAGCCACACCGAAATCAATGACCGAGCCGCAACACGTCACTGAACACTATTCATCTGCAATTCGGTCAGATAATGAGGATGCCATGGACAACGAAACGATTGGAGATGATGAAAAAACTGAATACGAATATGGTGAAGACTATGATGATTCAACGTCGGCCGACAATCAACAAAGATTTATACTGGCACCGACGCCCGCCCAACTCGGCCGAGCTCCGTTACAGAGACGTTTGGGCAGTCTGGTTGGTGGAGACGCAAACAGTACGTATTTTTTGCGAAAATTACTTCAATGTTGCGGTAACTAATATTTCGTTCTCGATTCTCTCAGGTCAACCACAAATTGTCAGCAACGAAGCCACTTTGCCCAATACACAACCAATAATTCCGACACCAACTTCAGTGCCATCCGCATTGCCAACGCCAAATTCAGCTGTCATGGACGATTCACAACAATTGTCACCGAACATGCAGAAGAAATCAATGTTCAAAAAAGGCAAAGGCGAAGATTTAAACAAGTGAGTGTCTTCGACAATGTGTTGCATTCGTTAAACAAACAGTTTTATTCGTTCCGAAATAATATTAAAATTCATCTCTAATAAAGACGTGTCATTTTTAGTGTTTTGCGGCAAGTGGATTTTGAGAAAAAGTTTCAAACATTGCCACGATTCAAACCGGAAGATTGTCAGTCGCCAAGTGCTATATCAGTGCCATCTTCACCGCGTGTATTCTCGCAGAACTATCGCAAAAAGGCTCAACCGCAACAACAGCATCAGCCACCACATTCAGCCAAATCATGTAAGCCGATTTACATTGATTCAATTGTTTTTGATTTTACCCAGATTTCACCCAAACCAATGGAACAAATAATAATGTGCATGGTTTAAATTTCTAGTTTATGAAGATGACCAACAACCAAACAGTGCAATATCCACGGCCACACCACCCGCTGTGGTTGGTAACCGATTTTTCGGGCCCGATTTTAACATTGAACAAGTCAAAGGTACGTGTAAACGTTTTATCGTGAACATTCGCAGAATTAAAACGATGGATTTTGTGCAATGGTTATAACGTATCATAGCCACTGCAATACAATAGCCGTTATAATGCTCACACGCAAAGTGTCGACAACTAACGTATTTTGTAGGATAATCGTATGAGATGCACAAATCCTGCTATTGTTATACGCGCTATATGGAGTACAATGCCATTTTTCATATCTTTCAGATTTGAACACAAATGAAGATCGTTCACCACGTACACCGCGAACGCCAATTCAATCGCTTGGAAGTGCCAACAACGCGGCACCTCGTTCATCACAGGACGTGGCCGCTGAGAAAGGACACCGCAAAACATTGGAACAACGTCGTCAGCTTGTCATGGAACTTTTCAATACATCAGGAATGTTCCCTAGCTCAAAAGACACAACTGAATTTCAGGTACGTTTAAATGGTCGAATCGAATAAGAAATTGGTTCAATTTGAATTAAACGTTTGTGCTCAAATTTAATATGCTTTTTTCCTCTTTCAAACGTTTATGCTGGCAGATGAAGCACAGTGATATATTTCCAAACAAGCAGAGTTTGCAGCTGAAAATTCGTGAGGTTCGTCAGAAATCGATGAGTCAGCCAGGTTTCACGCCTGGTCCACAATCGGCCGGACCAATAACGCCATGTGAATCGATTGCTGCTACACCGACATCAACAACATTGTCAACCACAAATTCAATAGGTAAATGATCAACGACACACACACACACACAACAACAATAAAAATGGATAAATCAAATGCCGACTGTTTTTGTCGCTTTGCAGATGATCAACAATCCCAAAAACAATCAAATCAACCATAAAAAAACACTTGGTTTATCTACAACAACTTTTACCCATCCCGTCATCTGAATAAAGAGAAACACGCATTGTAAGAGACCCAAACGGCTTTCAGCTAATTGTAAATAATGGAGCAAGAAAAAAACACACACGAAACCAATCTCAATCGAAAACGTATGATTGCATCATTGCGATTATTTTGCCGAATGGATTGTGCGTATGCCTCATTTGAGGCACAAATCATGAATTTACATTGAAAAAGATTATTAAATGGAAACAAAACAAAAAAACAATTGTTGATATAAGCTAAATGTGATTGCGTGATTAGAATTCTATGCATATTTTCAGTGCGTCACACTCTGAATTTAAACAAAATATTTTTTAAAAAAACACTATACTAACTCCTTCCCATCCCTTTTTCGGATAAATTCAAAAAGGATGGCGAACCATTTCATTTTATCCCAATAACGACTTTTTTTTTTAATTTGAAAATACTTTTGTTTTAAACTTCTTTTTTTTTAAATAATTCTTCTAAACAAATCTTTTATCAATTATAAACGAGAAAAAAAGAAACTTTTATTTACATAAATTGTGAGAGAAAAAAAAGGCAAATGTTATTTGTAAAGCAATTTCATTTAAGCATCGTAGAGGATACAACCACAAATACAATCTGTTACTACACTAGATATCGTTTAAGCCGGCAAAATGCCATCAAATTTTATCGATTAACTCACACACATACATACACAAAGTAAAAACAAAGAGAGAGAAAACAATTCATTCATGTTTATAAATTAGAAGGAAAATTTTTAAATGTGCTAACAAATGGAAAGAAAAAAGAAAACAAAAACCAACGGAATAACAATGGACGATATCCGAACAATGACACTTCGGATATCGTTGGATGAAGAAGAATTGTATTTTATCACTGATAAAAAAAAATCTATACATTGAAAAGAAAACATGTAAAATTTAAGCCAATTATGTATATCGATCATAAAAATGGATACGATCAATTGAACATAGGGCGGGGAAAAAACCTACACACAATAAAAAAAATAAACAAACAAACAAAATGATTATTAATCTATAAAAGTACTGTCCTCTTATTATATATATACACACATTCTATTATATATTATATATATACATGTCTCATAGATGAGATGTTTTGATTTCGTTCGTTCGTGGTGATTAGTAATGCAACAAAAAAAAACATGTGAAAAGTTAAAACACTAGTGTGTTAACGATTTATGTTATAGATTTAGTAAGACGAAAAGTGAGAAAGCATGAATGAAAACAAATTGACACAATCAGTGAATGTGAGAAGAGAATACGACGTGTAATTATACGTATATATACAATGAATACGGCTAAAATAGAATAGATAAAGAAAATGGACAATTTTGGTACAAATGCATGAAAAAAAACAGAAAAATTCAATAAAATCTAAATACGAGTGAAAATCTTAGATTTTATGGATTAAACATATATACCTATATATACACACATATACCTATATATAAATGAGTAACAAAAAAAATCCTGATAATATACGGACCGAATGTGGTCAAATCACAAATATTTTTCTGACCGACAACAATAGAACAACATTTAAATTCAACAGTGATGAATTGAGGTGCGATCGTTTTCAGTTTGCCGATACCGCAAACGTGAGTTCAAACTCAACATGGGATTTAGTTCGGTTCAACAATGTGTTCGGCTACGGTTTTAAGGTTTAACACAGTAAATATGACGAAAGTGGCCAGAACAAGCAGACAAACAATTAAAATAGAACAAAACAAACTAAACATGTTATGAAATATCAGTTCTTGTCATACAAACTGTCTTCTTCATCACAAAACTCTTGCCTAGATAGAACATACAAGCATAGACAACCGATCGATGGAAGCATTTTGCACATTTCAAGCACGTTCGGTTTTATTTTATTTTTTCTGTTTTTCTCACCAATCAGATTATCAACAACATACACACATAACAGAGAAATTACAATCAAAGTGAACAGTATTCACTGAACACCCGAATTTTATACATAAATTTGGATGTATTACTCAAAATTGTTTCTTAAGCCGAACAAAAAGAAAACACACACACACACACACGCGCGCGAATCTTTTCATTTTAGCGACAAACAATTTTCAAACACTTTTCGTGCGTTATTAATTCTTGAGTCAAGCATCTTGACACGTATTTGATATTAAAGAAAAAAATTAAAATAAATAAATGTAGATCTCGTTTAAAAACTGGGAGTAGTGAAATATGAACAAATTGTTAATTTTCGGTTAAATTTTTAAATGCATGTTCCTGTTGATTATTTTTGGGTGATGCCAGACCTTGTTGAGCTATATGAAAAACCAAATCGGTTGTTTTCTTTTATCCTCCAAATAGCATATTGCCCTCGGGCACAATCTCTCACACACACACACACACATATATATATATATAGTTGTACGTTTCAAACGACCACCATTATTTTTTACATTCAAAACGCGCATCATCGCAATAAAAGACAAACCATTCGATGATGGCTATACGTTTCACGACTAACAAAACCCAATTCAATCAATGTTCAATTTTACTTATGCTGATGACAGTTATACAGGAATATAAACAAATCGTAGGGACAAAAATAAACGAAAGAAGGAGAAAAAAAAACTGTGAGAATGGTTTCTAAATTTTACAAATCTATGTAGATCTTGCAAATGATAACAATATTAATTAAAACCAAACACACACACATGCAGAGAGAGAGAAAGAAATAAAAAGAAATCAATCCATCATCATTAGTTGAGAATAGTCATTTACAGATTTTGCTGCATCAATTTCGAGCTAGTACTTTTCAAAAGGATGAGATAAAAAATAATGAAGGAACACAGCAATTAAAATGAAATGCATACAAACATTGAGTGATTACGAGAGGTAGGCGGAAAAATTGCGTTTTCAAAACATTCTTTGTGATTTTATGGATGCAGCAGAGTGCAAAAGGGAAATAGCAAACATTTATCCTCTGTACCGAACAAATAAAAAGAATTGCAACAAAATCCATTGATGAAAAAAATATTTAGGTTTTAGAACATTTGCAATATCTATTTTTGATTTTAACATGTACATTTTGTTTTAACGCTCGTTTAGTTTATTTCTATTTAAGGTGATATTTTTTTCTCTTCAGCTGCTCTAAACAACAAATGATATAGGCATATGCTTAAGATTTTACGATTGAACGATTTTTATCAAGTCAATTTCTTATGTTCATTTTCAATTTACTTGTACACGAATAACGAAAAGAAAAAGAAAAAACAAGAGTGTGGTGACATTAAAACGGAATATTATTTAAAAATGCTTCCACAATTAAAAAAAAAAAAAAACAAAACAAAACACAAATATAAAAAAAAAGATGGAAATAGAC
This sequence comes from Sitodiplosis mosellana, assembly GCF_009176505.1. Classification (NCBI taxonomy): domain Eukaryota; kingdom Metazoa; phylum Arthropoda; class Insecta; order Diptera; family Cecidomyiidae; genus Sitodiplosis; species Sitodiplosis mosellana. The sequence continues at coordinate 10,346,803 of NW_022595244.1, forward strand.
CAGATTGCTTGTATTATCATCGTATCAGTGTCTAATTTCTTTGAACTGTCCTAGTATTGAAGAAAAATGCAGAAAACCATACAACAGACAACAAAAAAAGACGTTCAAAATCAGACAAACCACTAATCATAAACAATAAACTGAATTAAGTAATAGTTTTTAGAAGAAATTATAACACGCAGCGTGGAGCAATGACAAAGAGATAACAAATATTACAAATACAATAGCCCAAACACACTCACATTTTATGTGCAGCATTCATGATGATATAAAACGCTGGTGCACAATGAAATAAAACCACAGGCTTAACAACTTAAAACGGAATATAAGTTTAAAAAAAAATTCATTTGCTATTAGCAATACAGAATGCTTAAAATAGATGGAACAGAAGAATAAAATCGGTAGTAAGTTGGTCCAACGGGATGAAAGTCTGGATCGTGAAAAGGAGAGATCAATTATTTTACAGACCGATACCACTAGATTATTATTGAATATAAGGCATTCATAAAAACACAACCACATCCAATTTACCATCGTCTCTTGTCTCTTGTCTCTGTCAAAGCATCACTATCTTCTCCCAGAAAACTGTTCCGCTCTCGTGCTCCCCTGTGCAAATCATCTCTTCCTTCAACTTAAACCACACACAACAAATTCGTATCAAATTAATAAAACCAACACCCATACACACAGACAAAAGAGTCCCTTGGTTGTTGTTTTCAACTCAGCTCCACCCCCCTTGATAATCATTTCTCAGTCCATCAATTAACCATAGAACATAGCAAACTATTTAGTATTTTCAGCACATACACACACAATTTAACCATACTAGTAACAAAATAGCCAATTACATTTATGTATTTAACATTTCAGCATTAGAAAAGCTTAACAATTCAAGCCAAAAACTGAGAATGGGTTTTAGAATTATTACATTATTTTATTTGCTTTTTTGATTGAAGTGGACACAAAAAAAAGACAAAAATTCAAATGAAAAATGTAAAATCGCAAAGTTTGAAAACGTTTTTATCGAGAGGAGAAAATCAATTTTACGAATATGTTGAAATCATGTTTTTCTTTCTTCTTCATCAATTCAACATTGATTTAACCAAAAACAAACAGTTTTCTAAATAAAATCATGCTACTTAAACTCAACACAAATATAAATGATGATAACGTGTTTGTATGAAGAACAGCAAAAGCAAACAAACGAAACAAAAGAAAATAATCGATAGATAATTTAGTTGAACATGTAACCTCAATGGATGATAATTTTAAGTTACATCAATGATCATGAATTGAGTTTGAATGGATAAAGCACAGCTAATATTGTGGTTAGACAAAATTAAACAATGAATGTTCACACAACAACAACAACAAAAATGATTGAAAAAACACACACACAAATAAAAATGTCAAAAATAAAAGAAGCCATAAATAAATACAAAATTACCGCATTTTTTTATTCTTTATGTTTCTCCCTTGTTGAATAGGTTGGAGTTGTATTGACAAGGAAATGTTGAACTCTGTTCAGACCAAGTGTTTGCTTCAGTTTCAAAGTATTTCGATTGCACTTGCTAAGATTACAAAAATAATATATCGTACGGACGATTTGTCCAAAGATGGGGATGAATTATGTAGAACCTTTCTCTGTCAATGGTTCTTTCAAAAGATGCAATTGCACAGCGAAGATTTCCATATTTTATTCGCCAACCGCAAAAGCCGATGTTATGATGGTAGGTAATCAAACAAAGCAAATACACTCGATATTGGATTGACAAACGGTTTTTTTTTGTTCCAGTTGGGCCAAAACGTCAAAAATATACGTTTTGTATCATTAGATTTTACCTGAGCCCCACGAATTTGATGCAGAGAGTGCATATTTACTGCTGATCAGGCCTAAGCTGAGCTGAATTTGCTGACTCAGGCGCCTGAAGCGGTATTTAACGCACTTACGGCTCAATATAATTGATGAACAACGTGGATTTCAGCTAGCAATGATAATTTGGCACCGCAATTCTGTTAAAATACCACTTCAGACGCTTGAGTCAGCAAATTCAGTTCAGCTCAAACCTGCTCAACAGCAAATATGCACTCTCGGTTTTTATGCAATGGCGGAATTGATTATTCTGTATTTGTGCTTATTTTGATTTTCGAGCACGATATTTTTTAAAAATAAATATTGAAGTTCATTCGATTATAGCTCCAAAGTCATAACATTGGAAAAATTTATACCTCTCTGTATTTGCTTACATATAACACGTTGACGTGAAATTCGTAGAATGACAATATGATTATAGTCAAACCATAGAGCGGCTGTTGAGACACGAAAGTAAGCTTAAATTGAAGCGAAAGAGCACCTCCAATCAATGCCAATCCACATTAATGTCATTACAAATTCAAATCGAAACTAAACAGCGCGCCAATTTAAAAAAAATCAACTTCGTGCTATTTCTGCCCCTTAAATCGAACCAATCATTTAAATTATACTTCCGTCTTTAGAATTTTCTCTGAGTTTTGGGCATAATTTTGAGAGATCTGAGAAAAATTCGTAATTTGTGGTGCTGATTTTTTGTTTGTTTTTATTGATTTAAAAAGAATTGGAAGAAAATGGTGCAAATATTTGGTAACAGCATAGCAAAAAATTCAAAGATTACGACTTCATTTTTACTTAGTTGTAAGAGTGATAAAGATCATGAAATAAGAATAAGTGTATTGAATTAGTCAAAAGTTTCATACAAAAATCATGTAAAATTTTGCCAGACACATTCTTTCAACATTTTTTCGTCTGACAAAAATTGACATGTTTTTTACATGAAACTTTTTTTGCAATTTTTTTTTTGCCCCAAAAGTAATAAGTTACTTATTACTTTACTTCTATAATGAATAAGGGGATACGTAATAAATAACATCATTGCATTTCAAAACATGTGTCGTTCAATAGAATACGAAGTACGTGGTCATTTTCCACTGTTCTCACGGTCGTGTTCAATCAAAAACATTCCCCGATTTTGGCCTTCAACGTGTTTGTTTTGGATTGTTGTCAATTGTGAAAAAAAAAATCACAGTTCCTTTCAGAGTTTGACTCAGGCGACAGATATATGCTTTAGCATAGAAAAAATATCCGCATATTTTTTGGTTATATAACGGTACCCAGCTTCATAGAGTATCAGCACGCACACTGAACGAATGGAGCGAAAATGTAATAAATACAGAAAAGCTGAGCGGAAAAATGTCAAATGAAAAGGGATAGCTATATAGTTCACTATAGTTTACTATACAGTTTACTCTATAGCTTTCCCTTTTCCGCTCATTCATCATCGAAATTTTTCCGCTCAACTTTTCCGTATTACATTTTCGCTCCAAACCATTCATTTGGAATTCATCATTCAAGACCAGTAAATCTTGGGTCACAAAATCATTTCAAGGTGGATCTGTTACTGTTTAAAACACAAATAAAATGAAAAAATGTAATTCTCATGATAACAAATTCATTTTAGTTTTAATGAATTTTTGAATTCATAATACAAATGTCTTTTCGTTGCATTTAACTCCATTTTGAATGGTCATAAGGTCTAAATTAAGACATAACTGCATATATCTCTGTCTTATAACAGAAACATACAATTTTATGAAGAAAAAGCAACTCAAGAATTTCAACATTTCTCATGATCTTCAGGTGATCAGAGGATTCAATAACATTGGCGCTACTGTTCAAATTGTTGACTGTGTCTTCATTCACGATTTTTTACATTTTTTTAGTTATAATCCATGGCCAATTGATTTCCTTTCAGTACAACGTGCCAAGTCCTGAAATGAGAACAGTTTTGGAAAAAAACTTTCATGTTGTATAATTGTCGACGAGTTTTTTCTTGTGTTGAAATATTTCGTTATTTCCTTCAAACGGATTACTTTGAATCGATCATTTGAACACAATGTGTTGTTAAAAATGATACAAGGATAAAATGTAAATAAAAATTTTCCTGGTGTCGCAATACGCTAGAAAAATCGATCAACCCACTTCAATTATACTGAATCGTAGCACCGCCTTTGAAGCCGTTCCATAATTTTCCATAAAGACGAATCCATTTCCGTTGACCACTATCGACAGCATGTGCAAAGTTCTCACTACGTGGACTTTCATATTCTTATACACGAGCTTACCTTATTGAATTTATTTGAATTTTACTGAATTCCAAAACGAAATTCAGCTAGCGAACATATTTGACTTTTTTCCAAATTTAAAATGGAAAGGATCATCGTGGAAAATGGTTGCAATGCGTAATGGAATAACAATGAGGAACATATTTACATATGTCTAGGAATTGTTCAATGTTAAACACAAAAATGTTTTGGTTCCGAAAAATATTGAGTCACGGCTGAATGTAGATTAGGCAACAATGAGCAATTGAAGAAGAAAGTGCCATAGAATATAGCATAGCTGGATCGATGGATAGATAGTCATTACACGTGGGATAAAGACAATGCCGCTTCCATTGTGCTTTCGATGAGATGTCAACCAACGATCTATTTGAGTCGAACTGCATCGCATGAAATTTCCTATGGCACTTGATTAAAAATTAATCAACTAATGCACACTCCGATGTGGCCACATGTATTTTATCCAGTTGTACTATTGCACGGCTATATAAAATTTTTATTGACTTTAAATCCTTGTAGAAACTTTATGGAATCGATCGATAGAACGTTAGAAAAGTGGAAGAGAAAAGTTATTTCAGAGTATCCAATCTTACAGATCTTACAGGAAAAGACATGTTTGGAAAAGAGGGTTAATTGACTCAGATAAATAAGAATAAATATGATTTTTTCCCGTTTATGGCCCTGGTCCTCGCTTTATCCGGAATGTTAGAGAATAAAAAAATATTTTAATTCATTTTGCATTTTATTTTACTTCATTTAAAACGACAGACCAAGTGAAGAGCATCTGTACAATTATTGTAAATAAATCGAATTCTAAAATAATAATAAATTTAACGTTTCTTCCATGTGAATTTGCGTCGAGCACCTTCTTGACCTGGCTTCTTACGTTCTCTTCTTCGTGGATCCCATTTCAGCAGTCCAGCTAAAGAGAAAAATGAAAATTCAATTCAAATTTCATTTGAAAATTCAGCAACAGATCTGGAAATTCGTATGAGAAAAAAATATGTGCAATATCTGGATAACTTACCAACGCGCATGTCTTCAATTGTTGCTTCATCGACAAAGCTTCGAAGTCCAAGTGCAATACCATAGCGTATAGCTCCCGCTTGTCCCATGTATCCACCATCAACTGCGTTTGCCACAATGTCCACTTTGTCAAGCATATTCGTGAAATGAAGCGGGAACAAAACCTAATCAGATGAATACAAATGTTTAAATTTAGCGATTATATAGGAAAAAGCGACATCTTTATTGATTCACTGAAATCGATTACAACAAAAAAAACACATGTGATTCGAATTCAATCGTCTATGTATGTAGCAAACGTTGGTATAAAACCATAATATGAATCAACGTTTGTCGGTGGAACAATTGTTGAAAATTGATCTCAATTATCAAATTAACGACATGTATAAAAATAGAGAAAGAATCACACGACGATCGTGAGTAATAATCGAGTCTTCAGCCATGTTGTAAATAAGTTTATATCTTCGCCTTGAATTTAGCTGTTCTCTCTCTATCTCTCGCAATCTGATATCAGATTTTCATTAGGTAAAAGTTTAAAATCATCTGTGATTTTACTTTATTAGTGTGAATAAGCCCAAATAATCCATTTTGAACGAAATAAGCGATTCTGCTCCCTCTCTTGATTTCAACAACAATCCCAATAATTCTATTCATTAATAATGTTTAGAATGGCAATGCCAAGCTATTTCAAAAAGATCCCCAAGAAAAAACTGTCGATACATTTCTGTAAACTTATTCGACTGGATATTTCGTCGTACTGCCCGTCTCTTTATATTTTTTTCCTCCTTTATCTCAGCTGGTGTTTCCAATGAACTGTAATTGAATTCAATTATATACAGTTCTTTTTTTCTTTCTTGAGCGGTAAGCATGCGGATTTGAGCAGTATAAAGAATTTGTATTGAGTCGCATTTCTTGCGATTTATTTAAATTGAAATGTGCGTCATAACTCGAAATATGAAGATGTGTTCGCACGAAGAACCAAACGAATGGAACGGAAGAAAAATTAATTCAAGCAAAACTTAATTCAAACACTTCGAATAATTTATCGGAATGGCTACAATGTGTGTACATGGGAAACATCTATCATTTGTATTGACATCAAACTGGAAGCGAATAAATCTCATTTAATTATTTCATCAAAATGATTTTTTCTAATTGATAAAAGTGGTTGGCTGTGCAGTGGCAAGGCACGTGAATGACATCTGTTTGATACGTAATTATCACACCGTTCTGGTCAAATAAGCATCTCTCTTTCTCTATTGAATTCGCACGAAACAATGGATTCACAAACAAACCGTTGTCCATGGGAATTTTATGGCATTAATGCAATTGTTTCGCTCGGTTCGATGTGTTTGTGTGTATTTATCAAAATACAAAACCGAAACACAATCGGCTCGGGTACACAATCTAATTGTCTGATCGACACAGTTGACCGTTTGAACTATTTGATTTATTGAATTTAAAGCGGGATTTTCATACATGAATCGAAATAAAAACGACAAATCGGAAACTGTAAGTCAGACAATGATCACATCAAACGGGTTATGTCATTTGGTCTTTTGGCCGACTCTGGCATATTCACATATCAAACTGAAAACTAGCCAAATGCTATGGGGTACATTATTGCTGTGGATGATTTCCAAAGTGGATTTAATGAAAGGTCAAATAAGTGGAAATCTTTGGCCTGATCTCGTCTTCAAAGACAAAAAGCGCTAATTTGATTTAATTGAGAACATTTTTCTTTCTTCAATTGTTTTACTCAATTAAAAAGGAATTCATTGAACAAAGTGTTTTACCTCTGCATAAATTTAACTACCCAATCGACAGCAAGCACTTTATTTTCTATAAAAATCTGAACAATTTTACAACCGACAAAAAAGTAAAAGTTATCATTTTTTCTGCTTATTAAATAATTATATTTATTCATAGTTGATAATTGACTTAATCATAAGAGAACTTAACTGCGAACTCACTTAATTGTATTGTTATTAATTTTTTTTTGTAAAAATAGCCGAAATGCTACTATATAGCCAAAGTTCAACAAAAATCATACAGTAATATAACGTATATGTATAAATTACTTTGACACTTGTTTAAGCTTGAAAAATATCACAATTTCATTTTATTTAATTGTTTTCCTCATTTTTCACGCCGACGAAGAAATGTCGACGACTTCATATTCTTGGCACAGTTCTATTTCAATAGTATTCATTGTTATTCAGTGTACTATCATTAGGTCACGTAAATACGGTATAAAATTTTGTTGCAATGCATCTCTCAAACTCAGAATAAAAGGAACCATTCAAATTTTGGTTTGTTTACTTCTCTAATATGGTTATCTTAATGTTTGAAGTTTTATTTTATAGTTTTCGTTTATGTCAATGAATATGGTTTAATTGTTGGGGCAATTGCCATTGTTCCTTCATCTACATATTTATCACTTTTTTCACACTTTTTATGGAATTGTAATTCTATAAATTTAAATAAGTAAACTAAGGGCACATTCACGATTCATATGTATATGTGATACGTAGTAATTTTCCATTGAAAATATAAACATTGTTGAATTCGATCAATCTTTTTTTGTTTGGTTGGCGTTGCTCTTATTCAGATTGTTTTTAGCATGTTCACTGTTGCCATTGCTGTTGTTGCTGTTGGTACTGTTGCTGCTGTTGTTGTTGCTATTACCGTTGCCATTGCCCGATTGAATTCTATTACCGATATTATTGTGACAAATGCTGTTGAGTGGCCGATTATTTGATGTGCTGATATTATTATTAATGTGGTTTGTATTTGAATTTTGTGGCGAATGCGAAAGACTTCGATTCAGGCTATTTTTATGTTGATTTGTGATGACGGTTAGCAGTTGATCAATGACTTGATGATTTTGCTGTAGAACCATTTTCAATTCGGATATTTCTTTGGTGAGCGCCTCAATTTTTTCCGCATTGTCATCGATTTTATTGGACAACGTTCCCACACTCTCCGTATCAAAACCATAGTCCGATTCATTGATGCGATCATAAAAATTTGTACTGTCACTCATCATTTTGTATTTTTGTGCGTAGTGCGGTGAATAAGTGTTTGGATTCGATATATATGTTGTATCGAAAAATTTCCGTTGCTTGCCAACTTCGTAGGCTGACATCAAAATGTCCTTGGGCAAACGTTTTTCACCCGGATTCAGCGGCTTTACACACAATACCACGCGATACGCTTGCGGTGACACCAATGCAGTGTAATGTAGCAACTTTCGCAGCCATGTGGGTAAATAGCGATTAAATAGAGCCGATTCAATGTACGATATAAGTTTGGTTTGTCGCACCAATTTTGAGAGTTCAGCCGTTTTTTTCAGCGCTTGAATGTCGTGCACAGCAATTCCGACCAGTAAATTCATTAGAATCACCGTCACGAACAACAAAAATAGCACGAATGTAATTTGAGCACTAATCTCCAGCAAAACGGGCGGATCTTTGCCATCCGGATCATTTGTTAGTAGGCTCAAATCTTGTTCACCAATCATCATAACAAGCACGGTAATGAACCCCATCAAGGGATTCGCAAACACTGGCGATGACGGAAAGATAACACAAAAGCTTATTGTAAATCCCACCAGCATACAGGAATAAGCCATGAATAGCTTAGCAAATTCACCCTGTACTTTCGTATACATGGCTACGTACACACCAAATATCGGCAGCTGACCGATCATCAGCATTAAATTTGTCCAACCTAAAAGCACGGCAAAGGCCGCTGTAAATTTTAAATAAACATACATTAAATTCCAAGAAAATGCGAGATTTATTCGAAAGGATAAAATCCGATAATATGATAAAAATTGATTTTAAATGTTTTTTCTAAATTTTTTTTGCTAAGAAAATTGATAACAGCTCATCGTTACCTATGTGATTTTGCCAGATATCTGTTCGATTGTTGTAAATGTAGGATGTAAGAAACACGCTTACTATGACGAACCACTCGATGATATTTTCCACTTGTGAAACGTACCTACGCACCGACGTATATCCCGTTAAACCGTAGAGTTTGCGAAATATTTCAAATATAATGATGACAACGAGCACCCACCATTGCATCTCAATCACAAATGGATTTGTTCGGAGTAAATCGCCCAAAATTGACTGCTTTTGACAGAGTTCCTGGTCTTTAATCGTCTCATTCATGAGCTTGCTGCCATTGTAGCAGGTGTGTGCGAGTGCAGTCAAAACATACAGCGTAAGGAAAAGAACGGTACAGAAGCAAAACACCAATCGGCCGATATAATATTTTCGAATTTTTCCCCATTTGATGTACAAAAATGCAGAACAAAGGGGGTGCTCAAGAAATTCTTTTTGGCCCTCATCGACGAACGTATTTAAATAGCTGATTTCTCTTGGATGGCAATGCTGTAGCAACTGTCGAAAGTCCAGCTCGAGTTCGACTTCTCGTGTTGCATTCTCTTGGGATTGGTGTAGCGTGATTGCGGCATCCAATTTTTGTGTTATCATTGCTAGTGACGTCGGTGTTTTTCGCGTGATAACATTCAATGCAGTAGTTCCTTTCTTCGATTTTGTCGTCACATCCGCACCATAAAAAATCAGCATCTCAACGCATTGAGCCAAACCGTCGAGTGCGGCCAAATGCAATGCCGTAAACCCGTATACATCTTTGTGATTGACATTGGCCCCTTTGGCAATTAGCAATTCCAAAATACTAAATGCCGATTCGCACTTGCTGACTGCAGCATGCAAGGGAATCCGTTGATCAAAATCTTCTGCATTTGGATCGGCGTTTCCATTTTCCAATAATTCCTTGACACATTCCAAACTCGAGGTGCGGCAAGCCAAATGCAGTGCCGTAAAACCGCGATGATTTTTCAACGATGCATCAGCACCTTTGGCAAGCAATAATTTAACACAGTGCACATTTCCTTCGTCCGATGCCAAATGCAGAGCTGTCGATTCTTTTTCACGTATACAAATCCTTATGTTCGGATCGGCACCTTCACTATCCAACAATATTCGCAGGCATTCGTGCAAACCCAAATCGGCGGCTAAATGAATTGCATTCGTTCCGTTAGCTTTGAGTGAATTCACGTCAGCACCTTCATTGATGAACAATTGCACACATTCGATTGCATTTGCCCGAACGGCGCACTGCAACAGCGATTCCTCACAATTGGCTTTGTTTGTATTTGTTGTGATCGAAGCACCATTTCGTATCAGCAATTCGGCCGTAGCAACTGAATTACCAAATGCGGCACAATGCAGCGGTGAATAGCACTTTGGCTGACTTTGCACATCAACACCAAGATCAATTAAAAATTTCACTGATTCAACGCATCCACTGAACGCAGCCAGATGTAATCCAGTGATGCCATTTGGATCGCAAAAATGCAAATCGGCACCGGCTCGCAGTAAACCGTCCAGTAAATCGGCTCGCTTCAAAAACGTCGACCACAAGAACGCGATATTCTTTTCACCTTTGGTCGCTCCTTCCATATACAATTGAATATTGTTTGCCGTAATCTTCCATGTTTCGGTATTTGAATCGAATGATTCGATGTCTTCAAGTATTCTCGTTCTACCGCCGACCATTTTCATTTGTTCGATTAAATTCACACGAATCGTATCGCTGCATATTTGTACGCTCAACTCCGAGCTGGGTTCTTCGAAACTGTCGTACATGCTGGGCGCTGATTCAGCCGGTGGCGATGGACCACACTCCATATATTCAAAATTGCCCGACGATGGATACTGTTCTTCAAGCATGGCATCCACGTTGTTCGTTCGCCAACGGACCATATTCGACTGAGTCGGCTTGAATCTGTGCAAAATACAAATCATCATCAATTTTCTTTCCACTCAATTAACGCTTAATTTTGGGTTTGATATCAACAAAAAATATGTTTTTTTTTTAAATATATTTGTACCATTTTAATTTTTCAAACGTGAATTTCGGCTAGTTTCGAATTGTGTGGCTTATGTGTGAATTGTGATTTCGAAGAAAAATTTGGAAGAGAGATTAATTAAAATTTAATTGACCACGTTTTGTAGTGCGTTAAAATCTATAACACGAATCACTTTTTATCACGCAAAAAATTAACATGTTGCAAATCAGTCGTAGTGTTTCTTAAAAAAAAACAAATTAAATTAAATCATATGGACTTTGTTCGGAGTAAACAATTCGAAATGAATGTCTAATTCAGTGAACGAGATAAGCACACTCTGTTTGAATGATTTCAATAAAACTTATAATTTATCCGCAAAAATGTACTACTAAAGCCGTCTAGTGGCGAAGTATGACTGAACTATACACGAAATGCAACTGACACACTGCCACACGCTCCGCCGTCAAAATATGGGTGCAAGGCAAACCGAAATGTGCTGATATGAGTGTTATGGACTTTCGATCGATTATTGTCTTACCTTGATAATGGAATTCCTTCGGCATCAACGGCCAGACTCGCCGCTCGAGACATGCGTCGATGTTTCGACAATTTGGACGTTCCTTCGCGATATCCCAAATTTTCCATTGCGTAATTTATTCAATTTGTTTCTCAGTGATCACTTGTTTTTTTTTTTATTTCTGTGTTGGTTTGGATGTTTTTCTTCTTCCTCCCTTTTTTCACAATAATAACTGCGAATCGTTTTTTTGTTGGTCGCACATTTTTTGCATAGTTTTTTTTTTGCTTCCGATTTCGGTTGTTTTTCTATTTATTTCAAGTTCACATGCACAGTGACACTCTTAGGTAGCATTCTGTTTGCCATTCACTATAATATGACTGTTTTGTAGCTGATTAGCAATGTTTATTAGATTTAAAGCACTGAAATATTTATTATACAACGCATTACTTCCTATAAACGACACAAAAATTCACATTGTAATTTTGTCAATCTGATGAGTCGACCACTTTTTTTTCAATTCGAAACTGAAGCTTGTACAGCACGAGTTTTTTTCTACTTATCACGACTATTTGTCTCTTTTTTATTACATTTTGATGAAGCTAAATGTGAACTCAGTGGGTGTGCCGTCAAAATTGTCTGGTATAGAAGTTCATTAGCCTTTTTTGATGGTGATTTCTGATTACACATTTTCGGCCAAATAACGGTAGATGCATTTCAGGAAGAAACCGTGCTAGCCGACCATTAGTTACTAGTTGAGTTATATCATAAGACCATTAACACTGAATTAAGTGGAAATGTTGATTATTCCGCAAATTATGTAGAACTATCGATGAGATTGAGAAATAAATGTTCTGTTTCTTCAGACATCTGTAATCAGATTAAATCAACTGGAGAATCAATGTATAAATGGCGTCGGATATTTCGTAAATCTTAAATTCAAATTATAGTATACCGTAAACCGTACTTATCATACGAAAAATTCAGAGAAATTGAAGATCGATAACAGAGAACATGATATAAAACCATATTAAAATCACTTGAAGTGCCAATTGCATTTGAAATCGTCTGAAAATCGAATAATCTTATCAAACGGTGTATACAACCTTCAACGTCTTCTTTGAATCTTCATTTATCTCATTTAATTTCTCTTCGATTCGAAGAATTAGTTTCTCTGCGAGTCGAAAAAATGTCCACCGTTTAAAATTGGCCATTGAAAATGATTTGAAATGAAGTCATCATCAATCAGATTCAGCCTCGATATGTGCATAGAGCCATCGCAATCGACGGAGTGAGAGGGAAATGTGATGAAAAGAAATCTTGGCGAATAAATTAGAATGTTTTGAGTTTGTTGTGTGGCGATAGTGTGCCGAGTTTTATTTGGTGTGTGCTGCAGCACACACAATCAAAGCGACAACAGTCTTGGAATGTTCATTTATGAGCCCCATAACTCACAATTTTCTGAAATGAATTCAATTGAAATGGCAACGTCAGTGGCTTTATTGCAAAATTGCTTCAGGCAAACTCAAATCCGACACAAGACTCAACACAATCAAGCAGAAGAAAAAAAAAACACACAAATTTTCGTTTAGCGAAAAAAGGGAAGAGTTGTTGCTTCGCAATATGCAATAAAAGGCTTTGAATATGCGACTGTTGTTGCTTCAAATGATTTTTTGAACGGATTAAAAGCGGCCGAATTTATGGTTTAATTAAACACTAAAAATTGTTATCAAAAATGGAAATTCACGACGACAAATGATAACAACGTAGACAGATTTACGAAGTTTAACGTGAGCTAAGCATCAGTTTCGAATTGAGAGGAAAAAAAATTATTTTCACAGAACATTCAACTAAAATAATTTAATTAATTACCGATAACGACTAACACTTTATCGAAAAAGATCACTATAAAAAACGATTTTTCAACTCTAATCCGAATCACGAGATATAAAGAAATACCGATCTAAGCTGTGCAACGGTTAAAGATCAACTGACTTAAATTACAGTTAAATTAAGCGAAAAATCGCAAATGATCGAAAGAAACGAACAAGAATACCATTCCCGCGCTCGCGAGATGGATACGATTGTGCGAAATGAGAAAGAAAAAACCAACGGTAGAAGATAACGTTTAATAACGAATTGCGACGAGAAACAGACACAGTACTCTCTTCTCTGACTTTGTTTGTATTGTGATCAGTGATCGCATTGATGTCTTGCGATTACTGTGATGCTGATCAAGTGTATGTGTGAAGAGAATTAAAACACATATTTCTATTTGAAATCTGTGTTCGTTTTTTCTCTATATGTTCGTCTATATGGTTCCGTATTCGAAATGAGAGGGAAAAAAACAGGCAACAAGGGACACCAAAAAATTACACGCTTCACTGGAGTTGGAATCGCGATAGAAAGCTTCGTATGAAGAGCCACAAAAAAGCGTCACACATACACACTTCCATTGAAACCATTCAAGAGAATACAGTCGAGAAAAAAAATTAAAATCAAAGCATCAGATGCCAGAATGAGAAACAAGATAAAACGATCGTAGGTGGAGATATTTAGTTTCAATTTGGCTACATACAAATCTTTCGCTTTGTCTCATTATTGTTGTTAATTCACACCCGATGTTATCGCCGCACACTTTATTATTCAGATTATGCTGTTTGCATGTTCTGGTGCGCACAGTGATATATTGTTCTTCTTCTTTCTCTCTTTCTCTTCTCTCTGTCTATGTCTATCAATCTTCCTTCCTCTCTCGCCCTCTGGACTGTGATACATCAGACAGAGTCCATGGAGTCAGCAGCGATTTTCCAACACTCTGACAAGCGTTCATTGTTTGAACGGTGATTGTACATACAATAATGATAATTGTTCTATTGCCGCTCCTGTGTAACCAATTGAATTGTTTAAAAAAAATCATTCCATGGAAATTGTTTACTTTAGTCACATTCATGAGATAAACCGTTTGTTCGTTATTTTTTGATGCGTAATTGTAGCTAGCACAACAAGTCAATGAGAACCGAATACGATTTCTTGGAAATTCACCAAATTGATGCGCGCCCATTAATCACCGCCACTTTTAGCAATGATTTTATTTTTGAATTGTCTAAAATCGTTTTTTTTGTTGTTGTATTTCCAGTATTCTGTGATTGAACTTACTGATGAAAATGAAGTAATAGTAAAAGTGAACTTCATTGACTAGGCCTAGTAATACTAAAAATCGAGTGCTTTTTTTCATCTGAAAAGGGTGACAATAAAGTGACTTGCACATTGTAGATTTACAAACAAATTCCTGGAACATTTCTTATTAAATAGATTAAAGATTATATTTCGTACGCAATTCCCGATCACATGATTATATTTGAATTGAAACAGTCTTTTCTTTTTCTGTAAAGATAATCAGTCATCTTGTTTTTTTCATCAATTTTTTTTAACCTAAATCAATGTGTGGAAAAATTAGATCAAACTTTTTTTTCGCAAAAAATTGCAATCCAGCATTGATAATATAGATGTCAACGGTGAAACAACATGAATTGACCGGTAATTAATGAACAAGCGAAATCGTTCGTGTCAAAACAAAACAGTTCCTAACTATTTGGAATGTGATTTGCATGTGGCGCGTGCTCTTCTATTGCTGTGTACACAGCTTGTAGCAGTAACTCTCTTATTTTCAATTAGTAATTCATGAGGAACGCGATTTGCCGGTGTGTGACACCAATAAAGTTTTTGTAAATAGAGAGACAACAAATATAATGACAATTTACCATTTTGCATGCGTGTTAATCATCATAATATTTGCTTGCATTTGGCAAAGCGGTTTTTTTTCTCGTTTCTGTCGCCTCTAAAAATATAAATCTTTGAGTAAATGAGCAAACACGAAAGATCATCGAACGATGGATTAAATGCAATGTTTGTGCGTGTTGGATGAATTGCGCACGTATCTGGGCCAGTGGATTTATGGTTTTTTTTTTTGTTCCAACAGCTACGTGTGATCGACGGCACATATCGCGTTTGATGATAAACAAGGACGCATGCACTCTACGAGAATGGCTCTAGATAACAGCGATATCATCTCTGGAAATGATAATAAACAGCATCGACAAACACAATTTTACTCAATGAATTCCACGGAAATCACTTCAACTTATCGAAGATGCGAAGATAAGAAAATTGTCTCTCGTGTCGCTTTTGCAGCACATTTAATAAGTTCAATTTGTACGGCGGTATAATTAATCGAGTGCATTATTCAGTCACTCTTTCTCTCTCTCTCTCTCTCTCTCTCTCTCTCTCTCTTTGTGCAAAATATCAACCGGTGCTGCATACATTGTGGGGAATTCACACAAAAAATGACATCATCGCGATCACCCGTGTGAATATGTATGTAATATTGCGAATTATTGCCATGAGTTGACAGTTTGATTGCGCCAAATATAGATGAATCTTTCGTACTGTCTACCAAAACGAATGTCAATCATTTTATGGGATCATAGCGCAACAAATAATGTAAATCACGTGTAAAGTTGAACTTATTTTTGTACACAAAAAATCGCCGAATCATTGGCACTGCCAAAATATTAGGCAAATGAGATGTCAACGGTATATTAATCGTTGGCATCAATCACATATTGACATTATGATTGGGAAGACTTCAATATAGTAATTATTCATAATGATATTAATGAAGGAACTTGTGAATCTTTTACGATACAAAATCGAGAGAAAAAAAACGTGGAACTGATAACACCAACAAAATAGCAAGCGCACACGTGTTCGATTTACTTGTAAGTTTAAATGATATTTATCTAATTTGCAACTTTTACATAGCATCGCTGAAATTTTATTGACAAGGTCATAAAACACTTTATCACATTACACAGAGATTCACGCGCCTGGCAGATGGTGGCAATGTGATGCTGATAATATTTATGTAGCCAAATATTTGACCAGAACACAACGGTCGGTCACGTTTTAAAGTAATGTGGAACGAGTGTGTTGAGATCACACATATTGTGATCATCACAACAATAACAACAACAAGTCTTAAGTGAACCAATGGAATGCGGGAGCAAACACATCAATTGCGTTAAATTAAGCATTATAGATTACAGCGTCAAAACTGAGCAGTCATTTTTAGCGTTAAAATAACACATCGGTCAATAAGTCCGTAGGATGACACAGAATTGTGTATTCTATCACAAAATCCATACCATTTCTAAAAAGTACAATCTTTTTTAGGAATCCTCTCAAAATTTCATTACAATCTGACCATTTGTTACCGAGTTACAGCTGTTTGATGCAAGTCACTTTCGAATTTTTCAAAAACTTGTGGAATTTTTGTGTTGATTTAACACTGGCATTTCAAAGACAAAATGGATAGAGGCATCCAATAAACATCAGAATTAGTTTACTATATCCCTGAACCATCGAAAAAAAAACTTGATACATAGAGAAATTGGATACAGACACAGTTATACGAGTAATTTTGTCGATAAACCTCCAAATTGGTCAAAAATGGTGGTTTCTGAAGAAATATTCAGAATATTCCAAGATATGATATCGGACGACCCAAAATGATGGTGCGCCAATTTGCTTTGATCATAAGCTAACTAAATGAAGCTATAGTTTTAACTTTATATAAACATAGACGCATGAAAGAGCCAATCAAAAATTGGGTGCCGCGTTTTTGTATTTTGAGCAAAAATCTCAACTTTTTGAATATTCGGAGCCCTGTTTGGGGCTATAAAAGCAAAATTTGAAGATGTTTTTGCACTCACATAATGAATAATGCGTTCATCCACCTATACCAGGGGTATGAAACGAATGTGAAAAACAATGCACGTATCTGGTATGTTACACGAATGCGAGCCTTTTTGCGTATGCGATGCTTTGAGTTTGATCACGGCCGGTTGCGATACCGAAAACCAGCAAATGTCGGCATTTTCGACGAAACTGACGTGAAGAACACAACAAAATTTCTCGTCAATCAGCGCGATTGGACTCACGGCAATGCGGACCGATATCGGAAAGTGCAGTTTTTGCTGAGCGAAGTGGTACGAATCGATGGCCCAGCAAACCACAACTTGAAAGATTTCGTTACCGAAGACTGGTTTGCATCGCTGCGCATGTGGTTCAAAATTCAGCGAAACATCAGCTATTTCCACACAACGTAGGGCATGCTGAACAGCGAATGGCCAAATAAAAGAGTGATCCTCTCACAAACAAGATGCCACTTGTGCCACGACCGCCAAAAGTAAAGAATTTCATCGCAATTCCCGTTCATGACTTCAATCTCAAGCACATTCGCATCGATTGCACGCTTTTCTTTCAAATTGCTCGTAATTTAGGCGTTTTGAATCATGCGATAGGAAAACGTGGCGGAAAAGTGTGCATCAGCGAAGAAACTTACAAGAGAAATCCGGCACAGTGTTGGAAACACGTGTTCAACATGAAGAAAATCAACAAAATCGGCGGCAGAAAAATTGAAATTCGATTTCTCGATTATTACTGATAGCGTTTCCGTTTCACTCACAGGCCCGTAGCCAGAAGGGTGCGTGGGGTGGCGGAGCGGGTATAATTTATGGAATTGAAATTAGAATGAGTTACATTACGTTCTTCAATAGTATTAGTCAACACAAGAAAACAGCCGAACGATACACTTCCAAACGAATTGCCGAACGACTTCTGAATTTTGTTTTATTCCATCTTCTATAATGACTTGATATTGAGACCTATAAAATCATTCTCTATATGCTTTTGTTTATAACGAATATTTATCGTCTGCGACATTTATTGTTTACATATATTCATTCAAAAACCAAAATTCATTCCCATGCTCTTATTCTTGAAAAGAGTGTTAGATTTATTGGAGCCAGCCAATAAATTGCATCAGTCGCGAGAAATGATCTACGTCAGAGCAATCCCACTGATTGATTTGGTCATCGAGGACATAAAAAAGTTACAAAATAAAAAAGTTTCAACGAATTTGAAACTAAAGCAACTGAATTTATGGTTGAAAATGATTTGCCGCTAGTCCAAGAAAGCTGAAATCGACGACAGTTGAAGAAAATTTTACAATAAATCAAGGGAAAATTAAGTTTCAGGATATTAAATATCAAAAATTTTCTATTGAAAAATTGAAAATTACGCGCCACCCCAAAAATTGGTCATGCCGCCCCATACAATCAATCCTGGCTACGGGCCTGTTCACTCATGTACATCAAATCGAACCGTACGCTGGATGCGAAGGATTTGAAGACAATTCAGGATATGTACCGTGAAGGACGATTCGTATATGAGCTTGCAATCGACCTTGGCGTTCGAACATGGAACGCAACCGTTCGTCGCACCGTTGCAACTGGTGATGAGGTAAGGCAATTGTAAATGAGTATTCATTTTCAGATAAACTAATGTACAAATTACTAATTGCTGTGGCATTTCATTGCTTTTTCATTTCAGGAAAACATCACGATTGCTGGTCAAACGTATCATTCGAGGGCGAAACGATCAAAACGTAGGCAGAAAGAAGAACGATGGCAGAGGACATTCAAGGGGCAACTACAACGCGACCTTCGGTCATATCCAGTGGTACCCTCGCCAAAGTCAAAGGATGCATGGAAGAGCTACATTTGTCATCCGTTGACTATGATGGCACTGGGAATTGCTGTGTTTGGAACGCGCAAGTACGCTCGCCTCAGTTTCGACAAATACGTGAAGTCAACTCGAGCCAGCGACAAAATTGCCGCATCGTTAACGAACAAAAAGCCATCAATGATTTACTTGGGCACAGCACAAATGGCACCGAACTCACCGATTGAAATCAAAAGACGATTGCGATGCCCCGGCATAAGAAAATTGTTGGCCAGCTTCAAGAAATTGAACAATTGCACCGTTCGTTTCGTCGATGAGTACTTCACATTGCAGACATGCGCAAAATGCTTTGGACGTTTCGATCCACGAACCAAACGAAATCGGTTCAAAGTTTGCCGACAGTTCTGGCTGAATGGGTATGATGGTCAAATATTGCCAAACAAAATCGTGACCACATTAAGTAGCCGAAAACTGAAGAAAGCACACAAAGAGGAGAAGGACGAACGAATGCAACAGAATGTGAACAACAATCAGCCACGTAACGCAGCCAATCCGACTCGACCAGCTAAAACACGTTTGGGGTCAAAACTTTGCAAATACTATAAATGTCATTCAAATCAAGCTGGTGACTTGGAGTGGTATGCGTCACACATAGATCAGAACGTAACCAATTGGCATCGTGACGTAGTGGCTGCAAAGTGCATTCTATACAAAGGTAAAATGATGAAATCGAAATGATTCTAATTATTTTGATTGCACATTTTTGTGTGTGATTTCTGTTTTAGGTCGTTGCGAGGTGTTCGGATACCGCATTCACCCGAATCTATCGAGACCGGTACAGCACAACGAACAGAACATCTCCGAAGATGAGGATGATGAATAGATTGCAGCAACCACTAGCAGTAGCACCAACTCCATATCACTTAAGAATACATTTTAAAAACAATACTTGTACTAACGATTTGTTAGCCAACTGGCCTTGATTAATTTGCGGGCCTGAGTGAGCAGCCTTCTATTGTTCACGGGAGTACGTACATTTGGTTGCGTACGTAAGTACAAATGAAATGACTTGGTTTTCAATTGAAAAAAAATAGAGCATTGATTTCATTCTATTTTCTTTCCATTCATTTCATGCACAATTGGACTACGCCCGAATTTCACTCATTTTCGACGGAAAAAATGATTGTGTCTATGGTCAAACGTAATACCACATTCAACCCTAAACATATACCCGGCTCGGATATATTTCATTTAATAATTGTAATTGTTACCTGGAACTTACCGTTTCTTTTGGTGCAGCAGCCTGAAAATAATTTATGTCTTTGCCATTGATTTCGATTTGACCAGTACCTTAAATTGCAAATCAAAATAAAATTTCAATTAAAAAATCCAATCGAGAGCAATTTCTCATTCTATTATGTTCAATTTTTCTTTTCTTCTAGCAAACTCACCAGGTGAAATGACGGTGACATCAGCTCTGCATGTTTTGAATCGGCACTCTGTAACGAGACATTCGTTTTAAATCCAACTCATTTGGGAAGAAAAAAGATGCAATTATCCTGAATTACCGTATGACGTAACATATTGGCGTCCATCTTCGCCGATTTTCGGTTCAATGACCTCACGTTCCTTCGATTGATTGTGCAACGTTTGCCGATATTTCAGAATGAAATCTTTGCATTGATACGAATATGGGTGTGCCAACAGTCGATCCATCATCGCAACAAAATTCTCGTAATGTTTATCGGAGATATCTTCAATGATTTTATTTTGTAGATTCTCTTTTGTTAACCATTGTGAATCATCCAAAGTTCTAGGAGAAATGCAATTAAAAGCCGTTATAATTTACATATGAAAATATAATCATAGGATGGCTTACAACTTAAGTCCTTCATTTGGTTCTTTATTCTGTCGAACATCTTTGTCTTCGATTTTATCCAGTTTTTTCATATGATCAATGGCTTCCTATAAAATACAGCAAAAATTTGTCACTTTGTTCATCATCCGATATCTTTCTTCGGTATACTTACATGGCACAAGTCATAGAAATGGGGGAAACAAGTGAAAAACATATAGTGAAATGGTCGGCCAGTTCTATCGAACTGGATCCTCTTACGTGGTGGGAACACTTCTTCGGGTGGTTTCATGAATGGTCGAGCCTTTCTGTCGTTCAAACCTGATGGAAACAAGTACTCAATGGCTGCCTACAGAATGGAAATGAAGATTTTGAAATTAAACCGATTTTTGGCATTTTCGCATGTATTTTGACTTCACTTACGTCTGCATCGGCTTGAGTGAACGTTTCCGGATCGGTGCCCATCATATTGGCCAAATGGCGCATACCGATGCGGTATTCTGCGCCAGCCTCTTGAATCATTTCATCGTATTCACGAGCTCGTTCCAAGAAAATCTTTGCTGCATTGTTCAATTTTTCTTTCGTTTTACCATCTGCACTTGGAACAACATCCTTTGATGTCACAACTGTGGTTGCATAACCGGCTTTTTGTGGCTACAATTGTAATTTAATTGGTAGAGTATTTAAAATTTGACCGCAATAAGAAATCACATAGTCAAATTTACAGGTTAGGTTTGTTTATGTATGCATATTATAAGAGAAACTCACTTTGATTTGGGCGGTATTCACTTGGAATCGCAAGCTGGGATAAAGTTTTCTACATAAAACACCTCGCAAGAAGCTATTTCCAATCAACGACATTTTAATTTCCAATTTTATTATTACGTGGACGATACACAGTCTCTTCAAAGAACAATCGTCCACCGATGAGAGAACTCATGCGATTACCTTCATGTGAACGATATGACAGTGAACTGTCAAATGTGACAGATGTGCGACTGACTGGAATGTGTGTACCGCAATTTTGACACATGCAAATACTGGCGATAGTTCGATTGAGTTCGGAATGTGAATGTACACGCGTTTACCAACTCGCACTTTTTCTCGCAACTATTTTCGTGTCTGCAGTATAGATATAGGTAAGTTTTATCCTCTTAATATCTTATCTCGCCGGAATATAATTTTTCGCGTACATAATTCACATAAAATCGATAAATTTGTGGTGAATTTCTTTGAATTGGATCACATTTTCATTTATTGTTGAAATTTTGAGTGAAAGTGATGCAATTTATGAATAATAATAAGCTTTCTTTGTTTCATGTAGGTCAGAAAAAAAGATGGGCGAAGGGAATCTTATCGAACAATTTGTTGCACTCGGCATGAGGTAATCAATAATAAATCAGTGAATTTTATGAACATAAACTGAATTACATTTTTTTCACCGTACAGTGAAACGAAGGCAAAAGAAACGCTTAAAAATGCAAATGTTACAAAGAATCTGTCGGCGGCATTGAATGAATGCAAAGATGCACCAATACCCGAAGGTGCCGGAATGCTGTTATATCATCTGGCCTCAAAAATTAAGGCACAAATCATTCATCACTTGCCATTACTCGTGAAATACGTTGTATCGCTAAAATTGGATACCACCGTTCGAGTTGATGCGGCACTTGATTACGTATTGAAAAATGGTTTGCAAGCAAGCGAAATCAATACGGCTGAACTTGAAAAACATTGTGGCGTTGGAATCGTTGTCACACCCGAGGAAATCGAGCGTCATGTTGAAGCGTCGATTGCACGGAACAAGGACTCCCTTTTGGAACAACGGTATCGCTTCAATGTGTTCAAAATAATGCAAGAGGTTCGTGAGCATTTGCCGTGGGCCGATGGGAAACAAGTGAAAAATGAGGTGGATGTGCAAATTTTCGACTTGTTGGGCGAGAAAACGGCCGCTGATTTGGCACCACCGCCAAAGAAACAAAAAGAAAAGAAACCAGCGGAGAATGCCGGCGCCAAAACCGATAAGCAAACCAAGGGTGAAGACACGTCGAAAGTCAGCGATGGTGCTGGTTCAATTGCTGAACTGATGAAAACCAAGGTACATTTCCATGTTCCGGGTGAAAATTACAAAACTGATGGTTATGTTGTGACACCAAACACGGAGCGTTTGCTGAAAGAGCATCTTAAAATAACGGGCGGACGCGTGCGTACACGTTTTCCACCGGAGCCAAACGGTATTTTGCACATTGGTCACGCCAAAGCGATTAACATCAACTTTGGATATGCTCAAGCTCACAATGGAACTTGCTACTTGCGTTACGATGACACGAATCCCGAAAAGGAGGAAGAGAAATTCTTCGTTGCCATCAAAGATATGGTCGAATGGCTAGGCTACAAACCCGACAAAATCACTCATTCGTCGGACTATTTTCAGCAACTCTACGAATGGGCTATCGTTTTGATCAAAAAAGGCTTCGCGTATGTTTGTCATCAAACCGCTGATGAAATGAAGGGATTTATTAATCCGAAACCATCCCAATGGCGTGACCGTCCGATTGAAGAGAATTTACAACTCTTTGAAGATATGAAAAATGGTAAAATCGA
Organism: Sitodiplosis mosellana; assembly: GCF_009176505.1. NCBI lineage: Eukaryota > Metazoa > Arthropoda > Insecta > Diptera > Cecidomyiidae > Sitodiplosis > Sitodiplosis mosellana. Next base: position 10,370,428 of record NW_022595244.1, read on the forward strand.
CGAGGGACTTGCCACGCTTCGCATGAAGATCACGCTGGAAGAGGGCAAAATGGATCCAGTCGCATATCGTATCAAATTTATTCCACATCATCGTACTGGTAACGATTGGTGCATTTATCCCACGTACGACTTCACGCATTGTCTTTGCGACAGCATTGAAAATATCACGCATTCGTTGTGCACCAAGGAGTTCCAATCACGTCGATCGTCATACTATTGGTTGTGCAACGCTCTCGATATCTACTGCCCCGTCCAATGGGAATACGGTCGATTGAATGTAAACTACACGGTGGTTTCCAAACGTAAAATTGCTAAATTGATTACAGACAAAATTGTCAACGATTGGGATGATCCACGTTTGTTCACACTGACCGCATTACGAAGAAGAGGCTTCCCAGCTGAGGCAATCAATAATTTCTGCGCGCTGGTAGGTGTTACAGGGGCCCAAGGTACAATCGATCCATCAATGATTGAAGCTACCGTTCGCAACTACTTAAACACAACGGCACCGCGTCGTTTGGTCGTGTTGGAGCCACTTAAAGTGACACTCACCAATTTCCCATTCAACAAACCACAATCCATCACCGTTCCAAACTTCCCGAACGATGCAAGCAAAGGCACACACCAAGTCACTTTCGACAAGGTAATTTACATCGAACGAACCGATTTCAAGGAGAACCCAGAAAAGGGCTATCATCGTTTGTCATCAGAACAAGCAGTCGGTTTGCGTCATGCTGGTTACGTAATTCGTGTGACCGAATTGAAGAAGGATGCTGAAGGCCAAGTTCAAGAATTGATTTGCACTTGTGAGAGCTCAGAGAAAGCGGCCAAACCAAGGGCATTCATTCAATGGGTGTCGCAACCAAAAGAGATCGAAGTACGTCTGTACGAGCAACTATTTTTGCATAAAAATCCAGAAGATACGAATGAGGTACCCAACGGATACCTGTCCGATTGCAACCCGAATTCATTGAAGATCGTCACTTCGTATACGGATGCATCACTGTTGGACAATTTAAAAGTCTACGATCGATTTCAATTCGAGCGAATTGGCTTCTTCAGCGTTGATCCTGAAACCATAAATTCACGTGCCGTTTTCAATCGGACTGTTACGTTGAAAGAAGATGCCGGTAAATGATTTTTGCATCGAAACAGAACTCTCATTTAATTGATATGCCAGTTGAATACAAATTTTTTTTCTAATGAATCAAATAAAAATATTCAATTTTATTCGGTACTTTGCTTTATTATTCTTAATTTTAGCTTGAAGAGAGAAAGATCACATGGTTTCTTAAAAGTATTGAATTGGGCTGCTTCTTTATTATTCGTTGATAACAATCGAAATTCCGTGTGTATCGGGCTCTTCACCATCGTCACTATTATCGCTAAATGGCTCATCTTCAGATTCCCCATTTTCATCGAAGTGTGTGTCGCGCTTGCGGTACGATTGGAAGAATGAGTTCGGGTCGACGAGTGCACTGCCCGATGGTAACAACGAAATATTTTCAGCGATAATCTTTTGACGCGTTTCGAGCCGTTCTTCAGCTTGCTTTTCCATTTGCTCGCGTAACTTTTCCTGGTGTTGCTTTTCCATTTCGATCTATTGAGTTCGGAAAATAAGAGTAGGCAAAAATAGTGGTCAGTTATTGTGAAATGATTTAAAACATTTCGATTGAAATCGAAATTGACTTACTGATTCTTGCAATGAAATCAATTTGACGGCGTTGTTTCGTAAATTTGGTGGCGTAGCTGCTGTCACCTCCCAATGTTCACCATGCATCCGTTGTTTTTCCTTCTCAACGCTGTGCACATCACTTTTGGTGGTTCGAAACGGTAGAAATTTTTGCTTGATTTTTGCATCTTTGACAAAGGCCACATCTTTCTTCATCATATTGATGGCATGTGGCTCCAGTTCAATAGCACCATTGGATTTGTTTGCATCATTTCCATCCGATTTCGTACTGGTGTTTGGTGAATTTTCACCATTTAGCGAATTGTTCTTTTTATTTTCCGCATTTAGCATTTTGATATCCTCCAGATCGGCTTCTGTGATGAGACTTTTCGGTGGTTTTGTCACTTTGACCAATTTTGTTTCCCGACTTTGTGCAATTATTTTCAATGGATCAACTTCGGCATTTTCATCATCATCATCGCTATCCATTGTATCGGCTGCTACCAGAATTTGATCACCACGCACCTTTCCACCATTCCATTCCATATGAGTTAGCGTTTTTACGCCCTTTTCGACAATGTTTAGCTCGGAGAAAAGTGCAGCCGCTTGATCAATCTCGTTGCGCGCATTGATTTCTTGCACAATTTTTTCATACAACTTTTGTATTCGCTCACCTTTGTCCGGTAGCTTTGTCCGGTAGCTTTTGATTTAGAACCAATGGTCAGGTCTTCGAAATATAAAATAAAGTGTTCAAGCAATAGAAAGAAACTTACTTGTTCGATAGCAATTTCTCTTGGCGGTCTCGCATTTCGATTAGCTGTGGTTTTGTGTATTTTGTCAAATCCTCAATATACTTCTCTTTCACAGCCGTTGAAAGATTCACGGGAGCGCTTTGAATGGGCATTTTGAAATTTGATGAGTAAAATTTTGAGTTAAAATAAGGAAATAAGGATGCAAAGAATGACAAAAGTGCGCAAAATATAACCAATACTTTTGAGGTATAACAAACGAATGCCAAAAGTAGAAATGTCAGTGTGATGCGTCCGGTATTTGGGGTGCGTTCAATGGATTGCATGCAACAGACGAACGCACTTTCCATTGGAATGCTGTCAGTTTTCTTATTTGCCGTAATTTCAAATATGACTAGAAACGAATTGTAGCACAATTAAATTTTTCTTTTTCAATAAATTTATATACTTTTGTTCAATTCAATTCTTATATTCATAAATAACAGCGCTCTCTTTCTATATATAGTTTTTTGAAATTTTTCTTTTAACATTTCTATTTTAAATTTCTCAATTTCAAATCAGTTCGACTTTTTGGATGTGTTTGGAAAGTTTGCTTTTCGTATCTTCTTTTTTATATAAAGTCGGCATCATCTATGATGTAAAAGCTTGGCATCTTCTTTACACTGATCCATTTTTCATTATCTCCCTTTGTAACCTCGTCGGGGACTATTATCTGTTCATTTTTGCCGAAAACTGTGAGCTCAAGCTTGATGATTTGTTCACGTTTTTGGATGATATCAAGTAGATCCAAATAGATCGGAAGAGTCAAAATGAACTCCGGCAAGTCGATTATCAGGTGTGTTAACCGGTTTGCTTTGCGAACAATCTCGGTTATTCCATACCGAGTGAATATTGTCCGTCCCTTGATATCCAATGTTTCGAGTTGCTTTAGATTTTTGGCAAAGCTCAAAATGTGATTTTCATTCAATTCATCGATATCAGTTAGTCGCAGCACCTTCAATGTGTTGATTTGGGCAATTTTTTCGAATATTGTATCATCTCCGACTCCATTCATAAGCCGCAGATGCTCAATAGCCACGCCATTTGTGATTAATTTCTCGATAAGACGGCACGGTGAAATGACATTATACAAATCTAATTTTAGAACCTTTAAATTTTGCAACGATGACAAATGCAATAAGTCGTTTTGCATAGCATGTGCTGTATTAAATCCTCCATTCGTGTATTCGAATTCTTGAAGATATTCCAATTTGCTGACTGCTTTGAATATCGTAGATGTTATATTATAACATTCAGTAAACGATAGACGTTTTAATGATGGATTCATTTTGAGAAATTGAACGATTGAGTCGTTACTCAAATATGCAACTTGTATAAATGTCACATCTTCCAGCTTTGGGAAATTCTTCCATAAGACATCACTCCACAATTCGCAAATGCTACCATCCAGTACTAAACGTTTGAGATTTTCCATTGGACCTGGGTTGCAATCGACGATCAGGCAATCGAAGAGTGTCAAATTCTCAACACAATTAAACAATGGTCTGATGATATCCGCTGAATCGTTGGTTATATCGAATTCCCGCAACTCCAATGATTTCAGATGATAGCAATACTGTTTGATCAGCTGCAACAACCCGTTTGAAATACCGAGAAATGGGATGAAAACTGCAGTGCTCATTTCCAACGTTACAATTTGATCGCCAAAAATGCGTAAAAACTGTTCCGCTTCTTCTAAGCGATCGGTTGCAACTCGTCCAGTATTGCCAAACGATTCAAAATCAAAGCACTGACTGTATTTCAATCGAAAATGATATTTTGCCAGGTTGCGTAATCGATCGCAGGTGTCAGCAAAATTGCTCAACGTTTTCGGATCCATTTCCATGAAAATTGTCAACAAACAATCTGCACTGAGTTCCATCAATTTTTCGATTCGAGGTTTTCGCTTTCGTTTTGGCTCTGGCAATACGATATTTTCATTCATTTGTTCCTTTTTGAAGCTTCTCAGCATATATCTCGTTTGCCGTGCCGATACCGTTACATTCGATCCATATATCTCTGTATCAGCCGCATTGCTTGGGCGTGTCCGTTTGGCCGGTGGCGGTCCAACGTCTGACATTTTAAGTTTTCGATCGGAATTCGGCTAGCTGTGGAACAGAATATCATAAGATTTTCACCATGCACAGTCAAATTTTCATTTAAATTACCTCTGAAAAGTGATTTTCGTCACGGAGACTGTGATATTCTCCAGTTGACCAGCGTTTCAATGGATGCACATAACCTATTTCAAGAAAAAAGCGATTGACGAATTAGATTTGCTGATGTGAATTAACTCATTTTCTTGGCACAAACCTGTTTATGCTCCGAAATCAGGTGAAGCGGCTTCGAATGGGCAACAAGTTGAATGGGCCAATTTGATCTACAAATTCCACAAACTTTGAGGTTAGATTGATGTGCACCGATAGCCGTTCTTCACGAATCCAACGGATTGCCAAACACTGCGTTGAAAAATATTCCATTTCAATTGATTAATCATTCTGTAATCAATTCTGTACTCCAAATATTTTGCTAATACAGTCGAATATGGAAGTCATACTCGAACAACGAGACTTACGTTTTCATTAATGGTTCAATTTCTCGGCGCAATTCGGTGTACCAACATTTTCTCGTTGTTTATCGTACAAGAAAAATGTCCACCGTTTTATTCAAATTCACACAATGATTTATACAAAAAAAAACATAACAATCGACTAAAAACAATTTCTAATTGAAAAAATGCAATATAGAAAACAATACAAGCGTTCCGTTCGGTGTATTATGCATGCAACCGAATTATAAGTAGCAATGAATCACAAACGTAGCGCGTCGTTGAAAGTGACACGTTTGCAATGCCCAATGAGGAATGTGTACAATATCTGTAACAATTTTGTAATGAAAATGTACACAGTGTGTGCACAAACGGTGTACACTTTCATACAATACGCGTTACAAGAATACCATAATTCCTCATTGGGTGCGAATTTGGCGGCATGAAGATTAACCATATCTCGTTTCAGATGGTGCGATTGTACCGTTTGTATGTCATTGTTAAAACAACAGGCGTGACAACATCACATTTTGACTATCGAAAGAGATGTTTCGTTGCGTATATTGATTTCGTTTTTGTGCATTGGTACATCGATTTTGAATCTTTTTTTCGGAATTTGGACTAAAATTGTGACAAACTCGACTTGTCTTAGTGTAAAAATAGTTCTTTTCATTTTCAAAACTCTTCCCGCGTAAATCATCATTGATTTTCAATGTTTGAAAAGAAATGTGCCTATGTTTTTATTTGTGTTGATCAAATCGATTGGATTTCTTCGAAAAATATTTTTTTTCTTTCAAACTCCAAATGTGCGGTATGAATCGTCACAATATGCTAGTTGCAAGAGCGATGATAATATAAGAACTGACATATCTTGCAATTGAAGCAATGAAAAAAAGTACTGAGCTCCCTCCACTGTATATTCCGAATGAAATTCAATCCCAGATTATATACTAAGGAAGACTTTAGTATTAGCGTCATGAAATCGGGTTCCATATTCAATACGTTCAAGACACGCATTTACATTTGAGTGTATTGACGACGAAAATGTGTGATGTGTATATAATACGGAATATTTGTGGCGGGTGGCTCTTAGTGTTGTCTTGTCTTATCATTCGGTAACACACGATCATAAAATAAACGACTGCTTCATTGCATCAAAAATCTGCTCTTCGGTGTGCAGATCAAGTCAGTGCCGTCTCAGTTGATCGGAATTCTTTTGTGTTACCGTTTCTAACCGAATTGTACTGTCTGAATTCATGTGATTTATTGTGATTTTCAACAAGTGAACAAAACGAGCGACTGGCTCGGCTCGTTGTGTGAATTTATCCAATTTTATTGACACACTTGAGTTGTGTACCGTTTCAATTAAATTTTTAATAGTTTTTCCAACCACAAAGTAGTGAATAATTTGAATTCGTATTACGTATCATTTGTCTTCAGAATGGGCAAAAATGACGATCAAATTCGACTTTTGCCAGTCGGAAATGGGTCGGCGAAAAAGAATTATGTGAGTTTAAACGTTATAAATACGATTAAGACCATTTTAGAAATGAATGTTTCAAGCAGAAAATTCCAGTTCTTCTATTAAAAGAAAAAAATTCCAAATAATTTTTCAACATCATTTCATTTACGCATATTGAAATAATTTTATTACCACATCGGCTGGTTGACTGTAAGAAACGCGACAAATGTAGTGGAGTATTTATACGGCTTCTTCTGTGTATTCAATGCTATGTATCTTGCTCCATTCAATTCTACCGACTTGCTACTTACTCTGCCATTACAGAACCAGACGCGTATAGCTAACATGTATCATATTTCCTGAATGTTTTATGTCTCATTTTTTTACATATTCTCCACCCAACAGTCCATTCCACTACATTGTTTTTCTTCTATATTTCTCGAGTGTATTTCTCATTCACTATTCGGCGCTATGAATAAGGCAAAAATTGTCACATTCAGCATTCCAAAATTCGGAAAATCGGTCAATACTCTGAATTCGATTGAAATTGCTTCAAAACCTAAAACCATAAAAATGTGTAAATGAACTTCAATGAGACTAATTTAGGTTATTTCATGGAAGGAAGCATGCGTGGTTATCTCAATTTTGATTCCAATCATACTCATCTCAAATATTCAGAGACTCGCTAAATCGAAATCTTCCACGCTACGTATTCAATTCAAACGAGTAAAAGAAAAGATGATACTAATTACAGACAGACAGATAACAGCAATGTAAAGAGCAATCAATGTAACATTTCAATTTTATCGCGATGTTCATGAGATACATTTCAAGACATTATCTTCAACAAACAAAATGATAATTCCGAAGCGAAACTATTGAAAGATGTGGCTCTTCATCTTTTTTCACTGTGTCTGCTGCTCAATGATATGCATTAGCTTATTTCTTTTCATTATGATTTTGAATTTTTTTGTTTTATAGGATAGTATAACACCTCTAAGCACCGAGGTCATATCGGAAAATGATTCGGCTAATACAAAAACACCATCGACATATGGAAGTTTGAAGTTCAATGCAACCGTAGAGCAGCTGAGCTACACATGGACGAATATCGATGTGTTCGGTGAAGTGCAAAATGGAAACACCTCCGGGATGGGCGAATCGCCTCCTTCTGCATTATTTTCAAGAATAAAGTCATGCTTTAGCCGTGACTATCAGCATATTCCGCGGCCAAGGAAACATTTACTGAAAAATGTGTCGGGCATTGGTAAGAATTTATATAAATTGAAAGAAAAGTAACAAAGGTCATACAGAGAGTTTTTACTTCATGATTTGTCTGCAGCATATCCGGGCGAAATATTGGCAGTAATGGGAAGTTCAGGAGCGGGGAAAACAACACTTTTAAATTCACTTGCATTTCGATCACCTTCAGGCGTACAAGTGTCTCATGCTGCCGTACGAGCTTTAAATGGAATACCAGTGAACGCAAAACAATTGCGATCAAGATGCGCCTATATTCAACAGGACGATCTATTCATTGGATCCCTGACTGCGCGAGAGCATTTGATATTCCAGGTAAATGGTGTTTCATTTCAATTTGAAATGTTCAAATACGAAGAAAGCGAAACCATTAAAATTGTTACCATTTCCAAAGGCTTTGCTACGATTGGATCGTCGGATGCCGTACAAAGAGAAAATGCAAAAAGTGGACCAAGTCATAGAGGATTTATCGTTGACCAAGTGTCAAAATACTATTATCGGAGTTACTGGACGGATCAAAGGTCTGTCAGGAGGTGAACGAAAACGTCTTTCGTTCGCTTCAGAAGCTCTAACCGATCCGGCGCTGCTGTTGTGCGATGAACCCACCTCCGGTTTGGACTCGTTCATGGCACACAATGTGCTGCAAGTGTTGAAAAACTTGGCCGATAAGAATAAAACCATCATTCTAACGATTCACCAACCATCTTCGGAAATTTTTAAGTAAATTTTTTTAAAAATAAATCTCTAAATTTTAAATAATAATTCAAACCTAAAATCTTCAGCATGTTCGACAAACTGCTCTTAATGGCCAATGGTCGCGTCGCATTTCTCGGCACACCCACCGAAGCAAATAACTTTTTTGCATCACTTCAAGCACCGTGCCCAGTCAACTATAATCCAGCAGACTACTTTGTCGAACGCTTGGCCATTGTGCCCGGCAAAGAGGACGAAAGTCGTGAAACCGTTCGAAAGATTTGCGATGCATTTGCCGTTAGTGAATACCAAACAAAGCTCAATGACGAAATAAGCAAACTACAATCAAACTCGACAGCCTTCATATCGATGAATGGAAGCAATGGAAATGGTGTTGAAAGCTATCGTGTGTCGTGGTGGGCACAATTCAGAGCAATTCTCTGGCGATCATGGCTTACTGTGTTGAAAGAACCGTTACTCGTTCGCGTTAGAGTTCTTCAAACGGTGGTATGAATCAATGTTAGAATTTCGTTATTTTTTGCAGTGTTCACAAAATATGTTGCTTTTCAGTTGGTTGCACTGGTTGTTGGAGTGATTTTTTATGGACAAGAATTGACACAGGATGGCGTTATGAATATTAATGGAGCGATTTTCCTCTTTTTAACCAATATGACATTCCAGAATGTATTTTCGGTTGCTAATGTAAGATCTAACTCAGATTTTTTTGTTTTCGAAAACTTTAGAACAAAAATTCATATCAAAATGATATTTTCAGGTGTTTTGCGCCGAATTGCCAGTATTTTTACGAGAGCATAGAAGTCGATTGTATCGCACAGATGCATATTTCCTCGGAAAATCACTTGCCGAATTCCCATTGTTTATGCTTGTTCCCCTGATTTTCACAGTGATAGCTTATCCGATGATTGGCTTGCGGCCAACATTCATTAATTTTGCAATAGCCCTTGGAATTGTGGTGCTGGTTGCTAATGTTTCAACTTCATTTGGTAAATATGAGAATATAATCATATTACAAAGTCAAAAGTAACGATTTCTTATGATTTTAGGTTACCTCATATCTTGCTGTAGTTCTTCAATCTCGATGGCACTGTCGATTGGCCCACCATTGATTATTCCATTTTTGTTATTCGGAGGTTTCTTCTTGAACAGTGGCTCGGTGCCTGTTTATTTCAAATGGCTGTCTTATCTGTCTTGGTTTAGATACGGCAACGAGGCCCTATTAATTAACCAATGGGCTGACGTTGGTCCCGGTGAAATTTTGTGCAATCGCTTGAATGCAACATGTCCAGCAGATGGTCGCGTTGTTTTGCAAATACTCAATTTCGATGCGGTACGATAAAAGTAGTCAGCTTTTAGTGTGTGTAAAACTATATGCAACATGTGTCAAGAATTCACGTGTTCCGCATTTCCCCAATCACCCCAACTTTTCCGTAACTTCTCACACATTTTGTTCTCCTTCACCTGAAGCAATACCTCCTCAATATTTTACATTTACATTCTATTAAGGGGCCTTTGCGCCTGCTAATTGCAACTTCTCGGTTGCATGATTTTGTACCCCAGTACGAAAATCCGTTTCTATACTGAGGTACAACATCATACACTCCAATTTCCCCAAATTCAATCATTTACAAAGACACAAAACAGAATAAAGATAAACTCTTTCCTTTTGCAGGATGACTTTAGCTACGATTTCATTGGACTGGCAGCTTTGATCATTGGATTCCGTTTCTTTGCGTTCGTTGCATTGAGCCTACGAGCTAGGAGCAAAGAGTAGTGGATTACCCGCATTCAATTTCATGAATCTTGAAACTAATTTTGTTGTAAATATTTTTTTTATTTTGAATTTGTTTGTGAAGAGTGTACTTTTACGCCCTACTCCTATTTTCAATCCACAGATGAATAAATGATGAAAAAAGTCGTGCTTAGTTTTTTCTTCGATTTTAGCTTGAAAAAAACCTTGTTGCCGTTCGGGAAAAAAGTTGAACAATTCCACCAAAAATTCCCATTTGTTATCATCCGAGCAATGCCGTTTCGCAAAGAACTTATCCAACGAACACGAATATATTCGTTTCATTGTTTTTTCCCAGACATTTGCACAATCTAATAAGCATTTTGATATAGGTATAGCACGTACCGACAGTACAAATATTTGGTGTACAGTACACATACACAGTGTGTATTGCACACAGCTACGCAGTGTCTATCAGATAGAGCGCAGAATATACTCTATTTCAAGAAATACTTTAGCGAATATCTGGTTTTTTTTTTCGTAGAAACAATTTGCTGTGAACATGAAGTTTAATTGCGTGTTTGATTGGATAGAATGGCTAAGCTCAACTTTTATTGGCAGGATATTTATCCTATAACAAAACGCTGATGAGGGTGGAGCAATATTGGTCATGCGTAGAAAAAATTATCACCAAAGAATAACTGTTCATAGCATTTGCTCCAACCAATCACAGTCATTGTTTGTTGGTCAAAAATAAGAGCCACGGATTAATTGAGTGCACACTCAATTGCATCTTGTTAGTCTTATTAGAGACTGTAATATGGCAATAATGTTTATATTAGTGTTGAATCACTCAACACTATCAAATAACATTATCAAAATATGAATCTGAAGAACGTCCCTTGGCAATGCAAAATAACATGGGTAAGGTACACTTTTGCGCATGAACTTTTTAACGACCTTCAATTCAATATTATTATTATTTTATAATGTCGTATAATTCTGATCAATTTAAATAAAACACTCATTGTTTGCGGTTCGGCGGAATTACATAGTGGTAAAAAGATACGTTTAATACAGATGATTTTAAAAGATACATTATTGGTTTGCATGTGGAAGGGTAAATCTGGTTGAACCAAGCACATTATGATTTCAGAAGTAGTAAGGACTGGCCAAGACACGTGAGTATGGGTATGCCGAGTAAGGATATGTCGGGTAGACCGATGGGTAAACTGATGGGTATGTCGAGCCAAGTGGTTGGTTTGGCAAAATGATGGGACCGGCGCCACCAAGCGGGTAAGTGGAAGGAAGAACCGTAAGTGGACGATGTCTGTACCATGATGAAACCACAAGCGGTTCATTCACAATTACCGGTTTCTTCACCTCCAAATCCTCTGCGAATGCAGCAACAATGACAGCGAAGAAGACCAAAGCCTAGAACAAACAAAAATATACTTAGAATTAAACCAATTTTAACAAACTAATCAATTGAAATTCAAAATCTACATTTCTTATTACAAATTCCATAAACTCAAATTTAAAAAAAAAAACTTCACAAAATGTCTTCATATATGCTCTAAAATTTATTTCGTTGTCTTTCTCTCCTTTTTATATTCTGATTCTCTTAATTTCTTTTATTGACTTTTTCAAACAACATTTTTTGAAAAATATAATTAAAATAAACTGAAGTTCTTACAACTTTTGGATTCATTTTGAAATGGTTGATGATTTTTCCAAGCAAAAATGGTTGTTGTGCAAGAAACACTGATGCCTCAACGCAGACTTCATTGGCTTTTTATAGGATATCTATCTCTTCGCCTCAATACTTGTTTCATCCATTTGCTCAGTTATCGAATACTATCACAGTTCACCAGAATGAAAATATAAGACTTGATTTTCGGGCTTTTATTATTAATTGCCAGCTGTTGATTTGGATTGCATACAGCCCTCCGGGGCAATGGATTCAAATACAGAGGTGCATCAACAAGAAAACAGGTTTGCAACGGTTCATTCGCTGCATATGTCGGACTTTGTTGTTATCTGCCCACTTTTGTAATTGATCTTCGAAATATTGTCTAATTGCGGTTTAGTACCTATAATGCAAATTGAAGATAACATTTGATTGGGGGATTTTATTCTTCTTTGTTCAACAACAACTATCCGGAATTTTAGTTTCGGCTATTCTGAAGCGGTGCTTTACAAAGGGAATGTGACAATATGATATTCTTACTGGTTTCGCATCTTGAATATTTCAATACTAAGGCCACTGAACATTTGATGGAGGCGCTCAAAATCGGTGACGGCGCTTCAAGAAAGTTCAGAAAAATTTTATCGTAATTGCCCACCATCAAAGGAAGCGATTTCATGAATTTCGAGAAGGGAAGAAAACAAATTGATTGCCATCTAATTTAGAAACGCTAATGGAAAATTCAAGTTTAACAAGTGTCGATATTTCAATTTTTCACATGTATTCAGTGCAAAGTTTTTTGTATAAAAACCGCTGGAATCAATTCAAATGGCATCAGTCAAATAGTGTTTGAAGTTTTGAAAGCATTCAATTTTCGATTCGACCAAAATTCAAAATGAACGCAAAAATTGTAAGTGAAAAAAAATTGTCTAGAAAAATAGAAAATTATAACAGTTGTGTAGGCTTTTTCTTCCTTTATGGAATTGAGATTTTTCATGGATTGATTCTTTAGAAATCGTATTGAAAGATAATTGATTTTTATTGAAATAAAAATCGAGATTGTAGTAGCTAGAGCGGATGCATCATTAAATCAACCGAATTTTTCTCAATTTCAGGCTTTGTTCTTCTTCGCTGTCATCGTTGGCACTTTGGCCGAAGACATTTTGCCAATTCCAGAACGTTACCCACCTGGTGTGGACCCAATCTTGTGTCCAGGCTATCCCAACTGTGACAATGAACTGTTGCACAGCACTCATGTCGTGTACTACTCTCCTGTCAAAGAGTAAGTTTATGCGCTGAAAATATTATGTTTATGCATATGTCTATTCATATCTGAATCGTTTTTAATTTTTATAATTTTGGAGAAAGTTCAAGATCGAAAGTCTTGGAAAATCGCTGAAAAGCTCCAAATTATTACAAAAGAATTGCAAATTATTCGAAAAATGTTTTTCGCTCTTTCTTCCGCAGATACCCACCAGGTGTAAATCCATTGACATGCCCCAACTACCCATACTGCGGCACCCCAGCGAAAGCCGTTATTGTGAAATCGGTTGGACCATGGCCAATTGCTCGTGTTGCAGAGATCGAGAAAGACGGTAAAACTGTGTTCACGGTACCAGAACTCCTCAAGGGCGTATACTACGTCCAAACCGTCTAGTTCCAACGACAGATGATTTTTTTTTCCAAACTTCGGCCAAACACATCATTGCAAGAAAATATAATTAAAAATTTACGATCGCATCAAATTTATCTTTTGTTTTTATTAATTTGGAAGGTTCCCCTGTCTTTTCATCATTTATCCATCAACGGTTGTATTATTTGTGAAGTGTAAACGTGGTATACAGATTCAGCTGAACTTTCATGTCATACTTTGCTATTGATTACACATTCTCATTCATAGTTCCGTTGTTCATTCGCGGCAGAAATAATGCTATCAAGTGTCGAACAATGATTGTGTTGCTCTTATTTTCGTGCCAACAAACGATAATTGTGATTGGCTGGAGTGGAAGTTGACGATAGCTACATTTTTTGCATTAATTTTCATTACGTACCTGTAATGCGCAACCCACGTCTGTATTTCCAAAACAATGTTTCGTTAAATGACAAATATCCTGCCAATAAAGCTGAGAGCAACTGTTTGATGCAATCACAGCAAATACATAAACACCTGTGGAAAATGCATAATGAGTAGATTGGAAAATGTAAAATTGACTATTGGGCATTGGGCACTATCCATATCGAATTTGGATACGATGCGCAACGTACGAACACTATTCCGACCTATGTTATATGAAGCACTTATACACTTTGCCTGTACCAATTGACACGTGGAAAATATCAATACAGTAGAATCTCGGAAAAGTTAATCAAAATGTTCCAGAGGTTATTAACTTTTCTGAATTATTAACTTTTCTGGACATTTTTTAACACTATGACTGTTCTTCATATTTGCAACATATTACTGTTCTTGGGGGACTCCAGGGCCCCCAAGATACTTCATATGAAATCTGGACTGTGATAAGAGATAACAAAATAGTGTCTGAAGCAAAGTTGTAATACTCAAAGTTTGCTATAATTTTGGTGCAACAAATATTGCTTATCTCTTATCAGTTCCGCGAAAAACGTGGAAAAACGCGAAAATCGCAAAATTTTCCCACATCGTTTTAGTGAAGCCGATAAGAAGTAAGAGACTTACCTCTTCAACAGAAATGTAGAGCAGGTCGAGTACTACAACTTCACCATAGACATCAAGTCGTTATCTCTTATCAGTTTCGCGAAAAATGATTATCAAGAATTCGCGTTTTTCGCGTTTTTTCGCGTAACTGATAAGAGATAACGACTTGATGTCTATGGTGAAGTTGTAGTACTCAAGCTGTTCTACAACTTTGTCGAAGATACCAAGTCGTTATCTCTTATCAGTTTCGCGGAATACGCGAGAAACCGCAGAAAACCGCGAAAAAACGCGTTTTTTCCTTATCATTTTCCACGGAACTGATAAGAGATAACGAGATGGTGTCTAAGCAAAGTTGTAGCTCTGGTCGAGTACTATAATTTTCCACAGACGTCAAGTCGTTATCTCGTATCAGTTACGCAAAAAAATGATAAGAAAACATTCGCGTTTTTCACGGTTTTCTGCGGTTTTTCGCATATTCCGCGAAACTGATAAGAGATAACGAGATGGTGTCTATAATAAAGTTGTAAAGCAACTTAAGTACTACAATTTCGCTACAAACATCAAGTCGTTATCTCTTATCAGTTACGCGAAAAGCCGCGAAAACCGTGAAAAACGCGAATTTTTTCTTATCATTTTTTGCGTAACTGATAAAAGATAACGACTTGATATCTGTAGTGAAGTTGTAGTACTTGACCAGAACTACAACTTTGCCAAAGACACTATTTCGCTATCTTTTATCAGTTTTGCAGAATACGCGAGAAACCGCAGAAAACCGTGAAAAACGCGATTTTTTTCTTATCATTTTTTCGCGTAACTGATAATAGATAACGACTTGGTGTCTGTGCTAAAGTTGTAGTACTTGACCAGAGCTACAATTTTGCCATAGACACCATCTCGTTATCTCTTATCAGTTCCTTGGAAAGTGAGAAACTACGCGTTTTTCACGTTTTCGCGGCTTTTCGCGTAACTGATAAGAGATAACGACTTGATGTCTACGACGAAGTTGTAGTACATAAACTAGTCTACAACACTGCTACAGACACCAAGTCGATATCTCTTATCATAGTCCAGTTATAATATAAAATAGCCATGGGGCCCTGGAGTCCCCCAAGAACAACAGCGTAACATGTTTTGCGGCAGGCTGTATTTTACACATACTCACACATATGTAAATGTTTTTTTTTCATTCGTGTAGAGAAATGTTCAATCTATACAATTAGACTTTACTCCGGTTGGTTTATACACTGTTTAGTACTTTTATCCAACTTTAAAGTTCGCTGGGGGTCCTGGGTACCCCAAGAACAATCATAGTGTTAAAATTGATACAAATTGCATGGTTCAACGATATTTGGTTCAAATTTTATTATATTGGAACATTTTCATCAGTTTACATCAAAAAGTAAAAATAAGTGTCAATAAAATCGAGAATTTCAATCCGTTCTTCTTAATTTTCGATATGGCTGCTTCAGATACACCATATTCTGGAGCCAATCGTTCTCCGTGAACACCACTGTCGGTTTTTTTTCCCAAAATTTCACCATTTCGCTCTAAATTTAGTCTGGCTTGTACTGGTTTATTCACTTTTTTCAACATTTTTATCGACAAAACGAATAAGAGCTACGTAGAGCGAATGCAACTCACTGAGTCTATTGTTTATACCGGCTAACACGTACACAACAAAGGCTACTGTCAGCTGTTATTGTTTGTCAATACATTTATAAAAAGAAAGGATTAGTAGAACACAGCGAACAGGCACTTGCCTGAAACGCCGATCAACGCACGACATATTTTTTTCGTTTTGTATTGCTGGTTTGCATTGCAAAACTACTGAATCGCGTGTAAAATGTACACACGCTCTAAAAAGTTAAGTAAATGATTAGCTTTTTAAGGCGTTCAATGGGAGCTGAACGTCGCTTAACTTATCTGGGCAATTAACTTTTCCGAGATTCTACTGTATTTGCTTTAGACAAACGTAGAGCAGAAGGGAGAATAGTTCGTTTGCGCATAATCTCTGTTTAATATGGGCCAACCACTGTTCAGTTTTCAATAATCACCTCCAGAAATTATTACCTAAATAATGAATGTGTTATTGAACGTTGTGACTGGATATAATTCGGGGTGTGTTTGTGTAATCCATGAATTCACATCAAACGTTAAATTCCCCAAGCATAAAGACTGAAGGTGCAGATGTGTAAGCATGTGTGAGGTATTGCCTCCGAACACATGTATGTACGCCCTGCTTTTATCTTGCTATCTACTATCAAGGATAATTAACTGAAAATGGTTAAAGCAACAATTTCATGTTTGTTTGGCTTTGCTTCGATAAATACTAAGCGTTCATTGAAATGAATTTGAACTGTTTCGATTATTAGCTTTAGTGAAAACTACATTCATATTTGGGCCTGCATAACAAAATGACAACTGCACTTTATTCCCATGTTCAAAAGATCACTTGCACAGATACGGAATATAAATAGAGAATTCGAAACTTTCGCATCAAAGTCATTTTCTCTCAAAAACACAAAAATGAAAAATAATTGATTTTTATTGAAACCGTAGATGTTCACTTCACCAAGGGACGCAAAGTGACTAGACTTTTCATCTTGTAGCAGATGGCCGTAATTCACTTTGTTAAAGAAAATCAATCACTTGTTTCCAGGTAATTCATTTTAATTTACAATGTGTACTTACAATGCTTGCTCCTCTGTTTGCTCCTCTTCGAAATTGCTTTTGCATTGAAAAAATAGCATACGATCCATTATTTCGAGTGAAGTGAGAGCTTTCTGTATGAGGAATTGAATGTTGTTGTTCCAATGTGTTTTCGCATTTTTGTACAACGGTGGAAATACATTGGCGGTCAAAACAACAGCGGCCAGTTCCCCCTGACACTTTCTAAATATTTTCGATTAGAGGAAAAACTAAATGCATATTGCCGCAACCCGAAGTATCTTTGGAGGGGAAATATTCGTGATTCGTATTCCTTTCCACTTGGAATTGGGGAAATGTGCAGTAGCACTGTGAAGCAATATGTGGTCTACTAGTATACGGTTATATAAATGTATGGAGTTTACCGACCCTGTAGCATTACACTAACAATAGCATCATTTGAAAAATATGTTTTAGAAAATACATTGTAACACACAGGTTGTGTTGCTAGTGGTATATGCTCTTGCAGCAACCTTCTATAAGCGGTAAGCTATATAAAAGGCAAACAAAGTGTTTATCGGGTGTTCAAGTCCCGAACCATTGACAGTTTTTTTTTTTTGATTTTATTGAGAATTGTGCAACCAACAATCTTGACAGTCTTATTAATTTTCAATCCTTTAAATCAAAAATTTGAGAGAATCCAGCTACACAGAGAATTTGGTGTTATTTTCGACGTGAAACTCACATTCGCCAACTACGTTGAGACAATAGTAACCAGCGCAAGTGGTGCATTTGGTTTTGTTAGGCCAACACTGAAAAACAAATTTACCATAGAATTGGCGAAAATGTTATATTTGTGTTTTACTTAATTATTATTAGGCTCATATTGCTCTCAAAAATTGTAAAAATATTGAGACTTTTGAATTATATTGAGCATCAGTTTGATCGAAATTAGAGTGTAGTGTGACATCCATACCACCAGTATCATATACATAGACAAAATCGAATCAGTTCAGAAAGCCTTTGTTATGTGAGCACTTGGCGGAATTTACCAAAGAGATGTTAAATTATAAATTGTATAATATCTACAAACGAACTTTTCCAAATAGCATGTTGCAATTTACTTTTGAAATGTACCTCACATTAGTTCAAATGAAAGCCGTCATGTAATCATACGAACAGCGCTCAAATCGTTTTGTAGAATTTTCATACAAAATGACAGTGAGGCACTTTTGCAACATGCTATTTAAGAAAAAAAAATCTTAAATATGGAATAAGAATTTTTTTTCTTAAATTTGGAAAAAACTTTTCCTAATTTCCAATATTTTATATGGTAGACTTAAGAATTAAGACTATTTTTTTGGAAAGAAATTTTAAATTTGGAAAAGTTTGTTTTGTGTGTAGTCTGTGACTAGACAATGAAATGAATCATCATAATACTTACTTCATAGCTGTATGAATGTGTGCGAAATTGTTCCAAAAATGATTTTCGTTGAATACAAGTGATGCTGACATTCATATCGATCGTGAAAAATGATCCAGATCATACTGATGAATACTGCTTCATGAAGTAGAATAGTGGGATTACAAACGAATTTTATTGGTGTATGCATTTATTTGTGAGAATTTTCCTTAGATTATTACAATACGTATCAATTTTTAACAAAATGAATATGATTTGATGTATGAAAATGAGGCTTATTCCAATTGTTCTGATTATAGAATAACTTGAATCGTTTGATTTTGACAAGAATGGCTTAACAATAATTTATTTAACATAAAAGTCTATTGAACATTTACAATTCTATTATCAGCTTAGTGAATGCCATATATGCGTCATTCTAATTGTAGAGATCCTAATCGTATGGGCTCGGTGAACGGTGACATTATCCAGAACTTCGAAAAATTATCTTTTTATTTGTCATTATCGAACAGCGTAAAAAGCATGTTCCCAAAGCAAGAGTACATGATAACTCTTTATGCTCAAATATTTATACGTTCGATATCTGTTTCCCTTATTGTGTACCTGAAGCACGTGATTACGCTTACATCAGTAAATGAAGTCGTTAAAAATGTGTTAAAATCGATTAAATATCTCGAAATATCTGCCTGTCTGTCAATCATTGGATGCCGAATAGTTTGGCTACTTCATTCAAATCATCACATTTTATGTCTTCGCTAAGAACTGCTCGCGCTGTGTTTATGCGGTTAAAGACATTCCATAGCACAATTCCGACAACCTTTTCATCTTGCATATAAAACACGACCCCTTTCGAGTAATCGTCTTTTCCATCGTTCAACTCATCAGCTGCATGAACGGATGGTAAGACGCTAGATGTTGAATTCGAGTCCGATGTTTGGTTTTGGACGAAAACACTGACTGTGGGCAACTTTGAATCGATAATGCCAATACCTTCATAAGCCACTTTTGGACCCAAATCCGACCAGAACATGCTTTGGTGTGTATATTGTTTGCCTGAGGTTCGAGAAAAATAAATTAGTTGACATGACTATTGAATGGATTGTGAATTTTATTGAACTTACTCATTCCAAGCATATTCTCTCCAGCCAATCGACCACTTACAACTGCATGATCGTGATGTTCAACTCGTCGGCGGCCCAGTATTGGATCGTAGAAACACGCTGCATCACCAGCCTACGTAATCATTTATCGAAATTTAGAATATTGCTTCGAACAATCTGTCTTTGGGGTATATTTCACACTTACCACATACAAATGATTTCGTGCGGCCAGTTCAGCATTCACAACCATGCCACCGTAATTTGGATCAATTTCCAAACCAGATTCTTCTGCTAGGCTAACATTTGGCTGCGAGCCAACAGCGACAACAACATGATCACAAAGCAGCGATTGCCCATTTTGTAGTGTGAGTTTAACTCGATCGTTGACCATATCCACCGACTCAACCTCTGTGTTTGGGATCACATTGACACCTAGCTCACGAACACGATCTGTTGTCCAATTGCTAAGTGGTTCCGGCAGAATCTTGCCCATATTTCCATTCTCGAGGAATACCTGATGAACTTGCAGTTTTTTGTCATCGCCTTAAAGTTTCGGAAGAGAAAATTTACTTTTAATATTGAACATTCCAAAAAAAAAAATTCCATCTCACTTACCATATTTTGCCAGACCGCAGGCCAACTCACTGCCCAAAAATCCACCGCCAATAATTGCTACTGATTTCGATTGATCAACATATTTCTTCAAATTGCTGTAATCTTCAATGGTTTTGAAAAGCGAAATGCGCTGCTTGATCTCAGATGATGCATTTTCGAATACGGGTAGGTTTCTTGGTGATGATCCAGTTGCAATCAAGCATTCGCCATACTTGATTTCGGTTCCATCGATTAAAATGGCCGTTCGATTTTCCACATCTACTTTCTTCACCGTGTATCCTTGTACAATTGCAACACCACCATTGGATTCGTCCAATTTCGATGGATGGATATAAAAGTCGCTCGGTTCATAGTGAAGATCACGGTCAAGCCCATTCCATTGCTTGAATGTCAATTTTTCACCATCACTTTGTTTGACGCTATGAGTTTCACGATCCATCCATAGCTCTTTAGACAGCGGTGGCCGCATGTATGGAGTGTCGAGCTCCTTGGACAATACCAAAATCTTGGCTTTTGGATTGCGTAATCGAATTGCACGGAATGCGGAAAAACTGGCAGTGCCACCGCCGATAATTAGATATGGAACACTTTTAGGAATTTCGGATGATGTTAATGGCACTTTTACTGCAAAGGAAAAGAATTTGTTGTTGTGAATATGTTTTTTCTCCAAATTAAATAAAATAAAATGAAGGAAAATAAGAAAAATCCGAGAGAGACAAAAAAACATCAAAAGAAGAGAAAAAAAACTTACGTTTTTTCGATCGAAATGATTTATCTGTATCATCGAACGATATGAAGTTTTTCTTAATTTTCGAATTGTAATAAATATATGCACCACCGAGGTTCATGCCAAGAATAAATGCAAGAGCAGCTATCCAAACGGATTGATTTTGTGACGATGATGAAAACGATGGTGGCGGTAAATGGAACGGATTTCCATTATTCTGTTGAAAAATTGGCTCATATTCATGGGCGAGTTTCTTAGTATTGGTTCCGTTATTTTTCTCGACAATTCCACCATTTGTTGTCGTAACGATTAATCTCAATTGAGAACCTATATGATACGCAAAACAAACACAAATATTAAACGCATTCAATTGAAAAACTGTATTTTTTCATTATTTTCTACTCTACGCATCAGTGTTTTCGATCGTTAGCAAATCGCCGCAATACGAACCTGACTGTTTATTTGGTGCACATAGTCGTTGTGATATCAATTTAGTTGGTATATTTTTTAAGCGTAGTAAACACATTTTGTACTAATTTGTTTATTTTTTCCGTTCGTTGACACAGTTTTAGCACAAACACAATTAGATTTTTCAACAGTTTTCGGCGTATAAACGTCGAATCAACAAAATGGAATGCCCCACTTAAAATCAAATTATATTAGATTAAAAAAACCATTCTTTCGATTTTTCACTAAATATTTAATTTTTCACCAGATATTTCGAGTCGTTTTCAACAGTTCCGGACAATTTTCATCACAAAAATGCGTTTGAAATCACAATGAACAGTTCAATTGAATATCACGACAAAATTAGCCTCTGTTTGGAAAGATTGGTCTACGTGCGATGTGTACAACAGCAAATCTTCGTTTGTTTTCATTTTGAATCGACCTCATAACGGCACTACTACAAACGTAAACCATACGTGACGATGCTACGTCTGATAACATTGATACAAGACAAAGTAATTTTCGCTTGTTTTCACCAGAGTTTATTCTTCATTTCAATGAACATTCGACAATTCACCCATAATTTGGGTTAATGTCTCATAAAATATGACGAATTCAAAGTTTTATTGAGAATTTTTTAGTTCAACGCATCTAAACACACCCAATAACAAAGGAAAAAGCGTACGTGCATTTACGCACGTATGCACCATAGCATCATTGTCGTTTGTATCAAAACAATGTACGTTTGCGCGAAGACAGCCCAAACTGTCAAATAGCCCAAAATGTCAGACGTCAACGGTGGTTGGCACTGCTGTCGCTCGTAAACAATGGAATACGTTACAAAGTGAATGAATACTTTTTCGATTTTTAACATGCATATTTTTTTTTGAACTCATTTGGAGAAGTAAAAAAAGAATAATTGATTTCGATTCTGATTTCGTTTAAATGCTTTATTGTGAGTATTTATTTTCGCTTTCGACTACAACATTTACTCTCTATTCTATTCTTTTGTTTGCTCTAAACAAGTAACAATTAAAACATTTATCAAACATAAATATATGTGTGCGTTTAATTTATTCATACTGAACTTTCTAATTGCTATAGCCACACTTTAAATCGAATAGAATTGAGTGGCGGTCGATGATTGTAGCTCTATTTGACCCATTTTAAATTGCAATTTCTGAAGGAATTTCAACAATGCCTCCGATTGTTGAACATCTGGATTTTCCAAATCCTGTTCATAATCACGAACGGCTTTTAGTCGTTGCTGCAATGTGGCCGAAAGTTGTGAATGCGATGACAACACTGGACTCCAAAGTGGCAACAATTTGGTCAGAATTGTGCATCGTGTTTCTTTCAATGCCTCCAATAAGTTGATGAAGTGCAAATTTACCATTTCCGACATCTGTAATGAAAGTGTCCATATTAATGATAATAATTAATTTCGGAAGAAAAATCGAATCTATTTTCATTGTATGGAGAATGCGGAAAGACTTCCAAAAATCCTTACCACTTTCGACGAAGAAACTAAATTCAGAATGCACGGCGTAACTTTGCCCCAGAATTCAATCAAAATGCCCATTGTAATGTTGTGCGGATCGGTTGAGGGTGCGGTCAAGTAGGAGATTTGCTCCAAGTACACTGACCACAGCTGACAAAGTGTGAATGCATGAAATAATGATGACATATGAAGTACCGATGTGGCCAATTTGGATTGTTCAACAAAACCGGCAAAAATGACTTGAATGTGATCGGCAATATGACAACTGGCCTCTTGTGGTACGGGCTGGGCAACGGTATGAGCACTGTGTTGCATGTGATAGTGAACGGATGCTCCGTGTTGGCCCAGATTACCACCTTTCCGTGACATCAATGCCGTATGCGTGAGCGCACCCAACAATAACCATGAAAGCAATCGCATATGGCCGATGCATTCCGAAAACTCTTTCGGTCCTTGTTGAATTGATGACGGTGCATTGTATAACCATGGTAAGTATCTGGCGACGGCTTTGTTATCTCTTGAATTGCCTCGTGACATTTCCAGTGCCAAATATTGTGCGATGGCACCCTTCAAAACACCGCCCAGCGTGTCTTCGTTCAAATCATTCGAACTCTTGAAGTTCTTGATCTTGTTCAGCGTATGGAAATCGGCCAAGAAATCGAGACAATCATTCAAATATTGACGCATGCAGTCAGTCGCATTTGTGGTGGGTAGCGATGGATGTTCAGGTAGATCTGGAACAATCCCTGGTGGCAATGTACCACCACTATCTTCCAACAAAAATCCCACCAATAGCAACAAATTCCCATCCGGAATATTTGTTTTAAATTTCAACGCTTGAACTAATTCGAACATCAGTTGACGACACAATTGCTGCTTATCACGCTCCTTTGAAAATGACCGCGCATTCATGCAACAAATATCGTTCAAGACTTTATATTGAAGCGTTGCGTGTTGAACACAATGGCTAATCACTTTACAGAATGGATCCAAAATGCTCTGCAATCAAGTTCAAAATGTTTAGTTTTTCTTCTTTTTTTTCTGCTTTTTTTAATGTTTATTAGAAATACCTTTTCTTTAACTGTTGGAATTTTCAATACGGCCACTATGATGTTCAGCAAATAGTCTGGGTTATCCAAATTATTCAAAATTAAAACTAGACGTCGGAATAGGGTTTCAATTCCTGTCCCGATTGTCGTCCAAGAGCTTAAATTTATTCCCACATCGAGTGGAATGCAACTCAAGTATTCGCCCATGTTTCGAAGTGTGGCCGGTAGCGTATCCATTGGTAGGGTTTTCTTTGAATTTAACGATTCGACAAGCAAATGAATTGGACTGGTTGGATTGAGTTCGTTAAAATCAATTAGCGCTCGGGCAATACTCTTAAAGTATTTCTTTCGTTGCCGATCTAAAACAAATATCATTGTAATTTTTATTCGGAGAATTTCTTGTATCATTTTCCATAGAAAATGTAAATTTTTGATTGTTTCGAATAAAAAAATAACCATACCTTTCATTTGTGTCAGGAACATTTGGACAAAAATGCCGTTCGGTGCGAGTTGATGTAAAACACAGCGAATAAATTGATGGGCAACCGATTGTGAACCGCCTGGTAAATGTGTTGGATTCTCATATTGCCATGGGAACTTCACATGACTCGCAAACCTGTTTTAAAAAATGAATCAAACAAATTTTTTTGTATCGCTCCGTCTCTATTTGGAATATGAATATTTTGCTTACTTTGAGACAATTGTTAAGATTTCGGGCAAGAATGGCGCCGCAAGTTTTGGTTCACGATGAATGAATGTATTCAATATGGTAATCATGATGCCAATCTCCTCATCACTGTACTCCTACAGTTATGCGAGCAAATAAAAATATAATTAACATGTCATATTATTAATAGCGCTCTTATGCTATTAACTACAAATGTTATTAGCACTATTAAGAAACATATCGCAAAATCAACAACTGTACCTCTATTTCAACGCCACAGTCTGAGCAACGGTGGCAAATTTTGTCTTCTTTATTTGGTGGTTGCTGCGGAATCTAAATAAGATATGTATTTTTTTAGTTTATCAAATAGTTAACCCCCCAAAAAAAAACAAAATATCCCTACTTGTTGCTTCTGTCCACTGGCGCTAGTTGGTTGAGCAGAAGTATAGTTATTCTCCGAATCAGATTCGTATTGTGGCGGTGCCCAGGAGCCAGCATACTTAGCTCGACTGTCTGGGATCGATTGCGAATGAACAACGAATGGTCCCGTTTTTCGCAAGCGTTGTCGTTGCGTTAATATTGCATCCTTGCCAGCGGCCGTAGCAAATGGAGTGCCATCGTATGCATTTGACCGATTTTCATTGGATGGTGACTCAAATGCTGATTGTTTCATCAGTCGGCGCGGTGAATTCGCTTGTGAGCTGTGTGTAATATCGTTTCCGGTGCTCTTTTGAAACACAAATGAAAAAGTTAATATCAACAATTCTCGAGGATGTGTCATTTGGATTTAAGAACAAAAGGAAAATACCTCCGACTTTTCAAAGGAGCTCTCCTGTTTCAAATGACTTATTTCTTTGATGGACAAAACTTCACGCACTTTATCCGCAAGCGTATTGATTCCATCCTTCGCATGCTGACCAATGGGCAACAAACGTTCGGGATTTGGAAATTCGGGTGTTGGAAATTCCAACTGTGTAACACTCTTTGGTGACAATAAGCCATCCAAATTTTCTTGTGCTTGCGATGTATTCGGCAACGGGTTTGGCATTATGCTCATCTTTGATAACGGTGATTCAGGCGATCCGATTTCAGCGATTTTATCGATGGCTTTGATCGTTGGTTTGGAACTGCTTGCTTTGACATCTTCAGTTGATATAGGAACCGGCGTTGTTGATGGTGTTACGCTTGGTTCGATTATACGCTTCTGTCGGCCCAACGTTCGTGGAATTGGTGAAACTGACTTTTGCTCCACCCAATTGGGATCTAAAGAAGAAAATAAAATCATTTCTTTTTTCAAAAACCCAAATACAAACGAAATTTAAAATAAGCTTACTGGTTGGTTTCACCGTCGGTGCCATTACAATGGCAACCGAAGTCGATGCTTCTGTTAGCAGCGATCCAATCGCACTCTTTGTCGAACTGTCCACTTCGGAAACGTCTTTAGTTTCTTTAGCTTCTTTTGGTTCAGCATCTTTGCCCGCTTTGTTGTCTTGAATGACAACAACCGCTTTTTGCACGTTCATCGGTTGATTTGTCGCAGCGATATCAATTGCAGGTCGTGGTGACATGAATATAGACGGTGTGACCATCATTCGAACTCCTTCTTGCACACTACACTTTGTGACAATCTTCGATGAGTCCGTGCTTGATTGCTTGGTATGCTTATCCAAACTGTTCAATTTCATGAATAAACGCGACGGTTTCTTCGTATCCTTTTCTTTCTCTTCTTTTTCCTTCGGTTCAACCACACTCAAGGTGGACAGAGCCACTTGTGCCGTTGCTAAATTGGCGGTTGTCACTTTTCCCTTGGCCTGTTCACTTTTTGTTGCCATTTCATCGAAATGTGCTCCGTCATCGAATGAACCGGGAACACTGTTGTGCAATGTGCTCTCCGACAAATCCGATTCGGGGATTGCCACCAACTCGGATTCTGTGTCATCTGCCTCTAAACTTGAATCCTGATATTTTCGGCTACTGAAACTTTGAGCCGACTTTTGGGCAAATGTAGTTTTCCCTTTGCCCATACCACTGGTACCTTCTGAACCAATAAACGGACTGATTGGAGGTGTTGGATCTTCGCGATCTCGATCGTCACGATCTCCCAGTCCACTAAGCGATGGTTGACTCATATCTGTCCATCATTGAAACATTCGTGGAATAAAATGCTTTTTCATATTCAAATATCCAAAAATCAAAAATTACCTCTTGAACGTGTTGGCATTTCCATCATAACTGTAGCCGGAATTCGTTTGCATCGATGGAATTGCGCTTCCAGTGAATTCAAAACGATTCGAACCAAGTGATGAACGTTTTGACTGTACGATGGTTGTGTGTACTCATACTGTATTAAATTAACAAAGGCAATTAGTGAATTTGTCACATTTTTCCCCTTGATGGCGTTCATTTTTTCCATAAAAAAGTCATACCTTGTACATGATGACTTCAACGGCCATAAGCCAATTTCGGCGAACATGCGGCTCCAGTCGCCACAACGAATATGAATAAATAATGTTGTGGCTCGACTCTGAATTGGCGCTTGCGACAGTTGCGGTGCTTGGGCAATACAGCAGTGTGTGCAAAATAGCTTCAAGTATGCTGGCGCCCATTAAATGATTTTGATCGAGCATTTGCGGCAAATTCGATAAAAATGCATTAAATACCGAAGAACACCTGCAGATTAACAATAATAAAAAGAAATTTATTTCAATTAATCACCTTTGTGTCCAAGTAAAGTTATCGAAGGCACATTCGCTCACCTTAATCGCGGTGGTGTGATGTGGAACATTTTATCGATCGGACTGTAGCCGAGTAACAAGTACAAATGACGCATAACGATCATCATTATGCGTGCCATTGGCTTTTCTTCCGTTGGATATGCTTGATCGGAGCGTGACATAAATTGCATGAATAAAAAGACCAACAGATGAATTGTTTCCTTGTCCGATTCTTCGATGTCGATAATCCGGTGTAAACAGTTCGAAATGTATGGATCTTCCGATGGGCCCCCAAATGAATGAACATGGAAATCTGGTTTTCAAAATTGCAGACGAAAAATTAATTTCGGGTTTGTTTTGTTTTGATATGATAAAATGGGCATAGGACATTTAGACGAATTGAGTGAATTTGATTTAATAACTCAATGTCAATTTGCTATTTTATGGAAATTCACTTATTACCTATATCATACACATGATTTGTTCTAAAGCTAATAAAGTGGTGGCTAAATAAGTAAGCATACGAATATGATAAAGTGCTATACTAGTGCATGCATATTTTATATATTCAACTAACGCTTCGGCTACAATATTTTTGTTTCAAATAAATAGGATCTGAGATTCTGAGCTATTTTTTTTTTATTTACATGTTGGATTGATCTACATTGGGTGGTTTGGTTTTCAATTTCAGATTCTATTTTTCTGATTATGGGCTATTCATAAATAAGAAATGAAATATACAACATACCGGATGTCTGGTTTACTGACGTTTAACATGGACTTTTTTTTTCAACTGAATTTCTTCAATGAGAGCATTTTCATGAAATTTACTCATTTTCGATATGTTTGACGAACATATTTAAATCACACCAGAAACATATAAAAAAAACTATGAACGAGTTGAGGAGTGTCATTTGCGTGGTGACGAGAGACAGAGACAGAGACAGAAGAATTGGGAACAAAATACAAAAGATAAGAACAGTTAAAACTAAAAACAGGGGCACACGGAAAATCGACAGACAAATTTAGTCTAACAAAGTGGTTTTGACGATTCAAAACAAAATGGGTGAAAATTGGGTTTATATAATCAAAGGGATATTGCAACTTTTTTTACCAGAAAAAACGCCATCTTACGTCGTGCCCGTAAATTATTTTACTGTACATTTAGATGGTAGAGCTTGAACAAAAGTTCAATACTATGCATAAACTTGGAAAGAGCTTGATAAACTTGATGAAATACATATATTTTATGGTCGTTGCAATACCCCTATATATATAATACAGAAACTAGAACATTAACTAAAGGTTAAAAAACGAGGGAAATGATTTATTTTCATTCGATATCTAGACGATGGAAATCCAATCGTAGCCATCTTTCATAATTATATAATTGATTCACATTGTAGTTAATTAATTTAATTGAGAAAATTTCACGGAGATGGCGTCGAAAATCAAAATTGTGATACATTTTGTCGGCATCGCTTTTGTAGTAAAAAACAAAATTTAGAAGTAAACGGGAAGATTTCACACGAAAGATAAACAAATGTACTCCATCGAAATGTACATTAACACAGGGATTCGAAAAGTTTAATTCTGGTGAGGACAGCGAGATTTTGGATGTGGGTGTTTTGAGTGTGTGTAGTGTGTAAGACAGAGAGACAGGTAGAGTATGTTGTGGATATGTTCAAGTGTTGACACATTTATCGTGACTGAGACGGACTTTGAGTTTTTTTTGTGTATGTTTTGAATTCCATTGATAATAAGAAAAATGGGCATGCACTACGACCTACCTTGACCCCCCATCATATTATTGGAAAATGTAGGACCAGATTGGTATTGTTTTTCACTCAGGAGATTTGGTGTGGTTGGTGTTGTGCCAGCTGACGAGGTCTGTGGCTGTGCGATGTGCATTGGATGATACAAGTGATGCAAATGGTGATGCACACCTTGTGAATGCGAATGGGGGGTGCTACTGATTTGCAAATGATGCTGAGCATGACCAACATTAGCAGAAGCTACATTAGCAGTATTAGCATTAGAACCAGAACCAGATAAAAACTGACCCAAACCAAAGCGGCTGCTCTTCCTCTTGAGTATCGGCGCCGATATCTGACGATTGTACACTTTCTCTGTGAAAATCGATGGGAAATGGTTTCAATTGATGTTCGACCATTGTTCTCGATTGTAAAATTAAACAATTTTTACCGATTTTTGAATCCTGTCGCGGTGGTATGATGCTTGCTGGTGCTGACATTGTTCGTTTATATGGCCATTTCGTTCCAAATGATGCACTCAACGTTTTTGCCATGCTACATGTCGTATCCGATTGACTGAGCGCTTCACGTGCTTTGCTGATTTTCGTTAGAAGCGCATCGCTGCCCGTTTCCGAATTTTTCAAATCACGTAAATAGGGAATTTCACCAGTTTTCTCCAAACTGATTTGCGCTTCTACGAACAGTGTATCGAAACGATTCAAAAAGAAGTCCCAGGACAAAACACGACGATCGGATAATGAATTGTGAAGTTGATAAAGTGACTGAATCATACGAGATAAAAAAATAAATTAACAATTTATAATAATATTGCAACAATTGATGCATGGAAATGATTGATGGCCTTACCTGAATAACGACCGGTCGATCGACAATAAACAAATCAAATTGCGACTCAAGACAAAACAGCAATGAATTGACGGCTTTGTCATGAATCGTTCCCAAGTAAAGTGTTGAACGTTGAGCCACATATACGTTTAAGTCATCCATGCTAGCGATCAAATAGCAGAATGCGGTTGCCAATGCTGTCTGTAATCCAACTTCGTTTCGAATCGGTGTTGCATCCATAAATCTCGTGATCACGGTGACACGTTCAACTGCTGCAAATCGAATACGCCAATCCTGATCGTGAAACTCCTCCTGAACAATGCGCCAAAACACATCCGATCCCAATGGTAAGGTGATGCAGTGCAACAGCAACGGTACACAAACTGATGAGATGTGCGAATGCTCTGCATTACACAAATTCCATAAACTGTGAAAATGTTGTATGAATTGTATGGTTTTAGAAAACAGCATGGAAACGGAGCTTTCAAATTCACTTACTTTTTGATCAAATGATTTTCCTGGCACCAAATGAAGAATCCACGATGATCTCTGGCTGCATTCGAAAGTGCATCTCCGTTCAGTGCCAACACATTGAGACATTGTAACATGAAATACAGAATGTCCGGCTTTTCAATGTTTGGCAATTCAATCAGCAGCTGATAAACGTACTGTAACGATTGCGGTAGAGTGTCGAGTGTAATTTTAAATTTTCCCACCGAAGTGTACCAGAAGTCTTCACCATCAATATCGGATTCATATTCTGCGTCTTCGCTTTGATCAATGGTATCGAACGCTTCACTCTCCATTTTTGCACTCACCAACTGTGGTTTGGACGCAGTTTGTGCCGTGGCCAATGCTAAATGGTTTGATTTTGAAATGTGATTTATGAATTTTTTTACTGATTAATCCAATGAATAGTATATTACCAGTGTCGTTTTCTGTGAGTGTAACCGATCGTGCGACTGCCGGCAAAACTTTTTCCGCGGGCATAATAGCTGCCGCATCTAATTGTTCCTGTACGGTTTCAACGGTAGCTGTCATGATCTGATGGTGAAGAAAAACAAAACCAAAAATCATCCTATTAGTTTGGAGTGTGATGTGAGTTAGAATTCCTTTTTATTCAGCAATTTCTGTCACGACGAATACAAAACAGACATGACGTCAAAATTCACGCGACACTTTCGTGGCCATTTAATTTTTTAACGATCAGGCGTAAATGCTATGCACAAATAAATGTTTTTGTTTTAGTATATAAACATTAATCTATATAATATAGTACACTAGAGTTTCAGTTATTTCGCTAATTTGTTTTGTCTTTCTCATCGAAAGGAAAATAAAGAAAAAGAAGTAAAAGAAAGTAGTTTAGAAGCCATGTTAGTAGATTTCTAAAAGTGGTGTGTTTTATTTTCATTGAAAATGTATCAGAACGGAAAATGAAACGAATAAATCATGATTCGAATAAAGGAAAGCGAAATGAAAGTCAAAAACGAAAATTCGAAATGAATGCAATTGAGAGTCAACTAAAGATATGATGCGAATGGCAAAGATTAAAAAGAAAACGGATTAACAGGTAGAGAGAGTGATAGAGAAGAGATTAAATGGATTTGAATGGTGATGGCGAACGTGAAACAAAACATATTATTTCATTAAGAGGAATAGCACAAAATACACGCTTATTGACAAAATTACGCTCCTCTGCTCAATGTGCTTATTGTCGTTCAAACGGAAAACCAAAATCGATCCGTTATATCCAAGTCGTATGCGTTTTATGTACATACCCTGCTGGCTTGATATGCTTGTTAATGGACTAAATGGATTGAAGCTTATTGAGAGGGTGACAAAAATGAACAAAAGTTTTTTTTTTCAATTTTTAAAATCAACACGAAATCAACATCAACCAATTAAATTGTACAAAAATTGCCGATTTTTAGTGGTTTCACACACACACATACAAGATACTTTGAAACAAATATTTATCACATTAGATTTTTTTCGGTGGCAAATTTCACTGGAAATCACT
Organism: Sitodiplosis mosellana; assembly: GCF_009176505.1. Lineage (NCBI taxonomy): Eukaryota > Metazoa > Arthropoda > Insecta > Diptera > Cecidomyiidae > Sitodiplosis > Sitodiplosis mosellana. Next base: position 10,402,468 of record NW_022595244.1, read on the forward strand.
TTTTCAAAAAAGGAAGAACACAGACACAACATTATCAAATCAAAAGGTTCGGGAAAGATGTTTGCAATTTTCAACAACGAAACAAAATGAATTGTAAGTTCTAAACGAAGAGAGAAATTATTTACAAATGTTTATAGATTTTTGGTATGAAAAAAGCATAATGTTCTGAATTTAACTAACAAATTCAATAGGGTGTGGTAGATGTGGATTAAAAAGCAACTTAAAAATGGATAGAATACGGTTTGATATGGATAGAATGTTTGGTAAGTGTGTTTTACTGTTGAATTTTCTTTTATCTGAAATCGAAAGACACACAAAACAAATGAATCGGAATTAGAGGAACACTTAAGAATGAAAACACACTGAAACAAGTCAACAGAAATACTTTTAAATGAAACGTTAAATGATTTACGACATCGACAACAACGAATAAAAATTGCGGAAGATTTTATTTTTGGTTTGATTTTGTGGGGTTGCTTAAAATTTTGATTGAACTATTGAACAAAGTACCTCGTCTGTAGCATGAATAAATCGCGCTATCTCATTTTCTCGGCCACGCTCAGTTATCTAAAGAATAAAATGTGAAAAATGTCTATAATTTCCAGAACATAAATCAATAAATGGGTTCATGTTTTGTTGTTGGTGTTGGCCATAACCAATAATTTGAAATTAAAAATTTTCATTACCATTTCAATTAGCTCAGTTTTTGAACAACAAATGATTTTTTTGGAGAAATTAAATAAGAAAAATTGAACAAATTAAATCAAACGGAATTATTATTTAAGAAAAAATGAAAAGTTGTGTAAATATGTATGTGTCTGTTTGTGTAATGTATCCCTATAAGTCTCTTTGAATTTTGTTTCAACTGTCTGAATTTATCGTCTTCTCTTAGCGAATGACACTCGGCTGACCTAGCATCTTATCGAACCATATTGAAATAGGTAATATAAATGAATAGCATGTCCAATCAACGAGAGTTGCTTGTGCCAATCTGAATTGAATCATTTTACGAATCGCGTAGAATTGGCGTTTAATTTAAATCAGCTAGGTTTGTCTTAATTGTCTAGATCAATGCTTGATTTTTCTTTTGAAACGATCATTTCTGCTCTAAAATGTTTTTTAGTACACTTTCAAATATGTCATGAGTTCTCAACTGAAATTTTCACTGTATTTAGAGTGTGTATACATACAGAACAAACGTGTGGCATATGTACGAGTACTCCACCGACTGAATGAGGCTCCGGTTGTGGTACTGCAATTGGAACTGGACCTTTTTTGCAAAAAGAAAAAACGAGAAAGAAAAAAACAATTGATTATTCAACGATCCAAACTATTTGATTGACCCATGCGCTTCTCCTGTCTCTTTCAGAGAAAAAATGTGCAATTTTGTTTATCTAAAAATTCGAGCAACAAAATTTAATTTGAACGAAAATGCTGGTTTTATTTATTTCATTCAGCTACTATTTCAGACATGATAATTTATCTAATTTATCATTCGCACTGCTATAGCATCTACCGCTTTCAATTCTAATGTATCCGTTGTAATTTTAAGATTTATTGCCTGCTAATGGATTTCAAATTTTGCTTCAATCGAAAAAATGACTATATACGTCTACGAATTTCAACAAAAATAAAATTGATTGTAATGTTGAGCATTCATTCAAAGTCCTTAGCTACAAAATTGTGTATGTGTAAGTGTATATGTGTTCAGTGTGGTATTGTGTGTTAATTGTATGGTTTTTCATTGTGTTTAATTCAAATGCAAGTGTAGATTCCTTAATATATTACTCAAAGTGCTGTTGTGTGTTATATTGGAGTACGTGTTTTATGTTGTGTTGTTTTAATTTGCTAAAATCAGATTTCACTAATTCCAAGGAAAAAACAGAAATTAAATAAGCGCAAACACAATGGCAAGCTGAAAACTTCGGGGAAAGTGCAAATGAGCGCCAAATTGTTCCTTCAAATTGATCAATCGATCGTTTAATTTATATTTTTATGAAAAAAAAGCATCTACTCAAATTTCAATTCTATTATGTTAAAGG
>NW_022595244.1:10404519-10417297 GCF_009176505.1 Sitodiplosis mosellana
TTTTTTTTCATTCACCTGCCATAATAATAATCTTTCCGGGATCGTCTAAAATAGATGGCAATCTCCACATATCTTTGATATTTTTTTTTGTAATTTCGATGTGTATGCGTGTGTATTTTTTCGTTTATTTTTGCAATTTTTGGTTTCATTTTTTTTATTCGCGCGTACAGAGTGGTGATAGGGTTGGTTTGAAAAGAAACATTTTATCTAAATTGTTCTTCTTTTCCATGTTTAATGAAGGTACAAAATATATTCGTAGAAAAAAATGAAACGATCAAACTTACCGCCAAAGCCTAAGGGCAAAGGTATGGGCAGTGGAGCCATCGACAAAGATATATCTCGATCTCTGGATTTGTCTGAATCCGGTGGACTTTTTCGTAACGGTTTTTCGTCTTCAATCACTTCCTCAATGGGAGGCTGCAAATTTTAATCAAATGAATGAATGAAAAACGAAAATCGTGTAAAAGTTATGAAAATAAATTCACGTACATCCGGTGACCGGACGGGATTCTCAGGGCAAATGAATTGAACCAATTTTACGGACAATTGATGCCACATTACGGATGCCTCACAATAGGCACATTCTGAGACTTGCTTCACTTTCATGGCACACACATGACTCCCGACACCAACACGTGCCGCGGTGACCATGCATTTCAGCAGCCGGCACACATTCTCACACACTGCTGTCGCAATGCCCATATGTTGTTCCACATCTTGCAGTTCGATTTGCTTCAGTAAAATGTCCAACATGAAGATGCAGCAAGTCAAATTGTGTTCGGAATCGGTAGAAAATTCGGCATTTTTCGAATTTGGTGCTTCTTCATCCGACATTGCATCGGATGTATGGCTTGATTCATCCTCAACAACAGGCGCTGTAAATAAAATCAATTTCAATGAGCGAATAAAAACGCCTGCTTTCAAAATTCCCAGATTTCATCATTACATATTGAACTCCTACGCGGTCCTTGTGTCACAATTTCGCTATCTTTCGATTGTGATTTTCCATCGTCTTTGTCCTTCGATTTGTTGATTTCATGCTGTACACCGTGTTTCATAATACGAACGCCATTTCCAAACATCGCAAACAACTGTGTTAATGGTATCAAAATCTCAAGTTTGCTTATGACCTGTAGCCAATGCAATGCTTGTTCCTGAACTTTGGACGTTGTTTTTTCGAATCGAATCGAAACAAAATTGTACATTGTTTTCGCATCGAAACCCAACGGTGACATTTCTGGATCGAGTATTTTGCTGATCACCACTTTCAATTCATGCAACTCTTTCTCTGGAACATCATTGGTGATTGCTTCCATCCAATACGGCATTACAACATCCCAAATTTCGGCCGTTATCACCTCATACGGAACTAAACAAATCAAACGCTGTAATCCTTCTTTCAAATGACTGGTTCGAAATGCAAGCGTATCCCAATGGCCACCATTTCGTGCGTATTCCGGTGGATGGGGCAGCAAACACGATATAAACTCTTTGTAATGACTCTTAATGATGTCTTTTAACCAACCGCAAACATGTTCGACTTTTAGCTTTTCGATTGTACTTTCAACTTCTCCATCACTTGAGTAGGCTGTGACATGGAACCAATGAAATAGCATCGACAACAAACGTCCAAGTATTTCAACTGGCGTCTCTGCGGTCGGTGTACAACGTCCAACGAGTAACCAAATTCCGTATCTACCGAGCAGTTGACGTTCTTCAAGTGAAATGTTATCGGGTGGACCGTGATATGGGAATGTTGTGCGCGAATCGCTTGCATCACGTCCCGGTTCGAAATTCAATGGTTTCGCTTCACGTAACAGACTTATCACTGCTTCGACCATGTATGTTTGCATTTCTGGTTCCATTTGCCATGCCGAAGACAAACTTTTGTGCACAATGTGATCACCACCTCGGCGACTATTGTGCCTATTTCCATGGCACTGCAAACAATAGCGAATCGGGTGATTTCCATTATAGCTGGCACACTCCGTGGAAAAACAAATGGAAATGGCTGATTTGTCGGTTGAACGGCAATTCTGTTGGCCACACGAAAAAAGAGAAAATGAACAACTTTAGAAGGAGTCAAAGAAAGAACTGAGCGGTTTAAATTATGCAAGGTTATGTCACATCACAAGTGCTGTCAAAATACGCAACACTTGGTTGAATGTTGTGAGCGGTATCGGTATATAACCATAAGCACTGTCAATTCTCAGAGAAAACTCTTTGGAAGAATTTCATAAAAAAAAACTTCACAAACCTTGTTTTCGCATATCATCGAGACTTGAGCCATCGGATGCAGAATATCGCCGAATATTTGATTTGTATTTTCACGATGGATTTCATTAGCGCATTCAATGCACAAGTACAATGGTGGTGGTGAATCTGGTGCATATGTGATGGCGATGTTGTGATCGTAGCAAACTTTGGTCGCCTCAGCATTTCCCGCATTCGGACACAGTTCTCGCTGACACACGAACGGTATTAGGTCGTCTATTTATGGTTAAGAAAGTCGTATTGCATTTGCATTGAATTGACCTGAATGAACGAAGGAAATGAATGCTTACAAATGATTGCTTACTTGTGAATTTGAATAGAAGCCCACGTCGATCGAATAGATTGGCATTGAATGCAGGCCAATAATAAAACAGAAGTTTTGCAGCCGATGATCGAGATAAGCTGGTTCCATAGGCAATGTTTATCAGCATATCTTTGACTACGTTTTGTTTGAGCGCCATTAAACATTCCAGCAATTGGCAATGGTGTGCGGGATTAGACGAATATTGAAAAACCAGCATAATAACTGCCGATACGGACTGACACGAATGGCATTCTTGATCATCGTAGCTACTTGTTCTGGTTATGGTGAACGGTAAGATGAAGAAGCATAACGAGTTTATGATGTCTTGATGCAAAGATATGGGTAAAACTGAAATGGATGACGCCACTAAATACGGAATATTATCGATGAGATCCTTTTCTAAAAATGGCAAAATGCACCCGAGACACTGGAGAACCGCTTTTCCAAACACTGAAATAGTTACGATAGAGGATACATTTCAGTAGAATCAGAAAATGATGTGAATAATTCAAAAATTTACCATTAAGTCCGAATTGAATGTTTGGTGCAACATCCAAAAGCATTGCCAGAGCATTATACAGATTGCCATACTCTAAATTCGGATAGGCCGACATGCGTGCATGGTCTTGCGAGGGGTCTTTTATCATTTGATGCGGTGAATTGGGCACATCCTTCAAAACGGCTGTGGAAAATTCAATGGCAATATTTCATTTTGAACATTTATTTTTGAAAATTTCAAAGTGAAAATGCGATTCTTACTCAAAAATGTTTGCGAAAAGTACTTGATAGTATTGGCGATGTCAACGCCAGACGGCGCAGGCACCACATTATGGAGTAGTCGCAAGTGATAGTCGTGCAAACAGCGAAGCTTGGCTTGAACTGAATTATTTAAACGAGAATGAAAAAATTTAATCTTCGAATGTTAGCTATTGAATATGATAACACTTACAAGCTGCGGCCCGTGTGCCCATGTTGATGAGCTGAATTTTGAAGCTGCCCGTCATTAGAAAGGATTTTCTTTTGACAATTTAATACAATGGATGCAAACCATGTAGATTACGTAACATACTTCCCATATAAAAAGCGCTTGATTTTGAACAATTTAACTCTTCTTGAACTCTGCTAATCGCTAATAATACTTTCTCAACATTAACGATGTAATATACACGTTTTAAACTCGAAACAAAGCAATTTTTGTTTCTTTATTTTTCCAAAATAATTTAAACAAATCGGAAGAGAAAAAAACACACTCCACACCCTAGTTTTTACGTTTCAATAAATCGAATGAAATTACTTTCAATGCGTACGTTTTGCCTTGATTTTTCGATATTCAATATCAAGGGTGAATTATTTCTGATTAAATGAACAGAAATTAATTAGTTTTCACCCCATTTCTGCAAATGCGTGTGAAAAATTGAAGAATTTCACATCGTTTGATATCCACCCTCGTTAAATGCCAGCACACAAATATGTCGGACGTTGTAGCGAGCAAGCAAACGAGAAGATTTTTTACATCTCGGAGCATGAGCAAAGAAACCAGAGAAAAATCGATATTGTCGGTGGATGCGATGCATTGCTATGCTGTACAGTGTACACGCTGTGTACCAATATCCAGCCTTATGTATGCCTTGTACCATGTGGATGCCGCTCACTTTCATTGTCACTCCATCTCGGTCATGTGCAAATGCGTTGATTTTTCCATCATCTGATCCCATCGTTTTTTATGAATGAAATCAGCCGTTGTTGGAAAACGGGAAAAGCCGGTAGGGTGCAGATTTTCTTTCACGTGCATTATTTGTGTTTACCAACAAATACAAAGTCACGTGAGCATTTTCTCCAGCTGTATGTGTCAGCTGTAGATGCCAGCTGATTGCTGCTATGAGCACGTGGAGAGTTTTTCGTTTGAATTATATGCGAACATCAGCAGCTTGATGACAGCGGAACGTTGGTTGAATTTCCCTTTATTTTTTCTAAATGTAAAGTTTGACGAGAATATTGCAAAACGTTTGTTTTTTACTATGTTTAAAACGCACTTTTCTCCGAAACACAAACAAGTTTACGCGGATTTCGTGTTTACAAAATTGTGAGCTGCTAAAATTGAAAAAAAGTTTTCATCGAATCACGGAAAATAGCAAAACGTTGACCGCATCGTATTTGCGTATTTTTCCGATTTGGAGGCGCGCACCACAGCTGATTTATTGTATTACGTCGTTGTTCGTGCCTTTTTTTATCGCTCTATATTCGGTTCACAATGCGGCACCAATTTACTTGTTTACGACAGCAGCAGCAGTAGCAACAGCGGCGGTGCGACAGTCACCGATAGCTACAGAGTGATAATAATAAACACGTCGCTCCGGCTGTTTGTCGCTCTGACTTTAGTACGTAGGAATAGATTGCAGTGTTCGCACATACATTTTATTCGTTGCTAATCGAGTGGAATACGTTTGTTGGTCACATTTTTGGATTCGATTAAAAAAAATTTCTATTTAAAAACTTCGTAACTTATTAAAATAAATTCATCAATATCAAAATGTCATTGGTCCGCATTATTGGAGCTGAGGTGATTTTCATAGCAATAATAATTTGTGTGTATTTTTCCGAAACGGAATGGCGTGTGGCAAAAAAATATATTTGTTTGTTCAGAGCGATAAGATGGCCATTTTTTTCTTCCTAATCTTTAAGCCGGAATTTCGTTCATTATCCTTCGTTGTGAGAAAAACCAAACAACAACCCGAATTATGTAACAGAAAAGTGGATTGAATCTCAGTGTTGTTATCAACACACTTCGTTTGCCTTCAATTGTATGATAAGGAAATATATTGTAGATAACGATAAAGTTGTTTTGCATTTCAATGGCCCATCGTCCATTTGCTTGGGAACAATTCAACTGATATATTTGAACTTGACTTGGAACAATAATAATAATTTCGATTATATGCAGTATTTTCGAGTTTGGGCCAATTTAACGATAGTTCATTGATTTTTCCACGTGCATTCGATAATGTATTACTGTTGCTAGTCCATGTGTTTGAGCGTTGTAACTTGAGTACAATTATTGTATTTAAATTGATTTGAACTTGAATGGTCATCCATTTGAATGTATTTGTCACTATATCGTCTACGATACGATGTGTTTGCATAGCAAGGCATACCGATTTCAATAAACTGCTCGGCTTCTGAGTTTGTTTTTCTATTTGCCTTATTTCTAATGCAATTGAATCAATAAACGAAACAATCAACACCGAACAATGCATATATGCATAATTTTCCAATTTGAAAATCTCTTCGTTTCGGACCGTATATGTTTTTTTTTTCATAATATGAGCCTACTGCGCTTATTATCACTCATCCACATACGTACAACAACTGCAACAGGCGAATGAAGAGAAGAAAAAAAAATGCGTAGAAACACCGCCGCACTGTAAACAAAATCAAACAGAAGCGTAAACAGCTCATTCGACCTAAATATATAGCTGCGTGTGTATGATATACTGCGACTCCGCTGAATACGGCTGAATATGACATATTATCGTTTGCTGTCCACATCTCATTATCTCATTTTTCAATCTCAATCTTTCGTTGTAGATGCGTTCGGCTGTAGCTCGTCGTATGTACTCCAGCAGCACCGCACCAATCACTAAACTTTTTCTCGATGGCAAATTTGTTCAATCAAAAACCACCGAATGGGTTGATCTGCATGATCCAGCCACCAATGAAGTCGTTACACGCGTGCCAAAGGCTACGCAAGGTGAAATGTTGGCTGCCGTTGAATCGTCCAAGGCAGCATTCAAATCATGGAGCCAGACATCGATTTTAACACGTCAGCAGATCATGTTCAAATTGGCACAGATCATTCGATCAAATATGAAATTGTTGGCCGAAAATATCACCAAGGAACAGGGTAAAACGTTGATCGATGCTGAAGGAGATGTACTGAGAGGATTGCGTGAGTATTTTAAAAAAAATTTATTTGTTGTTTTCAAGAAGGAGATAGCCAATTGCTCGTTTTTCTATCAAATTCACAGAGGTCGTTGAGCACATGTGCAGCATTACAAGTCTTCAAATGGGAGAAGTTTCACACAATATCGCCAAGGATATGGATACATACTCATTGACTCTTCCGATTGGTGTTACGGCTGGCATTTGCCCATTCAATTTCCCGGCTATGATTCCATTATGGATGTTCCCAGGTATTCAATGGCATTTGATCATTTTAAATAGCATTTCTCCATAAAATCAAGCTAATTTCATGAACTCCCCTCTCAAATCCTAGTTGCGATTACGTGCGGCAATACCAGTATTATCAAACCATCAGAGAGAGACCCTGGAGCTACAATGTTGCTTATGGAAATGTTGAATGAAGCAGGGTGTCCACCTGGTGTCGTAAATGTCATCCACGGCACAAACGATTCGGTCACATTTATCTGCGATAATCCAGACATCAAAGCAGTGTCATTCGTTGGCTCGGACCAAGCGGGAAAATACATCTATGAACGTGCCTGTCGCAATGGAAAACGCGTGCAATGCAATATGGGTGCCAAGAATCATGGTGCGTACAATAATTATAATTGAATCAATGCATAGTCAAGCTTAATATATGTGAATAATCTCTTTTTTTTCAGGTATCATTATGCCTGATGCAAACAAAGAAAATACTTTGAATCAATTGGCTGGTGCAGCATTTGGTGCGGCGGGTCAACGCTGTATGGCCTTATCGACGGCAGTATTTGTAGGCGAAGCAAATGATTGGCTCCCAGATTTAGTGAAGCGAGCTCAAGGTCTCAAAGTTAACGCTGGCCACGTACCTGGAACTGATTTGGGCCCAGTCATAAGTCCACAGTCAAAACAACGAATTCACAATTTAATTGAATCGGCCACAAAAGAAGGTGCCAAAATTATTTTGGATGGTCGCAATATTAATGTGAAGGGATATGAAAAAGGAAACTTCGTTGGACCAACGATCATCACCAATGTTAATCCATCGATGCAATGCTACAAAGAAGAAATATTCGGTCCGGTGTTGGTTTGCCTGTCTGTAGATACTTTAGATGAAGCCATCAATATTGTCAATAATAATCCATACGGAAATGGCACTGCGATCTTCACAAATAATGGTGCTACAGCGCGTAAATTTGTGAATGAAATCGATGCTGGTCAAGTTGGTGTGAATGTCCCTATTCCAGTGCCCCTTCCGATGTTTTCATTCACTGGTACTCGCGGTTCATTCTTGGGAGACCATCATTTCTATGGTAAACAAGGCATCAAATTCTATACACAAACCAGAACGGTTACACAATTGTGGAGAGAAAGTGATGTTACGCACACTAAATCGGCTGTTGCTATGCCAACTATGAAATGAAATACTCTTCGAAGACAATAAATCAAATCAAATATTTCTTAAGTATTCCAGCTGAAAATGTAACAGGAGGAAAATTGAAGGTTTTGATTGTATACAAGAATTTAATTTTTTTTAATAACTGCATTTTTGAGTTTGACTGTCATTTGAACGGGAGAAAGTAAAATTAAATGTGAATGCATTTTTGGTATAATTTGAATAAAAACAAATGAATCAATTTCAACTGTTTGTGACGACTTTTTCTATACAAAAATTAAGATAAAGAAACAAATTGTTTAAAAAACTTATTTCTAGGATTATAAAAAAGGGGCACTTATTTAAAACGGAATGTAAGGAAGTGCTTTTGATTATTACACGAGAAAAAATTTACAATTAAAAATAATCTCAATTGAATACACGTGGTTTTCGTATCTACTTTCAAAATGTAAAACTTGTGACTATTTTTTATCTTCTTCACATCGAAAAATAAAAGTAGACACTTGATATAAATTGTACGCTGTGACGCTTAAAATCAAATAATTTAAAAGTCCACCGGTAAAGTAGGTGTGAATCATAAGCCATTTACCAATATTTGGTCCACCGATAAACATCACATTTGAAATACTGGAGGAAATAAGTAATTGGCCGCCTAGAATTGCGTTCAATCGTTGAATGTTTTGGCTTCCGATTGGTTTCAAAAATCGCCTGTATTGTTGGCTACGTGAAATGTGCCGGCCGAACAACTCAATATAAAGAGAAGCCAGATTCAGAAATACCCAGACGAGCAGAAATAGATAATATCCATGCCAAAAGTAGATGAAAGCAAACGATACGAAACTGGCAAACAATTTTCGTGGAAGGGACGATGTTCTCGTGCACATCTCTGCATAAATATGCCTAGAAATGAAGAGAAGAATCCAAAATAAATTTTTTAATGCACTAATTAATGTCATCAGTTATTCACTTACTTGAACAAGAAGTCATGAAGTCCATGATCAAAATGCTTCCACATTTTCGAATACAGATGAATACGTCCAATGCACATGGGTTTCCGAGGTGCATCGATTCGATCAAATTTGGCCAATGACAATCCCAATCCATAGGCCACAATGTATTTGTTACAGAAATATTGGCCGATTGCATAAGCAAAACCATAAACCGCCCATAAATTCATGTGCTCCATTTGCTGTTGATGAAAATCGGATGAGCACAGAAAACATAGAAAAATATATTCCAAATTTACTTACATCTGGATGGTAGATAACAACATTGGCGTAAATGAAATGCATGCAAATTTCATTGAGAACATAGACACAACCGATGCGAAGCAGTGAAATCACCAGTTCCTCCAAACGATACCATGACTCTTGTACACGATACAATTTATTCTGTGGTATCATTTTGGCATAGCGCTCATAAATCAATGGTGGACCATGCAAATACACCGGCAAATAAAATGAATACGCTAGATAATGAAGTGTTGAAAATTTAATTCGAATTCGTTCGGGGTCTTCATTTGGTCGTGCATTGCAATAGTCAATGGCAAAACTTGTGACTCGGAGTAAAAGCCATGACAGAGCAATCATTGCATCGCACACTTCTTTTTCGTTGAGCATTGTCGACAGTCGTTCTTCCCACACGCTTTGTTTTAGCATATTCAAAATGGCTAGCCACACTACGGTTAACATCCAGACATATCGCTTTTGTAATGCCATCGCTACGTAATATGAAAATATCATTGCAAACATTGCACCGGCCACAAGTGGTTCGAAGTTTCTCCAAACAAATGAAATGCCGATCGCCGCGTGCATAAAACAGACTCTCTGCAAAAGGAAAATTCAATGGGTTTTTAACTAAATGATGTGAAAACTTATGTTAAATTAATGGAAAAGTGGGTAAAATGATTTACATGCGGTTCCAATTGACGAACAATTTCCGAAAGAAACACATGACAAATGTACCAGTACACATACTTCTGTGTGTTCTCAACAAACGATTCCCATTCAGCATCGTAGTCATCTCGCTTTCGACCAATCAACCAGCCTTCCGAAAACGAATTTTCATTCTCCAGAATGTCTATACCTAAAAAAGGAACACAATTGAATGCAAATACTTGTTTTATTGATAAATCCACAAATAAACTCACTCTGTCCATACTGAAACGCATGATAAATGGCACAAACCAACGCTCCGACATACAAAAACAACGAAACAGAGACTTCAAATGGAGGCAAACCCATTATCACATTTTTTTCTTCTCTCTCTTTTCAATTCTTTCAACTAACGAAACTAAAAGTTATGATTTGCATGAAATCTCTATAAATTTTATCATTTTTTCTTTCCACAACTGAATGTCGGCATTCGTTGGTTTATTTTAAGTTTCTCTTCACTGGAATGTTTATACTGTCAACGGACTGGATAAAACAAGTGTCAAATTGAAAACTCACAGCATTTTCAGTTGAACAATGCTGGCAATCGTATAATGTCAAATTACCGCATTTTGACGTTTCACATACACATGGTGCAGACCATCAAAATAAATAACAACAAAATTCCGATGGTGAATTGCTTTTTCCGAGTGCAAAATCGTTCTAATACATGATAAAAAGAGAACTTGTTTTTCAAACTCGACCTTTGACAAAAGTATTGCTTGAAATTTTCGATATTTTTCTGAATATTCATCGGTACCAGTGTATATTCCAATTTAAATTTGCAATTAAAATTATATTCTTCTCTTCCAGAGCCTCACATACGCTGACTCAAAACAGAAACGTGTGTTTACACATTGTGAATGCCGCAACTCCAGTTGAATCAGATAAAATGGGAGCAAATATGCAAATAAAATGCCGAAAATGTCGAACGATCATCATGAAAGTGGCTGCCAACAATTTGCTCGATGCACATTCTGACCAATTTTCAAAAGATCTCGCCCAAATAAAATCCGATTGCTTATCGATCTTTGGACGAACTGAAATTTATTTGAATGAAGATGCATTAGAGCCATGGATTCAAGAGGAAATCGAACGATCTGAATGGACGAAAGGAAAGCTGAAATGTGTCAAATGCACTGCAAATGTTGGATCTTTTGATTTTGTAGCCGGACTAAAATGTGATTGCAAACAGTTCAACCAGCCGTCGGTGCATTTTATTTGGAGTAAAATTGATTTGGAAAATGTGAAATAAATTTAGATACAGTAAAAAAATGTGTTTTATTTGAACAATAAAAAAAATGCTTATTTTGTTTTTCTTACATTACATGATTGCTGCTTCGATTTTTCGTATTGGAAAATCAAATCGCTAACGTGATAAGCGCTGTACACTGCAAGGCTTAGCACAAAATACGAACGAATTGCATTGTTGAAATAAGTTTCGTGAATTATGTGGATGAGAATGTTTTCGCTGCCAGAGAAAAATAACATTGATAAACTTATATGGATAATCAGTAGTTGACTGCCAACGACTCTATTGATTCGTTTCATGGTCCCAGACCCAAAAGTCATTGACAGACGCCTATAACCTTTGGACTCGATTATAAGTTTGCCAAGCATTTCCAAATATAAAATACCGAAATTCGACCAAACCCAAAAGAAAGCCCACAATCGATTTCCAATGCAATGCCAACATGTTACAAAAATGAACACAAACAATCGACCGCATTTATTCCATTTGGACTTCAAATTGCTGGTTGGAATATGAATGTACCTGATGATAGAATAGAATCGAATTGAAATTTGAAGCAAATGGATTAAGTTGTATCTTACTTGAGCACAAAGTCATATAATCCTTTATCGAAATATCGCCATGTAAGTGAATTTTTGTGCATACGAAAGAGGCATTTTGGTTTCGATGGAGCATTGATTCGATCGAAACGAGCCAATGCACCGCCCAGTTGATACGCCATCATGTGCACATGTGAAAAATACAAAATTGAGCCTAGGATCATTCCATAAAGTGGCCATCCATTCAATTGACTTAGGAGCTAACGCAGAAAAAATGGTTATATTGACGTTTAATCACAATTTTCAAAATGAGGTACTTACATATGGATCATCAATAACAGCGTCTGTATATAAGAAATGCATCATAAAAACGACCAAGAAACCCGTACCGGTCAATCGCACTAGTTCATTCAGTAATTTTTCGGCGCGTTTTAATAGGTCGGCATTTGTGCCAGACTCATTTTCTTCGATCATGTTTAGGTAATTAGAGTAAATAATCGGTGGGCCTCGGGAGAAAACAGGCAAGTAGAAAGTAAACCCAATGAAGTTGATCAGTGAGTATTTTCGTTTTAGTTCAGAATATTTCTTAAAACTGTTTGAACCTTCGCAGTAATCTAGTGCGTAGCTGGTGAGGCGTAAAATTTGCCAGCACAGAGCTCTCCTTGCGACGTAAATTTCGAAAGTAGTCAAATCTGTTGGAATGAAACTCCGCTGGCGTTTGTCGGTTTTAATCAGTCCGTCGAAGCACAACCACGAACACAAAGTCAACCACACGAATCGCTTTTTTCCAATTTGCATCGTCAGATAGAATGTGACTGGAACTATGATGAAAATAGCTATGATTGGCAGTTTGTATGTGGAAAACAGAAACAGAATTCCGAGCACTGCATGTGCTGCAGGGATTTTCTAATAAGGGATAAGTCTTTGTCATTTGAAAATTTCAAAGAATAAGATAACTTCATTCGCACCTTGACATCAATATAACGCACCAGCTCACAACAGAAACAGTAAGTCGCCAACCAATGGGCATTTGATGTAATGTACGTGAAAAATTGCTCATATTCGGAATCAAATTCTAAGCGCTTTCGATACAACAGACTCCAACCATCTTCCAGGGAATCAGAACTCTCTTGAATATCATGGTCT
>NW_022595244.1:10447297-10523792 GCF_009176505.1 Sitodiplosis mosellana
CAACAGGCTAAAGAGTGGACGAAACTCGGTTCACCGCCGGCAAAGCGGCCAAAGACGCAACAATGGGCTGGGAAGGTTATGGCCAGTGTGTTTTGGGATGCACACGGTATAATCTTCATCGACTACCTGGAAAAGGGAAGGACGATTACTGGCGCATATTATGCTGCATTGTTGGATCGATTGGTGGTCGAAATCGCATCGAAACGGCCCCATATGAAGAAGAAAAAATCCTCTTTTTGGACGATAATACACCGTCGCACACATCGATGATTGCAATAGCAAAAAAGAACGAATTGGGCTTCGAATTGGTTCAACACCCACCATATTCGCCAGATCTAGCCCCCAGCGATTACTACCTCTTCCCAAACCTCAAAAGATGGCTATGTGGAAGACGTTTTTACAACAATGAGGAGGTCGAGTACGAAACAGATAGCTATTTTGGGACTTTGGACAAATCGTACTATTTGGGTGGTATCCAAAAGTTGGAAAATCGTTGGGCTCGTTGTATCGAGCTAAAAGGAGAATATGTTGAGAAATGAAATTGAATTTTTCGAAAAAAATGTGTTTTCATTCAAAAAGTACCCAACTTTTCAATCCACCTAGTACATTGGCAAATCTTCAGTTCATTTGTGAATAAAATCAACAGGAACAGGTTCACCCTGTTTCAACCTCATCGCGAAGCGATTTGTTTTGAATTAAGGCATTTTCCGTGAATGAAATAAATTTCCGATTACGAATTCAATATCCATATAATCGTATTAGTGTTGTTTTTTCTTTTCAAAGAACGTTCTCTGTATGTTTTTTCAACTGTATTTAAAAGTTTATACTGTAAGAATCAAAAGATTATTTCTTTATAACTTCTTTCGAAGATTTGATATGGAATTCAATTCATTTGAGAGTTGGACGCTTCCGAAGCAACATCGTTTGTTGAATTTCTTTTTCCTTGTCTTGAATTTCGAAGTCTGTTATTTCGATAACATCATAAGTTTTACCAAATAAACCGATCCATATTCCACATGTTTTTTTTGTAAGTTTGTACGTGCGCTGTAAATAAGAGATACATACCGTTCCCCAACAATCGTTGCAAGGTGTCGTGTGAAACAAGATAAAGTGTGATATAATTGCTAATTATTCAATAGTTGCACGTCGGAAAACATTGCTTCAAAGACGATTTTTATTCTTCAAGGTATCCTCTATATTTTCAACTTTGCACTGTTAGTCTTTAACAAGCGATTGTTGAGTTCTTGTTTATAGTGCGCGAAAATTAAAAAAGAATAATAAAAATCTTCCATGATTGCCAATCAAAGAATAAATCTCAGCGGTCCAGTGTGAATAAAACGCAACATTTTTTGTCACAAAACTGTAGGCGCTTCTCGTTTGCGATTATTGTAGCTCGTCGTTGTAGGGCTTCTCCAAACACAGGTGTCACAGTGTGAAGTCTATAATTGGAATGAGTTATCAGAAAAAGTAAAATGTCAAAGGAGAAGTTTGAAATTTCAAGTGAGGTATGCATATTACCAGATACAGAAGATTTGCCAAAAATGTCAGAATATTTAAATGCGGTTGCTAGCGAAGCAGCTGACGAGTCGTCGAGCAAAGCAGACGAGTCAAAAGTTGATGCTGATTTGGCCAGTTCCCTAGCGATTGATTCATTTGGTAAAGTAGGCCTGAACGATTTAAATTTTATCAAAGTGCTCGGCAAAGGAACATTCGGGAAAGTGATGTTGGCCGAAAAGAGGGGCACCGAAGAGGTGTATGCTGTTAAAGTGCTGAAGAAGGATTATATCGTCCAGAACATTGGAATCGATTACATTATGACAGAAAAACACATTCTGACCCTAGCTGCAGAACATCCATTCTTAACGGCTTTACACTCGTGCTTTCAAACAACAGATCGCTTATTTTTTGTCATGGAATATGTCAGCGGCGGTAATCTCAGGTTTCAAATTCAACGTGCACGCAAATTTGACAAAAAGCGTGCCGCATTCTATGCCGCCGAAGTTACAATTGCACTACAATTTCTGCATCTTCACGGAGTTGTTTATCGTGATTTAAAATTGGATAATATTCTACTCGATCAAGAGGGCCACTGCAAACTGGCCGATTTTGGCTTGTGTAAGGTAAGAAAATGAGAAAAGTTAATGGCATTGATGAAATTGAACTAATTGAAAGTACAATGTTTTTCTGCAGGAAGGAATTATTGATGACATTTTTGCATCCACATTTTGCGGTACACCTCATTATATGGCACCGGAAATTATTCAATTATTAGAATATGGCTCATCAGTGGATTGGTGGGCACTTGGTGTGCTCATATATGAAATGATGGCTGGTCAGCCACCATTCCAAGCCGATAGTATAGATGATTTATACGAATCGATTCTTCACGATGACGTTCTCTATCCAGTTTCGTTGAACCGCCAAGCGCTATCAATAATGCGAGGTATAGACGTCCGTATGCGAACGGTGCAGTGAGACTGCTTCTTCTTCTTAACTAACACATCTATACATGTAAGTCGCCATATTGGTTATAATGTTCACAAATGGGTGCGTTTAATTATATGTCAGCGCACGTTGTGCTGGAAACAGTAGTAAAGAAGAATCGCCACTGTCATTTTGCGCGCAGGGGTTTAGCTCGATGTGAACCCGTGTGAAGCATTGGAAAAAAACAACTACAGTAGCCTACATTCCATGTAGTGCTAAAAAGCCGATAGAAATCGATAGGAATAATATGGTTCACGATTTTTCAAAATATCTTTTTTGCTCAAATGTTGACGCATCATTAAACGCACTCAATACACTGTATACATTTTCAATATGGCCGCGCCCATTGTGTACGACAGTGTAAAGAAGAAGAAGCAGTATTATAAGACACTGTGTATGCATTTACATAGGGATGGGTATAGAGCTTGTTTTGATGCCACTTTTATAAATTTACAATCGAATACAAAGTCACCCTTTTCAATATGTTTTCAGGTTTTATGACGAAAAATCTGGCACATCGGTTGGGATGCTCTGGAAATGGATCACAAATCAGAGATCATCCGTTTTTCGAAGATCTCGATTGGGAAGCATTGGAATTGCGTCGTGTTAAACCACCATTCCGGCCTAAAGTGGTATGTATCGATTCAGAAGCTTTTGATTTGTTTGTGCCCAGCGTTACCATATGGTAACGCAAAATGGTAGGTCTATTATCAGATGTGTAAAAAGTGAACCAATGCACATATGATTGGTTGCAAGCACGTTCTGTGTTCGTTAAGGATTTATCATGCTGCATACAAATTTTTGATCCGTGCATTAATGTGCATTTTATAGCACCTCAAGGTTTGAGAAAAATGAAAGAAAATTTGCAAAAAATGGCCATTTGCGAAATTTTTATTTTTGCTAAAAGCAACTTATCGCTATATTTGTCACATTTTGCGCTTCGTCTGATATTATTAACATTTATTCATTCGATCATATCGTGTTGTTGCGTTTGAATTCCAGAAAAGTCCAAAGGACACATTCAATATTGATGCGGTATTCACAGAAGAGGAACCTATGTTGACACCAGACGATGTGATTGGTGACATCAATCAAGACGAATTCTTTGGATTTTCATTCGTTAACGAAGGTTTTGATCCTGAACGAAAAATTTGTTAATTTTGTTCGATATGTGCAAAACTGTTATACAATGGGAAAACGACAGCAAAAATAAAAATCGTGTATACGGTCTACTTGTGAAGTTCATAAACGGATTCTAGAGCGGCTATTGAAGTCTGTGATAAGTAAACTGCAATTGATCGAAACGTTGAATGTCGCTATGAGTCTTGTTATGACTTTTGCCCATTTGATCAAAATTTAAATGTATGCTTTTCCAATGTGTAAGCGAACGGACAACGCTCAACAAAAATTAAAATTAATTAATTCTAATTAATGTGCATGCTGTTAGGGTTATTGCGACGAAAGAATAATATCATTTTTGTTATGTTAGAAATTATGTTATACATATAGAACTTTTTTTTAAAAATTTATACAAAACTGAACCACACATGGTTGATTGACGCTACGAAGAGAGCATAACGGGCTAATGAAAATGGCATTTCCCAAACTGATAACCAAAAGACAAACATAGTAACAAAAAAAAAGAAATTAGAATATATATAATAAAGTCTACGTACAAGAATCATTTTAATACGTATGTTATACAATAAGTCCCATTTCGATGACAGCTCGCACTCACGCACAATCAGATTGGTAATCCTCAATTGTTAACACGATGGAGTTATATCAGTAGCCGTGCAGTATAAGACACGAAAGCCGCGTAGTTGGATTACGCGAGGCACGTAGAGCCTTTTTGACAGCTTATAAAGACAGCGAAAGTACAAGCTATAGATTATTAGTGCTATTAAGTATCCCCAGTTTTTTGTTTTTATTAGTCATTTGAAATTGGATTAAATGTTTTTCGTCTAAAAAATGTGTAAAATCGTCTAAAAAAAATATAAAAATCGTCTAAAAAAATAACTCATTTTGAATCTAAAGAAATTGAGAAAATCGTCAAAAAAATAACGAAAATCGTCTAAAGAAATTGAGAAAATAGTCTAAAAGGTGTCCATATTTTTTGAGGTGAAAATCGTCTAAAGAATTGTGAAAATCGTCTAAAGAATTAGTAAAACCATCTAATTTGAATTTTCAATTTTTTTGGTAAAAATCATCTAAAGATGTTAGAAAAACGTCTAAAGAATTAACAAAAATATCTAAAGAATTTACAAAAACATCTAAAGAATTTGTCAAAAGAATTGAAAAAATCGTCTAAAGGAATTGCGAAAATCGTCTAAAAAATTCTCATATTCTTATGTGTGTAAAAAACATCTAAAATAATGTCGAAATCGTCTAAAAGATTTGTTTTTTCTGGCTTGAAAATCCTCTAAAAAAATAATTCATTTCGAATCTAAAAAATTACGAAAATCGTCAAAAAAATTACGAAAATCGTCTAAAAAAGTAAGTCAGTAGTCATAGACATTGTCATGAGAGGACACATGTGTGTTGTATTTCTAGTTGATCATGGAATAGAAATAAGTGTCCATTTCGAAGATATATACGTGTTGAAGGAGATTCATTCATTGGTTGCTCCGTTCATTTACAAGTGTCGAATGTCTGATTTCATTTCGAATGCTTGCAATGAGAGCCTCAATTCTGAAGATATTTCACATTTGGAGCTTATGCGGAACTTGGAACTTGATTCTGATGATGTCAGCATCGAAACTGAAGAACATTTTCCTGAGTGGTTACCCCCGATGACACTATATTTTTCATGGATGAGCAAAACATTGAAACCGCCGCAGAAATTTCAAACGAAATCAAAAACATCATAAAAAATTCTGATGAGCAAATACCACATGCCTGGAGAGTAGGTCAGCCTTGCTTTGCTATGTTTGAAGATGGAGAATACTACCGAGCTTCAATCAATAAAATCAATACAGATGGTTCCTGCCAGGTAATCAATTGTTATGATTTTTGAAGATTTAACAAATCTCATCTGATTTAACAAATCTCATCGCAGTATGTAAAGAATTGCTAAAGAAAACCTATTCTTTTAATCCACAAATTCACTTCGTCGATTTCGGTAATGAAATGAATACCGAATTGTTTAGTCTTCATAGAGCTACCGATTTTGGTGGGGTGCCCATTTTGGTGAATCGGGTTTATATATCGTCTCTGCATATCAAAAATCAAGAACTTTCCACAGCAGTATTGAAAGAATTCGAGAATCAAATGATTAACCGTGTAGTAAACATTAATATTGATAATGTTAATGTCCAAAATTTGAATATTCTGCCATGTTCAATAACTGTCGAACATCTAAATTGTGATTTCACGTAATGGTTGGCCCAGAACGGCTTCGGATTTGGCATTGGTCTAAACAATAATGACAAAAAACGTATAGAACGTTTGATAAAATAATAAACCGATCAAAAGCAACTAAAAAAATGTTTTTCAAATTCTTTATTTTTTTGAATACTTTTTGGGTGAAAATAAACCATACTTTCTGACCTAGAGCATAAAATATTGGAAAAAGATTTTTTTTCTCGATTTTTCCTCCATTATTTTTAGAAAATTTTGATGATTTTTAGCTAAAAAGTTCCCTTAGACCTACCTAAAGATATTTCAATTGGTGAATATTGTTTTCATTGTACTCTGAGTTTTATTTCAGTCATCAAAATTTCAAAAAAATGACAAATTTGGCAAAAATGCATGAAATTGAGCAAATCAGCTCTCAATGTTTTATTCTATAGGTTAGAAAATATGGTTGATATAGACTTCACGATTAAACGGTTTTCGCAATTTCTTTAGACGATTTTTTTAATTCTTTTGATGTTTTTTTAAATTCTTTAGACGTTTTTCTAACATCTTTAGATGACCTTTACCAAAAAAATTGGAAATTCAAATTAGATGGTTTTACAAATTCTTTAGACGATTTTCACCCAAAAAAAATATTGACACCTTTTAGACGATTTTCTCAATTTCTTTAGACGATTTTCGTAATTTTTTTTGACGATTTTCTCAATTTCTTTTGACGATTTTCGTAATATCTTTAGACGTTTTTTGCAATATCTTTAGATTCGAAATGAATTATTTCTTCAGACGATTATGATATTTTTTAGACGTTTTTTCAAAATCTTACGACGATATTCAAGCCAAAAAAATGAAATAGGGCTTTTAGACGATTTCGAAATTATTTTAGATGATTTTTGCATAAAAAAAATATTGAAACTTTTTGGACGATTTTCGCAATTTCTTTAGATGATTTTTCTATTTTTTTGACGATTTTTTCAATTCTTTTGACAAATTCTTTAGACGTTTTTTTCATTTTTTTTAGACGTTTTTCTAATAATTTTAGACGTTTTTCTAATAATTTTAGACGATTTCCTAATGAGCCTTTGAAATAACCTCGTGCAGCTTGGCGTCATTTCCTCCACTTCCATATGTTTGCAATGATGTTTGAACTTTGACAAGCAAGCTTCTACAATGGAAATTAAATGCGAGTGGAGACGCCACAAAAATGACTCCAAAATCGTCGATTAATGATCGAACTACTTTATGTTAATAATTCGAATTGTTGAAAAAATATTTTTAATTCAATCTCACTATAAAAAAGTAAAAAATAATCTCACACAATTTTTTTAATCTATCAGAATCGATTTGCATTAGTCAAGTTTGTATACTAGAGAAGTGCCTCCTTAAAGAAGCTCTTCAATTATATAATATACACATACAAAATTGAATAAATAAACTTCGTATAGCAATCAATTTAATTTTATTCAATTTCTTTAAATTTAAAAAGTAATAGAAACGAAAAAAATATTAAAATAATTGAAAATATATCCCATTTGCTGATCGAAGTTATACCTATGCACATACTTAAGCATCTTATGTTACTTAAGTAACATGTGACGTTCGTACAATCGTATAGTTAATGATAATAGTGCCTCCTTAAGGAATCAGCTGTTGATCAACCATTTTTCACATTATTTTCTATTTGTTGGATAGTATTTCGGTTTGATTTTATTGCGTTAGTGAATATCTAACAAAATTAACTTTAAATCTATGGATAAATTGAAAAAAAAATCAGTTATTATGACAACTTCAGACTGCGATGGTGTCGAAGAAAAAGTGTCTATCGTCGCACAAAAATGTGCTATGGGTAGCACATTCCTGTATTGATATAAGAGCATGAGGATATATTCAATACATATGTACACTGTCATTTTTTCACTGTTATTTTATCAGAATAATAATGGAATATATGAATGTCCGAGAATGAAAACGCAACTTCTATTCAAAACACATATAAGTGAAACAAAAATAAAAAATTTATTGAAATGAAACAACAAAATCGAATTTTTTGTTGTTACACTTTGAAAAAATTCGATTTTGTTGTTTCATTTCAATAAATTTTTTATTTTTGTTTCACTTATATGTGTTGTGAATAGAAGTTGCGTTTTCATTCTCGGACATTCATATCAAACTCACTTTAATAAATTAAAAATTCATCACTTTCTCAAACTCGATTCATTTCAACGAATGTCACATATGTCACATCCCATGAAATGGCAAAACACAATGAACAATGTTGTCAAAAGTACTTAAGTAAGTGATGGGCGCGTAGATGTGGCGGCGCCACCAGTATCAAATTGCTTCACTGCGAATGTACGGTTATATCAGTAGACAACTACTCAAAAAGAAATTATCAAAATAATTCCATATGAACAGTGGCAATTGTTTAAATATATTAGAATAGAGAATTTATGCTTTGCAAAGGTATTTAATTATTTAATGAAGTGCCCAATGACAAAACACTCAATGTACAAGATTATTTTCGAATAGATTCAGAATTGTAAAAAAGACACTGCACTCCTTGATCGGCCTATTCAATTAGAGATGTTACAATAAAGGAAAATCTTATTGGAAACTGACTTATGGTGCCTCGTAGATATATTTCACAAAAGATTGATGTTATAAAGCCTTTTTGTTTGTGTTCCACAGAGATTTCATTTGGTCGGCGTATATTCGGTACGTATGTTGTATAACATTCATAAACGACTAAAGATAGCCCGTTTCGAATATCATAAGTATCATAAGCATTATTGCTTAAATTTTTGGCTGTTATGTTTCCATACAAACTTCGAATAGTTGTGAAGCGCGAATGTTTTTATTTGCAGTCACACAGTTTTTCCAATGGTCAGAAAATCTTTATAGCTTATTTGGCTTTAGTCCACTGATGTGTTTTTTCGGTCTTCTTTATTCAGCTAATTCGATTACATAAGAATATCTGACTGTTTAAATACATACTTAAATAATATATCTATTAGATGAGTTTTCAATTGAACAGGGTGACGCTTCTGTTGATTCAAAACCCAAAAGAACCCAATACCATTTAAATAGCTATGGAAAAAGTGAATTTACGTGAGTAACATATTATTTTCGAGTTATATTTCTATGGGTGAGATTGAGAGTGGAGTATGTTTTTTCTTCGATTTATATTTTTGAAAAGGCGAGTATGTTTTCTGATGATTCTGTTGGCTGTAGTACCGTCTAGCCTCCGCGGTCTTCATGGTTTTCGCGCAACTGATAAAAGATAACAACATGGTGTCTTCGGCAAAGTTGTAGTACTCGAGGTCTTCTATAACTAAGCTGAAGACAGTTATCTCTTATCTCTTATCAGTTGCGCGCAAACCGCGCACATAAAAAAGCAAATTTTATATAGAACTTTTTTTCTTATCATTTTTCGCGCTTTTCGCGGAACTGATGAGAGATAATTGTCTTCAGCGATGTTATATAAGACCTCGAGGGCTACAACTTTGCCGAAGAAACTAAGTTGTTATCTCTTATCAGTTCCGCGGGAACCGTGAAAAACCGCGAGGACCCGCTAAAAACGAACATACTCGCTTTTAAACATTTTTAAGTCGACAGAAACTTGCTCTTCTCTTTCGTAACAAAGTCAATGAAACATACACTACTCTCAATCTCACCCATAGATTTATGTTGTTTAGAAATTCATGTTTCAGTTTTGCATAAAATTTGTTGCTACATTCCAGCATACTTAAATTTGCAATGCCACTGAATTCTAGCTGATGATTTTATGTAACGTTGAGAAACTGCCTGTTCTCTGGTCATTCTTCAGTTCATTTCACAAGGCAAATGGACGTCTATTGTGTCCACAGCGAGTACAACTACCATTTGGTTTGACGTTTTGCTATTAAGTTAGTTTAAGTAGCTTAAATGTAAGTTAAGTAAAGGTAAAGTACTGAGTTTCATGTCAAGTCTACTGTTAAGTCTCGTCCGTATGCGAACGGTGCAGTGTGACTGCTTCTTCTTCTTAACTAACACATCTATACATGTAAGTCGCCATATTGGTTATAATGTTCACAAATGGCACTCAATACACTGTATACGTTTTCAATATGGCCGCGCCCATTGTGTACGACAGTGTGAAGAAGAAGAAGCAGTATTATAAGAAACTGTGTACGGGTTTACATAGGGATGTTAAGTCTAAGGTTTAGACTTAACAGTAGACTTGACATGAAGCTCAGTACTTTTAATGATTTCTAGAAAAATCAATAGATGGCGTTAGGAGTCTAGCATCTGCCTTGTGGTTCATTTGTGAATTAGAACAAAAGGAATGTCACCCTGTTGCAACCTCCACACGAAGCGGTTTATTTTTGATTGAAGTGTTTTGCATCGCGAAGAAGTTTATTTTGCTAAACTGAAATATTTTCCATGTATAAGATCAATTTCCAAAATGATTGTTTTTCTCGTTCTTCTCAAGGAGCTTTCTCTAAATCGAACGAAAGATAAGTCTTCAAAATTCTGAGGCTGTCTTCATCACAATGTTAAATGTTGTATTCTTTTATTCGATATTATGCTTTTCTATTTTTCAATTGGATAATCCTTGTTGCCTACGTCTATAATTGTTCCATAGCACTCAGACGTTATTACATTATTAGCCGGAATTTTCCACAGATTTCTCCCATTCTCGCAGAATTCCTCCGCTATTATCTTACGCGCTTACTTTCAAAGATTCGATGCATAATTTTATTCATTTGGAAGGCAGACGTGTTCGAGTCAACATCGTTTGCTCGTGGTTTTGAATTTATTTTTCCTTGACTTTGATTTCGAAAACTGTTGTTCCTATATTATAATTAAGTTTAACGAATAAATTAATCCATATGTTTTGATTAAAAAAGTTGTACATGTGATAAAAGATTGTATTGCCCAGTATTGGTATAATAATTTCTAATCATCCAAAAGATTGAAAAAAACATTTCAAAATTTTGGGAGTGAGTGTTAGTGATTCCATTATAATGCATCGTATCGTTTGCGGTACCTAAAATGACACCTTCCATTTTGCGATCCTTGCAGTTTGTTGTTGTATTGATTTCAGCCAATTGAAACAAGGGCTATAAAAGGATGTTTGTAATTTGAATGTGCAAAAATGTTGTCACAAAAATGTCGCCAACAATCCCAACATTTGAACAAAGGAGACATTTGAACGTTTAAGTGAGATCAGCATATTATCAGATAAACAAGACTTGCCAAGTAGTTCTGAACATTTGAATACGATTGGTAGCAAAGCGGCTGGTCATCGACAGCATCATCTGATTTCGCTTCATCGAACACAGCAGTCAAATCAACAGTTCACGCCAAGTCACGTAGTTTGAGTGGCGAAAATGAAGTTGATAGAAATTGTTCGAACCAAACCATTGCTCTACCGATTGATGATAATGGTGAACTACTGGCGGCAGAACCAACATTTTCAGTATATTTGATTGAGGCTGCTCGCAAAACGGCTGGTGAATCGTAGATCGCAATTACATGGATGAAACAAGAGATAATGCCACCGATTGATAATAGTGGTAAGGTAGGCCCAAACGATTTAAACTTCATCAAATTACTTGACAAAGGATCGTTTGGCAAAGTGGCGTTGGCCGAAAAGAAAGGCACTGATGAACTATATGCAATTAAAGTGCTGAGAAAGTACATCATCATTCAGAAAAAAAGTAATTCCGATTTTGGCATGTACAAGGTAAGAAAATTGGAAAATCCAAATGGATTTTGTGAAGCAAAACAATGAAATCGCTAAAAATAAATGCTATTTTTCTCCAGATGGGAATAATTTATGGCATTTATTTTGACGTCCACATTCTGCGGTACACCTGACAAAAAGTCCGTCATATCGATTAGGATGCTCTGAAAATGAATCAGAAATCATCAGTTTTTCAAGGATTTCGATTTAGAATCGTTGGAATTGAGCCGTGTCAAACCACCATTCCGGATTTAAGTGGTACGTATCGATTCAATGTTTTTAAATGTACACACTAGCGCCCCAACTCGTCTACTGATATAGTATATAGTGTATGTCATATTTCAGTTATTTAATTCATTATTGCTCAATTAATTAAATTCATTTGATCCTATCGTGTTTTTGCGTTTGAATTCCAGAAAATTCCTAAGAACACATTGAATTTTGATGCGAAATTCAGGAACCAGTGTTGACTCTGATATGAAACGATGTGTGATAACTGGCACCAATTAAGACGAATTCCCTTAATTTTTGCTTCCCAATGAAAATGTTGGTCTTGAATGAAAAACTTGTTGATTTTGTTTGATAGTCTTATCTCGTTCGTACTTACGCTCATCAATAAGTGATATGAAGTATTTACATATACGTGAATTAGAACATGTAAAAAACTAAAATCGTGCAAAATTTATTAAGATACATAAAATTAAGCCACTCGAAATATTTAGAAGATTGAGTCTTATAACTCATTTCGACGGCAGCTCGCACCCACGCACAATTAGATTGATAATTCTGAATTGTTGACACTATGGGGTTGTATCAGCAGGCAGCTCCATTGAGTGTATCAAAAGAAATTCATATGAACAGTGACAATTGTTTCAATGTACTGTAAAACCTGACAATCACGAAATCACATGGGGACATTTTTTCCATTATTGGCAAGAAATCCACTATATACGGGCTCCGTTATTGACAGATTTTACTGTAATTGTACTTGGAAACTTATTATTTCACAATGGTCACAAATTATTATTTAATGAAGTACTCAATAAGAAAATTATCAGTATAATTGAAAAATGACCTGTATAGTACAAAAAGGAATTGTAAACTAATTTTAAGAATATTTTCGCAAAGATTCAGAATTGTAAACTGTAAAGAGGCCATATTGACCCACTGAATCAGTAGTACCTACAATAAAGCAAAAGCTAATTACGTACTATCGCTTCAGTTAGTTAAGCCAGTGATGGCGCAATTGCGATTTCCTCTAGTGCAGTAAAACTTTGTTGTTGTAATGAACGGCAGTGTTGATTGAAAGCACAAATGCCAGTCAGAATGGACCTTAGGAGCCAGTGGTAGAATGTGTTTTTTTCTCATGGTGTAATCGATGCTATTTTTCTGAATGATGATGTACTTTCTCAGCACTTTAATTGCATATAGTTCATCAGTGCCTTTCTTTTCGGCCAACATCACTTTGCCAAACGATCCTTTGCCGAGCACTTTGATGAAGTTGAAATCGTTCGGTTCTACCTTACCACTACTATCAATCGGTGGCATTATCTCTCGTTTCATCCATGTAATTGCGATCTGCGATTCACCAGCCGTTTTGCGAGCATCCTCATATTCAAATATACTGGAAATGTTGGTTCTGCCGACAGTAGTTTACCACTATCATCAATCGGTAGAGCAATGGTTTGGTTTGAAAAATTTCTATCCATTTCTTCTTTGCCATTCAAACTGCGTGACTTGGCGTGAACTGTTGATTTGACTGCTGTGTTCGATGAAGCGAAATCAGATGATGCTGTCGATGACCAGCCGCTTTGCTACCAATCGTATTCAAATGTTCAGAACTACTTGGCAAGTCTTGTTTATCTGATAATATGCTGATCTCACTTAAACTTTCAAATATCTCCTTTGTTCTAATGTTGCGATTGTTGGCGACATTTTTGTGACAACATTTTTGCACATTCAAATTACAAACATCCTTTTATAGCCCTTGTTTCAATTGGCTGAAATCAATACAACAACAAACTGCAAGGATCGCAAAATGGAAGGTGTCATTTTCACCGCAAACGATACGATGCATTATAATGGAATCACTAACACTCACTCCCAAAATTTTGAAATGTTTTTTTTTCAATCTTTTGGATGATTAGAAATTATTATACCAATGCTGGGCAATACAATCTATTATTACATGTACAACCTTTCGTTAAACTTAATTATAATATAGGAACAACAATCTTCGAAATCAAAGTTAAGGAAAAATAAATTGGAAACTTTTCATTCTGAATGCCTTTTATTTCTAACAAACGATATTATCTTAACAGTGATCGCCTCAAATGTGATAAAAATCACTTATCAAGTCTTTGGAAGTAGGTATAAGGAAACATTTTTATGAGTCTTGAGAAATGTAAGTTGATTTTCATACAATTTCAGTTTTAAATCGGGAAATTGAATGGTTATTTTGGAAGCGAATTCACAAAAACTAGTGCGTGCCTTGCTTGTTATCGTTCCAGTATTCTATAGAAGTTGATTACGTTTTTGCGTCATATAATGTGGAGGGAAAAATAGAGAAAAAAAGTACTCTGCGTAAACTTGTATTCAAGCGGAGACCCACCGTGTAATCCGAGATCAGTTCGATTTGCGTCGCACGCAATTAGCTATTAAAAAGCAAAATGTTCTGAATACTTGTTGTGCTACTGAGCAATTCATTCTTCGTCCATGCTCGAAACTGCAAAAATTTGGCAATTGGTGGTACGGGTAAATTCTTCCCTGACAACGATGACACCAACAAGCCATGGAGTGAAGAGTCACCCACACAGCGGCAAAAGATTTTTGGAGAGGTCGCAAACAATGGTTGCCATCATGGGTCAATAAAGAAGAGTAATCGTTTATCGTTGATTCAGTTAAAGTGTGGGCCAGCTAAAACGGCAGCATATGTTGCTGCGTAAAAAATCCATGATAATTGAAACCAGACCACAAATGCGCATTTTTTATATCGGGTAAAAAATTATCATGACTTTAGCGAAATAAATATTCTTTTAATTTTTTTTATCATTGGGTTTTCCGAAATACGAACGACTACTGGTTTTTTTTAGTAATATTATTCATTTTTTGGGAAATTTCTCAAATTACGACTTGTACTTGCATATCTACAAGATTTAATTGGATAATGCATCTTAAGCCGTTTATGTTTTTATCATTATTTCATGAGTGTTTACTGTTATCGAAAAAACTTGTTTTTTTTCAGTATTTACTAAACGAATAATCAGCAGCATATTTAACTGGCCTCGGATCATTAGCAGATCAGTTTGCGTTGGACAATGAGAGGAGAACATTCGGAAAAAATCATGTTGAAGTCAATTTTGGTGCTGCTGAGTATTTCAGCGTTTTCGTTCGCTGATTATTGCAGACCATCGGCGACAACAGCTAGCGGTTGGGCGGCGCCCAAGAAAATTTGTGCAGGCCAAGTGATTTTCGAAGAAAATTTCGACACGTTGGATAAAAATAAGTGGAAACCAGAAGTAACGCTTGGAGGTGGCGGTGTAAGTAAATCATTAGAACAAAACTAAGCGTGGTCGTTTTTAGATACTTTACGCCTCTATGTTTCTCATAGCAGAATGGAGAGTTCCAATGGTATGATGTTGATAATGAAAACAGTTTTGCAAAAGATGGAAAATTACACATAAAGCCCACGCTAACGGCAGATAAAATTGGCCAAGATGCAGTCGAACATGGTCACGTTAGCTTAAACGGTTGCACAGATCAAGACAAAGCGAATTGTGAGCGTCAAGCTGGCGGAAACACAATTATTAATCCAGTGAAAAGTGCTCGTTTGAGAACCCACGAATCATTCTCTTTCAAATATGGACATGTCGAGGTGGTGGCAAAAACACCCTTAGGTGACTGGCTGTGGGGTGCGATCTGGCTTCTGCCCACTCAATGGAAATATGGAGGGTGGCCGCGAAGCGGTGAAATTGACTTGTTGGAGTCGCGTGGAAATGAAAAATATGGAAATGGATGGCAAATTGGTGTCGAACAGGTGTTTTCAACGCTTCATTTCGGACCGAAATGGGACCAAGGTAGGATTGACATATTCCCTTGGTACAATTAATTTTTGTATTCAGCATTAAGCATTCAGCTGATGAATTACTTTCAATTATTTAATTACAACATATTATTTCATCCATCAAGACCGATGGCAAACAGCGCATTACGAAAGAAATAATCCAGTTGGTTACGACAAGGGTTTTCATACATACAGCTTTACTTGGGATCAGCAAGGGATCAAATTTTTCTTAGATGGCACTGAGCTTGGATTTGCAAAAGTGGATGAGGGATTTTGGAAACGTGGTGGTTTCCAGGGTCAAGATATTTGGGCACAAGGGACAAAAATGGCTCCATTTGATGAAGAAGTGTGTGAACATTGTTCTTAGTATTTTGTTTCAACAATTGAATTTGATCGTTCTTTCTTCGTTTGTAGTTCCATTTCATCATAAACTTGGCAGTTGGCGCAAACAATGGCTATTTCCCTGATGATTTGGCGAACAAAAACGGACCAAAACCATGGCGTAATGGGTCACCGACAGCAATGAAAGACTTCTGGTCACAACGGAACCAATGGCAAAAGTCTTGGAATTCGGGCGACAAATCGTCGCTAATTGTGGAATCTGTTAAAGTCACGGCTCTCTGATCACAACATTCGAGGCGATGACATCGCACAATTGATATGAATTACGAAAGTCATGTCGTTAATATGAAATTCAAGTGTAGGTATCTTTTGAAGTGAACATCAGTTATTTGTGAAATTTTTTCTTGTTTTTACATGCCTAATAATAAAAATTTTGATGAACTCACAAATTTTACCTTGTTTTCAAAATATAACAGATAAGATAAAATCCACGCTGAAATTCATTTATTTCTTCCTCAATTGTATGACTATTTATAAGTTTATTGTTGCAAAGATTTGATGAACATTTTTTCGCCAAATCCAAATAAATAAACATTTATTTCACACACGAATTATATTTGCCTAGATTCTTTTCGTCGTCGAAAGAAAGTTTAATTTCTAAAAAAAGCATCCAATGTGTAGGTGAATTTCACCAAGCGTAACATCAATTGACACAACAGGTTAACACACTTTGAGCATGATCAACAAGTTTCATATTTCATTGCCATGATGTTGATTTGTCTCGATTTGTATAGTTGATATAAAACACCTGTTAGCCTATTCAGTTTACATTGTTATTTACATTTCGATGAACCGTTAGGATCGCAACTTGTTCGATTTGTGGTTTGAACACGCAAATAAACAAATTGATATATAATTTTGAAGCGTTCAATCGAACGTCGCATGAAACTTAACATTTTTGTTACATGTTTAGTTATTTATATTTAAAACTCGTTTTCAATTCAATGTTACGGCCTCGGTTCATCTCTGATTGTGCTTTGTTTTTATTTGCATGTAAACTCGTCGCTTCTTTTCTAATTAAAATATTGATATGAGTTTTTTTTGCTTTTATTTTAAGAAGACTTTTTTTGTAGAACTATGAGGTCATAATCACACAAATATTTGTAAAGATCCCAGTGTATTATATGATATAAACGAATGAATCGTAAATGTTTTTTGGCTTCTGAATACTTGTTTTTTATTAGTAATCTGATAATCAGCAGCTTATTTAATAGGCGCTGTGTTACGACGTGATCAGTTTAGATTTAGCTGTGAGAAGAGAATATAACAAAATGCTAAAATTAGTTGTTGTGCTGCTGCTGAGCATTTCAGCATTTTCATTGGCAGACGATTGCCAGCCATCAATTACAACAGCTAGCGGTTGGGCTGCACCCAAGACAATTTGCTCGGGGCAGTTGATTTTTGAAGAAAACTTCGACAGTTTGGACAAAACTAAGTGGAAGCCGGAAGTGACATTGTGGGGAGGTGGTGTAAGTGTGATATTCGCAGTTATTAAAACAAAATTTTGATTAAAATATGCTATGTCTCTATGGTAACAGAACGGAGAGTTTCAATGGTATGTTTCTGACGATGAAAATAGTTACGCGGAAGATGGAAAGTTGCACATAAAACCAACGCTCACAGCGAATAAAATCGGTTATGATGCAGTCGAAAACGGTCATATTCGTTTGGATGATTGCACCGATCAAGATAAATCGCACTGTGAGTGCCAAGCTGGCGGTGATAAAATTATCAATCCGGTACGAAGTGCCCGTTTGAGAACCCACGAATCATTTTCATTCAAGTATGGACGTGCAGAGGTCGTTGCAAAAACACCCCAGGGCAATTGGCTTTGGCCAGGTGAAATTATATTTCTTTCTTTCTAGTTTTATGTTGTATTTTTTGAAATGATAAAAACATAATCAAAATTAATGAATGCACACAGATTTTTACCACTTAATTTGAATACCGGCGTCTTGTTTGTCTATTTAGCTGTATGGCTTCTGCCCACTCAATGGAAATATGGAGGGTGGCCGCGAAGCGGTGAAATTGACTTGTTGGAATCTCGAGGCAACGAAAAGTATGGAAATGAACAGCAAATTGGTGCAGAAGAGGTATTCAGTACACTTCATTTTGGGCCACGCTGGGATATGGATGCGTACCAAACGGCTTCATACTCAAGAAATAATGCATCTGGATTCGATAAAGATTTTCATAAATACGAAATGGTTTGGAATGAAAATGGAATCAAGTTCTTTGTAGACGGAATTGAGCTAGGATTTGCTGAGCTTGGCGACGGTTTTTGGAAACGTGGTGGTTTTAGTGGCGACAATATTTGGGCACAATCCGAAAAAATGGCACCATTCGATCAAGAAGTGAGTGAACATTTTTCGAGGTATTTTGTTTCAAAAATTGAATTTGATCATTTTTTCTTCCGTCGTAGTTCCATTTCATCATAAACTTGGCAATTGGAGGCACCAATGGCTATTTCCCCGATAATGTCAACAATAAAGATGGACCGAAACCTTGGCGTAATCAATCACCGACTGGCATGAAAGATTTCTGGACGGGCCGCAGTCAGTGGCTTCAAACATGGAGATCGCGGGAGAAATCTTCATTAATTGTTGACTCTGTTAAAGTCTGGGCAATTTAATGTACTTTAGCAACGAAATTTGCGTCGACGAAACAACGCATTATTATCAAATAAAAAAATTGACAACGTGTAATGAATGGTACTGTGTTTAATATCAAAACAAATTTCTGCCAAAAAAAATATTTACCATGTAAAACATTCGAGTCTGTACAAATACTGTTTTGTTGAACAAACGACCACAAGAATCGAGTCCGTGAGTCACAAAGTGCGTGTGAGTCGTGATATTCCAGTCTAAAATTTATTTGAACACGATGAAGATGGTTTTATGGTTCATCGAAAGAAAGGAACATTTTGAAATGATGCGCTACAAATCGGAATTCAGTGGATTAATCGTTTTGTTGGCTTTCATCAGCATTTTCATTTAGGTTAATGGTTTGGCTTTTCTGTTTAAAAACGTGTAAAACTTCTGTTACAACTGTTGCCGGTTTTGCTGCTCCGTACATGGTATGTTCGGGTGATTTGTTGTTTGAAGAACATTTCGACAGTTTGGACAGATATAAATGGCATTCAGCAGTATCATTTTCGATGGGTAGTGTAAGTCGAAAAGAGTTAGATTGTGATATCATGGTTGTTTTTTTCAACTCCATTTTTCTTTATTGAATTGTCAGTTTGAATGGTATACCGCAGATTCGGAGGTAGGAGATGGAAAATTGCACATTA
The DNA here is from genome assembly GCF_009176505.1 of Sitodiplosis mosellana. Taxonomy (NCBI): domain Eukaryota; kingdom Metazoa; phylum Arthropoda; class Insecta; order Diptera; family Cecidomyiidae; genus Sitodiplosis; species Sitodiplosis mosellana. The sequence continues at coordinate 10,466,621 of NW_022595244.1, forward strand.
AATCGACGTTAAAACATGCCAAAATAGGCACCTATCAATTGGAACATATTTATTTGAGTGATTGCACAGACTCACATCAAGAGAACTTTAAACGCCAGGCTGACGGAGACACCATAATCCATTATTATGGCTCATGCCAAGAGACTCAAAATATGAATGGCCTCAATCTGCTCAAATAGATTTGCTTGAGTGCCGAGGTAATATTGAATACAAAGACGATAACGACCTTGAGATGGGTGTTGAGCACATAATGTCATCACTATATTTCGGACGACAATCAAATCAACAGACCTTTGCCGTTGAGAAGATAATGTTTCCAAAAAACAATGAAAGCAGTTACAATACCGGCTTTCATAAGTATGAACTCTTTTGAGATGGGAATGGAATCAAATTTTCTGTAGATGAAATTGAAACTGGATTTTATAATTTAAATTTAACCCAATTAATTTCACGATACAGTTTTACATCATCGTCAAGTTGGCGGCTGGCCAACATGGACACAAATGGATTTTTCCCCGAATTCAAGAACAGAAATGGGAAGAAGCCGTGGAATGATACATCCCCGTGTGCAAATAAAATGACTAACAGTCACTCAGTTATATGTAACTGTATGTAGTGATACACAACTAAAACTGGCTAAGTTGATTGAAATCATGCGTTTTGTATGGAGACAATCACGTTTAGTTATTCTTTCAGTCAGTCGAATAATTTGGGACATTTTGACTAAGAGTGATTTGTGATTAAAGTTAACTGCAGTTGCTTATTTTGTTCGAGACAATCACTTTTAATCAGTCAAAATGTCCCAAAAAATCGAATTTTCCACACTCTATCAGCCATGAAAGAATTTTGGAATCTTTCGATGTGGCTACCTTCTTCGAACATTCATAACGACGATAGTTCACTGGTCATCGATTCAATTCGAGTTTGGGCTATTTAAACAAAATTATTCCATTCATTTTCAAACAGAACCCATATTTGTTAATAGAAAAACAAAGTCAATAAAATCGAATCTTTATTTATCCTATGAATTCCACAAGACAAAGTGTGTGTCAGTCGTTTATTATGAGAGTCGGAAAAAAGAATAATTGCAAAGCAGAATTGAATTCAATAACAATTGAAATTTCTGATGACACATACGGCACAGTCCGTGCAAATTGTGCTGGTTGTAATTGTCGTATCACAAAGAGCCGTCTGTGTATTGTATAAATGAATGATTTGCTTCATGAATTATTAAAATGTGTGTGCAATCATAGTCATTAGCCACCAGGGAAACGCGTATATGGATGAATGACACGCAACCTACTGAAAGTGTCACACAAACACATGATACATTTCAACCGTGAACATTTAAGAGTCGATTAACTCAGTGCTCATCAGTTCGATTTGTGGTCGGAACAAGAGAATATTCGTTTTGAAAAAGACAAAGGAAATATGTTGAGAATTACTTGTTTAGTTTTGTTGAGCATTTTCTTCATAGTTGCAATAATTTTTATTGTGCTTTTGATCATATACCCTAGTTCGAGTGGCTGTAAACCGACCATTACAACGGCAAGTGGAGAGTTTGCTGTGTCCGGCGAAATTTGTGCGGGGAATTTGATATTTGAAGAGAATTTTGAGACATTAGACAAACGCAAATGGCAACCTGAAGTAACGTTCTGGGGTGGCGGCGTAAGTATGAAGTGCTTAGAAAATCAAATTGGAAAAAAATAATAACTCTGTTTTGAACTGTTGACAGAATGGTGAATTTGAATGGTACACCGCTGATGATGTGAATAGCTTTGTGAAAAATAAAAAATTGTACATCAAACCAACGCTCACTGCGAATAAAATCGGCTACGACGCAGTGGAACACGGTTATGTTCGTTTGGATGATTGCACCGATCCAGATAAAACACAATGTGAACGTCAAGCTGGTGGCAATATCATCATTAACCCTGTACAAAGTGCTCGCCTTACAACAGAAAAGTCCTTTTCTTTCAAGTACGGCCGAGTCGAAGTGATTGCGAAACTACCCACCGCTGATTATCTGTGGCCAGGTACCGGTACACCTCTTTATGTTCGATGGCTCGCTGGAATTCACGCGCATTTTTGTCAAAGACAACAATTTCTGAAATTACCTCAAGAAAATTCCATCTGAGACATGTGTATTACATTGTCTAAAAGTGAATCATCTCCATAAAAAAAAGCTTGTTCAATGTTTACGCACTGGAAAAAAACGATATGGATATTTGCTGCGTGAAACTCACGCTCGGTGCGAGTAAACATTGACAAAAATTTATGACTCATGTTTTGTTCTCCACATTTTTTTTATTTTCTACAATACTTCCATTTTTTTTTCGTTGTTTGTTCAGCCGTTTGGCTTATGCCACGCGTGTCAAAGTACGGTCTGTGGCCTCGCTCTGGTGAAATTGATCTGATGGAATCCCGTGGCAATAATAATTATACGGATTTAAATGGCATTCAATTTGGAGCAAAGCGAACCACTTCAACTTTGCACTTTGGTCCATCTAGTCAATTGGATAAGTGGCAAACTTCGACGTATGCCAAAATCAATGAAACCGGCTTCAACAACGGCTTTCACATTTATGAATTTATATGGAATGAAAAGGGTTTTATTTTCTATGTGGATCGAGCCGAGATTGGATCTGTTCCGGTCGGTGATGGCTTTTGGAAACGTGGTGATTTCCAGGGGAATGACATCTGGGCATCAGGCACAAAGATGGCTCCATTCGATCAAAAGGTGAATTGTTTTTTTAAAAATCGTATTTGACTCAAAATCAAAAAAAATTTAATATTTCCATTTTCAACTTGTGTGCAGTTCCATTTCATCATAAATCTTGCCGTTGGAGGCACAACTAACTACTTTCCATCGGATTTTCTAAATGAAAATGGACCAAAGCCATGGAACGATACATCTCCATCAGCTATGAAAGATTTTTGGGCCAATCGTGAGCAGTGGCTACCAACATGGGACTTGGAAGGCGATGACAGTTCTCTGATTGTTGATTCAATAAAAGTGTGGGCTGCATAGGGTTATTTAATATTTTGAAATAGCTAAGTCAATTTAATATTAAAAATAAAATATTTAGTTAAATAAAATCTACCAAAATTTATTGTTCTTATTCCATATTCTGCAGCAAATAGAGCTGCTCACGAGCCGATTTCGAGCAGTTCGAGTTCAAAGAACCTTCCCCATTTTAAAATTTTTTCTACACTATTTTTTTCACATCGTCTCTACCTGCATTTAGTTTCCATTACATTATTATAGTTTGGTTCGAATTGTTCGAATGAAAAAAAAGTGGTTCGTAGCTGCCAGCAATTGAATATTTTACGCAGATTAAGAACAAAGATATGTTAACTACAATAGAATTTGAGAGAATACGCCTGTAAACTAATTGAATGCGTATTCGATGAAATTCCATGTCCAGTGACACAATCCATGCAAACACTCTTTTACTAAGATGCGTAAATGGGTGCTACGTGGTGAATTATTAAATTGTGTGCTGACTAAATCAACAACCACTTGAATGTGTACGGTCATTATGAACGGAATTACGCATCAACTCTACTATATAGGCCACTTCGAGCATGAATATTGAAGTGGTGCCCGGTTGAATGTTCATTAGTTCAATTTGTGTTGGTAAAAGGGAACGTTGTCACACACGTGAAACAGAAGAAAATAAAAATGCTGAAAGTAACTTTTGTTGTCATTTTGAACACTTTATTGGTGCTCAGCGTCATTTTCATTGTGCTCATGTTTCTCTATCAGACTTTCATTAAGCCAAACAATTGTAAACCGTCAATTACCACCGCAAATGGGTTTGCTGCCGAACGTGACATTTGCTCGGGTGGTTTGATATTCGAAGAAAATTTTGATAAATTGGACAAACTTGTATGGCGATCTGATGTAACACTCGGCGGAGGTGGCGTAAGTACAAAACCATTCAAAAAGTCTACGAAAATACTTTGAAAATTACAGAAAAAAATGAATAACAAATGTTTGTGCTTGAAAATAGAATGGAGAGTTTCAATGGTATGTGGACGATACAGAAAATGCATTTGTAAAAAATGGAAAATTGCATATTAAACCAACGTTAACAGCAAATCGTATTGGCTATGACCAAGTTGAACAAGGTTACGTTCATTTGATCCATTGCACCGACCACAATAAAGCAAACTGTGAACGTCAAGCAGGAACGTCAAACAATATCATCATAAATCCAGTACGAAGTGCGCGTTTGAGTACGAAAAATTCATTTGCGTTCAAATATGGACGCGTTGAGGTGGTGGCAAAAATCCCAACGGGACAATGGTTGTGGCCAGGTACCTTTCTAGTTTTATAATGTCTAAAATTTTATTATTGTCTCCTCTGTTTATTAACATAGGGGTATTGCAACGACCAAGTTAGTAGTAGTGTCGAACTTTTGTTCAAGCTCTACCATCTAAATGTATAGTAAAATAATTTACGGGCACGACGTAAGATGGCGTTTTTTCTGGTCAAAAAAGTTGCAATATCCCTTTGTTTATTAACAACGCAAACATTTTCCAACAACACGGAAACTAATCATCGTTTATTTTTGGTAAATTTAGAAAAATATCTTAAAAGCCATTTCGGGAGTCACTTGATGTTCTAGTATATCAAAATTTCGAATGAAAAAAATATGAATATTAAATACTGACACCTGTTGAAACATTCAACATTTTCTGTTGAAAACAGTTTAAGTTAATAATTCTTGGCACACATTGAAGCAAATATAAAATTCCTAAATGACAAGCCTCCACGAAATCTGGAGAATTTAAATTTATATTCCTTTTAATGAAATTAGCCTTTTATAAATGAATATTTTTTTGTTGTAATTTTGTTCTATTTGACTATAATTACACTGATCGAAATGTTTGTTTATAAACACATGTTGTATAAAAAAATGTGAATATTTTTCTTTTGTTGTTCAGCCATTCGACTGTTGCCTTCTCAATCAAAATACGGCGGCTGGCCATATGGGCCCCGTTCTGGCGAAATCGACTTGATTGAGTCCCGTGGAAATGCTGATTACGCAGATGCGAATGGCGTTCATATCGGTGTGAAGCGTATAACTTCAACACTGCGTTTTGGTCCGAGGTCTAATGTGGATAATTGGTGCACCGTGACATTTGCTAAACATAACAGAAAAGGCTTTGATCGCAGTTATCACATTTACGAATTCCTTTGGAACGAAGAAGGAATTCGATTTTTTGTAGACAGAGTTGAAATTGGATTTGTTCCAGTGGCTGGTGGTTTCTGGAATCGCGGTGATTTCCAGGGTAATGACATCTGGGCATCAGGCACAAAGATGGCGCCTTTTGATGAAGAGGTTTGTCTCATTACTCTGTGATGTAGGAATGATCAATTAATCATTTGATGTTTTTTTCCATCCATTCGGATATTTAAGTTAATTAAATTGTAATACTTGAAATAGTAGAGTAGCCGTTTATTTCCAAGGCTTCAGTAGCTAGATTGTAATGTTCATTTTGTTGTTTCTATACACGACGATTCAAAATGAATTTTTTTTTCGACTTTGGATAGTATTTTGAACGTATGAACATTTGGACTGTATGACATGTACGCTAATTGTTAGAAAAATACCAAATGATTAAAATATATAACCAATTCTGTCACACGGAAAACGTTGTTACAAATTCTAATATCCAAACACTTTCGTTTCTATTTTACGCAGTTTTATTTAGTCATGAATGTCGCAGTTGGTGGAACAAACGGCTATTTTCCCGACAACAACAATACTATTTATAAGAAACCATGGAATAATACATCCTCATCAGCGATGAAAGATTTTTGGACTCATCGCGATAGCTGGATATCAAATTGGCACCTTGAAAATGATGACAGTTCCCTGTTAGTTGATTCCATCAGAGTCTGGGCTGCATAATCCAATTTATTTAGATGACAAAATTAAATATTCAAAACAAAGCATTCAATCAATGGAAAATGTCCAACAAAAATTATCGTGTGTAGAATTTGTATTATCAATATCAAAAAGAAGTAACTATAGTTGTACTAAAAAAATATAAATCCAATTTAAATTCGATTTCAGTTGCATTCCAATCAAAAGTTGAATATTCCAAATGTGGAACAAATTGAGAATATCACCATTTTCTATTATGGTTTTGTTGTAAGTTTTGCAACACAGCCACCATTGAATTGTGTGTGTCGAAAAGTAGCAATTTGGAATCATAAAGTTGAGAAGTAGAAACCAACGGTTCATGTTGAAATGATTTTTTGTTCATGATGTCATATATTCATTTAAAATGAGACTGATTAATTTGGATCTGCTGCCAATAGATCTGGGATTAGGGCAAATTCAAATGAATGTTATCAATTTATTTTAACCTATTTAAAACGCAGCGCTTTTTGATTTTTCTTTCAAAATCACATACAAATGATTGAAATGAAATTTCGAATTGACCAACCCAATTTACAATGCTAATTCAATTGTCAAGTTGAGTTTCAGTTAGACTGATATGTGTCAAACCTGCAGCAGTATGGAGTTTCTTTGAAAATAGCACAGTTTTGTATAGATTTCAAATTCGTAAATAAGTTCGTTGAAATGCACTCTTTTTCTTTTATGGAACAATTGACTATTTTATTTGAAAATCAAAAGAACATTTTCAGCAAAATGTAAAAATTAAACATGAAAAAAAACATTAATACCGATGCCTAACATTTAAAAAAAACGGTATTATAACGTGACTTTCTCTACCAGTCTGTTGGTAACAAATAACTAATTTTCTCTCGAAATATGCAAATTAAATCAATAATCTATGTTCATTGTGGCGACTGATTTTGCATGTGTTTTTGGCGATATTCACGGATTTTGACGTTCAGGAAATTTTTTGAACCAAAGAGATGAGTATGTTCTTTCTGCAAATGAGAGAGATAGAGAATAGTATCATAATTGTGAACAAAAAATTGTCTAAAGAATTCGAAGCGTTTGAGTGTGTTACCAGAAAGTCATCAAGGTCCTTCGGAGACGGAAAGAAACCACATTTATCGAATAGTTCCATTATCAGAGTCTTTCGTTGATTGATCAAGTGTCGCTTCTTCTTGTTGTGTACCTTCTCTTGCTGGAATGGTTGATCTTCTGCCGAACTTGGCGTGACTGGCGACGAACTGAACGAATTCATGTCGAGGTCTGTGAAAAGTTCAAACAAAAAATAATTATAAATTTGTCAAAACTATTGCAAAGCTAAGTGAAAAGAAGAGAATTTGGTAACAGAAAAATGTTCGAAAAAGCCTACCCTTGAAACTGTTGACATTGAAATCAGGTCCAAAGAATCGTTCACCGACCACCCGTTTTGCTGGATTTGGCTCATTAGCTGATGGCTTCGGTTGTGCACGTTTTCGGCTGTACGTGTTGTACGTAAGTGACGGTGATGTTGGGCTCGCATCCCACTCATTGCTCATTCGATAGGTGCTGAAATCGAACTGGGGCAGCGATTGAAAGCGTTTTTTGAACTGCGACTGATTTGTGGCCAGCGAGCGTTCGTTGTCTTCAATGTTCAGGCAATCATTCGATTCAGTTGAGTCTGGCACATGGTTTGATGGCATTGAAACGGCATCAGTCGTTGAATTGTTGATCGTTTTGTTGCGATAACGACCGAGCTGTGCTGGTGTGGGTCCCAAACGAAATTCTGTTTTCGCATCCACTGCAAATGGCTCGTTCAACTGTTGTTCTGCCGCATCAACGCAAGCGACTGGGCTCAATGAATTTTCCGTCGATGGTGTGATTGGAAAATGATTCATCAAATCCTCTTTCAGGCCATATCCAAAATCAGTCAACTGCATTTCCGCTGCATCATTGGATGGCAGCAAGGTTTTGTCCGTGACGGGCTTCAGTTCGGCAAACACACTTTCGCACGATTGATCGGTTGGCTTTGGTGTCACATTTGGTTCACTTGACGTTTTCCATTTGAAGTGTGGATGCAATCGGAAATGTTCTTCGCGCATCTCGGCGGCGAAATCATGATACATTCGCTTCTTGATCGGATCCATTGCGTACCATGTTTCGCTGAGAATTTTGCTCACAGTTCGATTGTCACAAAGCGGATAGAGTTGATGCACTTGCGTGCGATGCCGTTTCGCATACAACATGAACGAGTTCATCGGTCGACGAACCTTCTTCGGTTTGTGTTTGTTCTCACACTTCGAGGCGACTTGGTGTCCGTTGTTGTAAGCCGTTTCCGATTGAAATGGAGATGATCGAGTCGATTTCATATCAATCATAGGTGGCTGTGCGTAGCCTGGATTCATTGCCGTTGAATAGCTTTCATTGTAACCCATTGTTGGTTGAACAGGCACATATGATTGCATGTTTGATTGTGAATGCCATTTTGAATCGATTGCACCATGTTTCTCCATTGACATCGAAACAGAATCATCCACTGGATTTGGCGGCAATTGTGCTCCATAGGTCACATTTCGGTCATATTGATTGAAATATCGACTGTCAGCTGACATCGCTGATTGTTTGATCGATGGCTGTGAATCGAACGAATTGAATGGTGCATATTGTTGTGGTCCATGTGACCACGAATTCATCGGCTTGAATGCTGAACCATTATAATCGGCAGTATGTGGTGGCCCTCGACCATTTGGCACTTGACCCAAGTGTGATGGATACTGATTCGGCATATACATCAAAGGCTGCGGCGTACTGATTCGCGTGTAGTGCGGCACATAATATGGCATACTGCTTGATGTTGTCGTCGCCGAAATGTCTGGCGTTTTTTGATGCTGTTGCAACGCAACTAAAAGGGAAGAAGAGAAAAAAAAATCACGAATCGAATGAGTGGAAAATGTTAAATTTCTATGAAAGGATAAATTCAATCCACAGAAAAATGTCCATTATTTCAAATGAAACCCGAAAAAAAATGATTCAAACATATGATGCAGCAAGTATGATCGAAATAGAAAAAAACTAACAACAATTACTGTATTTTCAAAATTAGCCGAAGAAAAACACACGAAAAATTCGATCAGTCTACTTACTCAAACATTTCATGTAGATTTCTGTGCCTTTAGCAAACATGTTGCTCGACTCCATTTTGTCCGGTGTATTCGATCGCTTTTTCTCTTCGCACCTTATTATCTTTCAACTCAATTTCCACACTTTTCGGCAATCAATGTTATCGGAATGTTTTCATCAACACAAATAATTCTATTCCGATTAATTCTTGTTAGAATATATACACTAAACTGTTCATTTCACAACAAATCGCGTTTGGTTTTGTGTGTATGTGTGCATTGATGTAACGATGGTGAATTGCGAACTGATTAATTCAAACCGTCCAAATACAATGACATTTGTTTCAATGAATGCGTCAAAATGTCGACTAGCTCTAGTTAAGTCTTTTGAGTTGACAAACACGATACAGTTTGGTGTGTGGTCACTTGTTTCGATGCTGTGATGAACGGTTTCGTTCAATATACGATTCTTTTTCTTGCAGAAACTGTATGCGTGATGCTTTCTCTCTCTCTCTCTCTATCTCACTCTCACTCTGGTTATGTTTTCGCACTATGATGGAAAGCGTGTGTGAGTGAGTGGATAAGAGATGCAACACTCTTTTCTATTGCAATTTCCGACTTCTGTATGGAATCCAACTTGAAGAACATTCACCGCACAACTTTTTTCGATTCAATCTAAACAAACGTACACATTGAATTTACATTCTATCTCGTTCATTTGCTCAAAAATCTCACGTTGAACGAAGTCACACTGGAAAAATTGACACAAAAAAAAAATCGACTGCAAATTTGATTTTGAAACAATAATAACTTTGACACTTTTACAGCTACGAATACTTTAATTCGAATTCATTTGAAGACAATAAAATAGAAAAACTGTATGAAATAAGTTGAACTACATCGAAATTAATTAATAAATGACGGTATGAATTCTTATTCTATTGCCAATCGGCTAAGCATCGTTTACTGTGAGTTGACTGGAGAATGTAATGTGGTGACGGCATTGTTGTTGACTGTTGCAGCACCGGCTTCCGTATTTTCGTTCACATTCACACTCACATCGCTTGCTTTGCTTGTGCTTGGGTGAGAACCATTGAAAATCGGTATTATTGATACGTTCGGTTCGTCGTTGTCGCTGTAGTTTGCGTTGCTTGGTGTCGAGTCTGATTTCTTTGTGTGCGAGATATTGGCCATTCGAACGTATTGTTCTTTTGCATCGGCTGACATTGTGCTCCACCAGCGTAATAAAATGTTCTGTATGAATGTCTTTGTAAATTCGCTTCGTGGTGCGTGCGCTTGAGCTCGTAAATAATTTCGTTGAACAAACAAACGAAAGCCGTTATATCGACGAACATATCCCATGTACCGATTGCATTTGTTGACAAATTTGATCTGCTCCTTTGGTGGCATACGAAAACCGTTTTGCGTGAGATTTGCAAACAAAATCGGAAAATCGGAATGTTCAACCGTTGAATTGATTGAATTCTTTGCAATCTTTTCGATATGAATTGATTCGGGCAACAATGGCATTTGGTTCACTTGCTGTGCTTGCGTTGTGCTGTCTTGTGCCTTGATCGTTGGCAATGTTTCGGTATTGGTGCTAACAAGAATTTCGTTGCCATTTATATCTAATGGTGGCGTTTTATTCAATTCAATTACTGAGCATGGTATACAATCGTCGAGGTCTTCGCCTGATGTTAGATCGATGATAGGCACATCACTGTCATTTACATCAGCACCTAAGCAAGATAGACACATTCATTTAGTATCTATATTCAAAGAAAATGGAAACATTGAAAATTATTGCGTTACATTTTGATACTGCAATTTTCCCTAGCCGTCGTTTGCGTGTGTTTATCTTTTTTGGTAGCACCGATACTTCGACACGTGTCTGTGGATCTGGCACCAACGGCAACAGCGTATCCCAATGAAACACATTGTCAACTAGCTTCCTATTTTCTGTAACAAGACAAATTTATTATTTCACATCGCTATATATTCACTGAGATGGTACTGCTTCCTGTTTTTCACGCTTCCATATTAACAAAACATCGATGAATGAGTACGATTATTAACTTGTCAGTGCACATTACTCGAAAATAGGCAAAGAACGAAAAAATGAATTGAAAAAACAAACAGTAAAGTCTAATTCCTTTTTTCATTTAGAACAAAAATGGGTTTTGCTCAATAATCAGCTAAGAAGGATTTTGAAAGACACATTTACTTATGCGCATTTTTAATTATATACACCCATTTCATCTTTTTATCGTTACTAGCGGCACTCGTTATGTGAAAAAGAGGACAGCAGTATCATCAACAAAAAATTTTGTGAAAAAATGATTATTTGCTTTATCGAAATGTTTGATATACATCAGCACACGTGTGGCCTAGATTTTTTGAAAAACAAAACTAAATTATCCTACCGTTTTTGTTTTTCTCGGTGTGCGTTGCTTGAGTTTTTTCGTATTCGGTTGCTGGCTTGCGTAACAATTTTTCTAAATTGGAATGTTGCGCTGGCATATCGTTCGGTATTTCAACATTATTCAATGTCGCATCGACATTTTGTATGTCTTTCGTAACTTCTGATGATGGACCTTCTAAACCTCTGTAGGGTGGATTATATGGAATGGACTGGATTCTAGACTGAATTTGATTCGGACTATAGCGATTGTAACTCGAGCTCGATGTCACTATTGCATTCGGTGTATTGAAGTAGCTGGGTTCGGTTGCATATGTGTTTGTTGTTGTTGCCGCAGGAGCATTCGAGAAAATTGGCCGCTTTGCAACGGGCTTGAATGCAGATTTATACGGTCCCCCGGTTTGCATACCAATTCCATTGGAAGTTGGTGATAGTGATGATGGTGTAACAGCACCCATACTCGGATAATGATTATAAGGTCTGAATCTGGATAACGGAGGCGAATGCCCATAATTTACTGTTGGATCAATGGGTTTCATTGTTGATATCGTTGTTGGAATACTTTGCATCAGTGGTGAATATTGTAATTCGGTCGGATCTGAATCTAATGTTGAAGAAGGAAAACAAAAGGCTATTTTATTTTTTGAACATATTCACTCAATAAATATAGTATGATTTTATTGACACAGGGAACTTTTTGACTGAGAAATAAAAAACACTGTTTTGAAAATTCTTACTCCAAAAGGCATACGATGAATTCATTGTGTCACTGTTGATTCGATTTGGGATTTTTTTTTTCTTTTTTAAATCCAAGTTTTTGTTTTTCAACAAATATTATTGTTTTTTAATCTAAATTTTATATCATAAATGAATGGAATGATCGCAAATTGAGAAAATGATAACTTTATGCGAGAAACACAAAAACTCATAATAACCGCTTTAGTCGAATGAAGAACAACTAATAGCTGTATCAGCGCCTCACTGATACGACGCAACCGCGAACAATTCTAATTAGTGATTGAAAGGAATTCACACGCGCTATTTCTCAAAAAGTGTTTTTAATATAAACAAATGCCAGAAATGCTTAAAAACAGGGTTTTTCGTGTTGCTGCAACGAAATTTTTTTTGGAACCGAACTCGACATTTTTCGACACGTGTGTTAACACGAACGAAATTGAACTCGACAATGCCTGTTTAAGAATTATTATTTTCGAAAATTATATTTTTTTTTTGCTGTCGTTGGCATAAGGCACAAAACATCAACAGTATCATCAAGCGAAATGATTCTAAAAAAAGTGCGAAAAGTGAGCGGGTGAATCAATATTTTATTTACCATGCGTAAATATCGTCATGAAGAGATGTGGCAATTATTCAGCGTCTGTAATTTGCAAAGGGAGCTCCACCCACTGTTACAATATCAAACATGATGCGAATGATTGTCACCTGACAAATTAACGAATATTGAACGGGTTGCAGTTGAATGTTTACTCATTGTTTCGACATGCGTCACGTACTGATTTCGAAAATAAGACACTTGTTGCGCGTAACGTACTCGCTCTTTGTTGGCATTTTCCACAAAATAAGCTAGCAACCAGCACAATTTTAGATGGGTTCATTCAACAGTTGATCAAAAAAGTGACATTCAGATCGTTGTTGGACCTGTGGCAATCATGCCTTGCAAAACCGCACGTTTTGCCTATTTTAATATACAATGCAAGACTTGATAATACTATTTTCAGTCTTCAGTTGTCTCAATGTTAAAATCGGTCAAAATCCCCGTCATGCATTGAGTAGATGCCTATCATCTGGAATATTCGATGTCTTATTCAAAATATTGACCCATCATACCTGTAACCATGGAAAAATTCAGATACTCTGATTTTTTTTCAGACTCAGGAGTATTTTTAAAATTCACTCGTTAAGAAATAAAGTCCACATGCCTTGAGCTATTGTATAAAACCAAATTTAAATCGAATTCTGTGTACACTGAGCGTGTACACTGAGCTCGTTTTATGTGTCATATGTATCTCACGAGTGAATACGGAAAATGTAGGTATATGATATTGCGAGAAAGTGTTTTTTCGAGAAAATTTTTTTGACAGACTCGCATTTATTCGTAGATTTGTTATGAATAAATTGTAGTTTCTGTGGTAGGACTCGTGAGTCAATTTGAATGAATATGTGCGAGTCAGTACTGACTTGCAATGACAAATAAAACCCTCGCGCGTGGAGTGGGCAAATTATTTGGGCATTTTTAGAATTCACATTTTGTAATATTATCATTGCAACGTCGTTTATTTTCATCTCAAGCAAGCGCTTCATTATTCAAGGTGATTTATTGCCAACAGCAAAACAACATGGTTTGACGCAGCGCTGTTTAATTTTTGCGAGAAAAAAAATTAAACTTCAATTTTCGTAAAATTTTGAAAAAATACGATCTGAAAATATCTGCCATTCTCGGAACTTATTCGAAAATTCAATTCGTGGGAATGGAAGGTGTTGGTTCGAATATTCCAAATGATTTTTCTTTCACTTCAACTCAATTTAAAGTTGGGATTTAACATTCTCTAGGGTATTGAGTTGATTCCAATAGTTGTAGTATGATGTTTTGTCAAAAATAAATCATTTAAGAAATTTTCATGCCGAAAACAAGAATGGTGACTAATTACCAAATCACAATTCTTTTTGAAATGGATAAATGAAAAAAAAAACATCGAAATGAACTGCTCGTAAATGTTTAAAACTGCAGTTGAGTGTATTGATTGTTCTTTATTCCTTAAGTTTCATTAAACATCATACAGAAGAATAAAGCAAGCAAAATTTTATCTGGATTCAAATCATCACGTAAAAAAATTCTTCGGCCCTTTTTACTTCCATCGACAACTTTTGAACTCATTACAACGATTCGTCGTATTTTGCAATGCTTTTATTTCATTAGTTCTTAAAATTTCATTGATTCGTCTAAAACATTCACGATCTTCTTTTCGTATTCTATGTTCGTTCATGCTATATGTATCGGTTGGAAGCATTCCAAGTCACTTTCTTACGGTTGACAATCCACATTCAAACCGATCATATATATTGCAAATTCGGTGCTCCGAAGCTGTGAAAAAGCAATTAGTCGAAAGGATAGGATTTGTACTTACTTACTTAAAGTTAAATAAATTTGGGGAAATTAGATCCTGTGGCCGACGTTAGTCTCTCTCATCAGGAGGTACGTATTTGTATCTTTTATTTCTACCATCACAACGCTGCACATCATCTATCTTACAATCGAATTGTGAATTATTGTTAGGCAAAACCGTGAATGAAAACTTACAAATAGAGTCGAACACATGAAGCAATAGATTGCGAATCATCGTCAATAAGTTGAAGATTAATTTATACTTTTTGAACGAGAAAGTCCAGCTGCAATCGAACTGCTGAAAATGTTCGTTGGATGTGCTTCGATGCGTTGTTGCGCAGGTAAACAGGCCTAATACACATTAAAAGGCACATTTTTGACGAAATTTTGTCTATAGTATTTACAATGAAGATTTGAACCATCTAAAATAAAAGACATACTTTACCAAACCACAAGCACGTACAGGATTCAGAATGTCGAACGCAAAAAAGCCACTTTGAAACGTTAGTACGGAAATTGCAAATCTTTATAGCGATTTCAATTTTGATTTTTCAAACCGTGATAACAACAACAACAATGTGACTCTCTTTTGAGGACTCAATTTCCGTTTTTTTTCCAGCGAACATATTTGAGTTGCACTTTCTGAAAAACACTGCGATAAAGTCTGGCTTTTATACTAAATGGTTCAATTGTCTATGTATATGTAATTCTGTTATTTTTTGAACAAATTTCAATGTGTTTTTCTGTAAAGCGACACGAAATTTGTGTTCCCAATTGGGATTCACCTTTCCATTTCGTTGTCTGCTGGTTCAAGATCATCCATATTAATGAATATTCAAATAGATTGGTTTCATGCTAAAAAGAATGCAATCGATAAATTCAACGAATTTATTCAGATTGGTTGCAGGTTCGAGACAGATGTTTATTGCAATATTAGTCAAACAGGAGAGGTTCAATGTCTGGTTATCACAAAACATAAAAAAGTCAACGGCGTCTTTCACAAAGACAACGAATTTTTCTACAAATTTCACCAATAACAAGCTATAATGTGATAAATGCCACGCAAACATTACGCAATTATTATTTGATCGGCGAATACTGAATGCGAAATGAAAATGCACAAATATGCAACACTTAACTTGTTCAAAACTTGTGAATTGTGCAAAAGCAGCCCCAAACAGCAATAACACAAACAAAACTCCTCAAAGCATTTTGAATGCTTATCGATTCATAGCTTTTCATATTTAATGACGTTTGAAGATTTATTTCCCAAATGAAAAGGCACTTGAGTATTGATTTTTATCTGTGTTTTTGAACGAAGAAATAAACGACGAAAGAAGGAAATATATTATTATTTGAAGTCATTTTCCTGTTTGCAACTATAAATTCTATGCAAACATCACGTAGCTATGATTCGAATGGTGAGTGCTGAATGATAAATGTGATTTATAATTCATGCAAACGCAGTCGTTTGCCTTTCCGAATGCTAGTCGTCTTCTCTTTAATGGTATGCAAACGAAAACTTCTCATATTGTCTTAAACTATCAGTTCTCAGACGACTTTTTTAAGATTTATTTTTTTTTTCTGCCAAGACGAAAATTCCCCTTGAGATTGCGTTTCATAAGAAAGATAGACACTAGTACAAGTTCCGTTTCTAGAGAATTTGCATACCATTTGCGAGAGAAAAACGGAATTCTTTTGAAAAGTTTTCATATTATACGTAGGGTTTTCTTATTAAGGAATGTTCATCAACTTTATAACAATTGGTTTAAAAGTAAATATTTGAAATTCATGCAGAGAACACAAGGAATTTTATTTATATTCTCTTTCATCATTTATATGCTGTCTTTCGGCAGGGAATGCCGAGCTTACCTTTGAACATGTTCAACATGAGGTAAATGGGGCAAATAAGAGCGAAATTTAAAAGTAATATAACGAAAGAAAAATGGTGTTTTACTTCGACAGTTTATTGAGCTTGTCTATAACATTATAACATGACACGTATTCTCTATTCAATATAATACGCTTTGCAATATTGAGCATGGAATTTTGGAATTGTAATGGCAATGGGATTGATGCAGTTGAGCGATTTGTTCGAATTGTTCAGTTGTTTTTTTGTTGTTGTCCTATTTTGTCATGGTTCACATCAGTGGTTTTCAATGGTTTTCCATTTCGTTTAATGGCAACTGCAACAACATGTGTGTTTTTCTTCTGCTGTTCCTGAGTAGTAGTTCAACTATATATTTGGCATGCTACAACACAACACTTGCAAATGATATAGAGATTAAATATAATGTGTTTCCATGTCGATTCCATCAATAATAATATCTTAAAAAACATCTATATGTAAATATGGATCCATTAAATAATTTTTGTTGTTGTTTTTTTCTGTTTGGTTTTCATACAAATCAAATATACAATTATTATTTTTTTCATTTAATGCACAATAAATGTAAGAGTTTACACTGTTTCGGTTTTGAATGGACGTATTTGATTGAACATTTATAAAATATGTTTTTTTGTTTGTTTTTTCTTTTGACATTCTTACTTAAAAAATACGCATATTCCGCTCTTCAAAATCTGGACGTAATTAAATCAATGGCAGTAAGCATTAAATTTGTTTCAATATCATTTTTCGTTTGTACGATCTTTTGATTACGTAACATGCAACATCAAAATTGTAGCTATTTGGCGATTTCTTCTATTTAGTTTTTTTTCTATCACGAAAGCAAATTCGCTTGGGGCTTTACTTTGCTAGTCGCAAAAAGACTTTATAATATATAGAGAGTGAGATTGGTTTTTCTTTTCGCAATATAATCGATGAAAGGATTCCGGATTACGGATTTTTTGGGGGAAAGAGAGGAAAGGAAGAGAAAGTGGGACAGCAAGGTAGAAATCGTATTGTCTCCTTTGAATTCACAAAGCTCCTTTTCTCGGGTTTTACGTTTCGACATTATAGATTTTTGCTTCTATTCTGTCAATTACATTGTTTTTACGATGATTTCGTATCTTTCAACGATGGCCATCGACGTCTTATAACAACGAAATGAGTCTGTTGGTATTTATTGGTCTTTTTATACCCTCGTTCAAGTGTACCAGTCAAGCAATATCCCATCCGGTAGTCGTCGATACTAATGTTCGACGTTAAATTTAGCTGTTCGTTCGTTCGTTCGTTCGTTGTCGTCGTCGTCATCGTCAACACAGGGATTATCCAGAGCAAAAGCCGATGAAATCATAAAAGAAAATAAAAATGGGAAAAATATATAAAAATGGAAATTATTTGATTTTATGTCGGTTAACGAGAGAGCAATAGCGAACATTTTGATTAAAAATTATTAAAAGAACGTTTTTTCCTCTCGTCAATTTATGTTGCTGGCTTTGCCCAGCTCAAACGTGCACAAAGTTTGAGCTTGTGAGCTATTATCGAACGGAGTTTATCTTTGTGATTTCAAGCAAAGAAAAGAGAACGGAATAACTGTACAAAAGAACAAGCCAAATCAAAAGAAAATCACTTTTCCAAGGAACTTAGGGCCGGAACACTGCACACTGAATAGACTTCTTCAGGTATTCGACAAATTGATGGCATTTTTCCAATTTATTATATTTGATGTGAGGAAACCCATTTCTTTCACTTTTTCCGCCGTATTTTCTTTTGCCATTGTTGGATGGGTGAGAGTAAGAGAAAAAGGAATATTGCTGGCACTTACTTTGAAATCCGGATCGACGGTTTGTTTTTTGAACGAGCCGATTATCAACAACGAACCCGGTTCGATGCTTATCATTCTTGCATACGTAGATTTTTTGCTGAAAAAAAACACACACATACATAAAAGAATGTTGTAATAAAAAAAAGCATGCATAAACATTTTTCTGATAAATCGATGGAAAACCGACAAGGAGGAAAAAGCGACAAAAAACGAAAATTGGGTTGAGCTGGGATTGAGAAAAAAGAGGAAGAAGACGACAATAATCGAAAATAAATGGAAATCCATTAAAATGAAATGATTTCGTTATGATGAAAAATTGTATTCCCATCATCCTCATCATCGTCATCGGGATTTATTGAAAACATAACGCAAACGAAAGACTCTTGGTCGAATGTAAAATCGGTTTGGCGCCCGACAGAGCGAACGCAAATAGAAAACACACACACACACACACACTCCATTTCGATATTTAATTAAATCGCCGCGGTAATTGAAATGGTGATTGCTTATTTCCGTCAACATCCCGCCACAATATATGCAAAACTTGAATGTATATATGCATGTGGTTTTTTGTAAGGGATGAAAAAAAATATTGACACTCGAATAAAATCGATCCGAATGCGAGGCACCGTGATGCCGGAACTCTTGCTGTAGTTGTTGTGTGGTGTTACTAGTGAATCAACATTCATTTGTATTCGCAACGTTCGAACTTCGAACTGAATGATTCATGCGATCGATAGATTCATCGTATTTCGCGCGTACACAGAGAGAGAGACACACAGCCTGTGTGTCAGAGACATAGAGCGGAAAAAACTTTGTCGAATGCAACAGGCCTCCTTTTATTTCCGATTTAATTATCCAAGAGCTCTCTCTACTTGTGGCGAAAAAAAATTGTGAGATTTTCTATTCAGCTACTCGAGCTCGTCAATAGCACTGTCACCTCAATAGACATTTGGAACGTGACACGAACGGGAAAAAAATCAAGGGAGAATACTAGAGGAAAAAAGTCAGCATCTAATGAAAACAAACGATTTTCTCGTACCACCAACTGATTAAACATTCATATGGATTTTGCGTTTTTTTGCGCTTCATGCAAACGTAATCCGATCGGCTTGAAAATCAGAGACTTTGAGCTGCTTTTTTTTTCTCGTATTAATTTTTTATCTGGGAAAATGTTCAATTATGCATCGAATCGGAAATAATACATATTTTACGATACAAACGCATTTTCGAAACCGCAAACATAATATAGCTCTATTGTATGGTGCCGTTGCCACTGTCACTACCACACGATGAACATGGGTTTTCGTTTCGCAGAGAAGTGGATAAAAAAAAATATTTGAATTTTTCCGACTAAATCGTTTGTATGGGCAAGGGATATGGGGCAATAATTTATTGGGTATTTAGTTTTATTGATATTTGAATTACTTACGGTCGGGTTCCAGTTATCTCTTCGACAATGCATAAATTCCTAGATAGTCTCCGCCACCAAGGACATAGCTTGATCAGAATATAGCTGGAGGTGGCCGCATGTGCCCATCCTTCTTCGGGAAATAATAGAACCTGCAAGCAATTTTATGGAATGGGATTAAGGTGTGACTCTCACTCTCTCCCTTTCCCAATCGTTTCGTTTGAATTGGATATATGTGTAATTATATGGATTTCCAGAGTGACCCACTCACTCTCGACCACATCGACATTAAATGTAAATATCCAGATAAAACCCCAAAATGCATTTTATGTGTTTGCTCACCTTATTCGGATAGCCATTGAAACGAAGAAGTTTTTTGCAGCACTTTCCTCGACTCTCAAAGTAAATTTCTTGTGGGGTTCGTGGTTGTGAACGAAATGTCGTTCTGAATGCACAACAGCCCATTTTCATCGTCGGCGACGGTGGCACCGATAGTGGCGCGTTGATTTTCTTCGGAGTGAACATTTTGTGTGTGTAATTTTCTTCAATTTTTCCAGCAAATTGAACGGAAATAGTTTGTATTCAATTCAATTCGAAAATAACTCCAACTCTTCCCGTAATGTCTTTGTTTATTGTACAAACTTTTCGTTATTCAATTAAAACATTTTTGAATGAAATAAAAAAAAACGACGAGAACAACTTTTCAACGAAATTGTAATCTTTTCATCAAATCAATTGGGGAGTTCTGTAACTTTCACGCCGATAGAAAAACGATTCACGTAGCAAATTCACTGGATGAAAACAATGAACCATCCCCTTCGCATAAAACTATTCGCTCACTTTTCGCAGTGGCTGCAAATGAAAAGTTTAACCAAACTGAACTGAATCATCTTGCTCAATTACACACTTTGAAGTAATTCGGTACAGAGAAATGGAGAGATGAGTAGAGACAGAGAGAGAGAGAGTTGGAGAGCGTCAAGCAGCAAAAGTCGCTGCTGGGCTGCTCAGATATTCGAATCAAGATTACTACGCAAATCCATTGAGTCACTTTATTGTGCAATACCCAATTCACCATCGACTAAACCGTAGACTGTTTTCGAATCGTTTGACGCCAAGCCACTGTATGCTGCTGCTGTGAAACCATCATCCATACGAGTGTGTTGAAGTTGAACTCGCTCGTTCGCCTGCTCACTCTCTCCCAATTGCTAGCTTCAGCCGCGCGTTGATTACATTAAATTGCACTTGTAACTCGCAGGCACAAGCACACAGCACAACATACAACAACCCTCTTGTTCGTAGCACGCTCGTTTTCACCCCCTCAGCGAAAAAAGCAAAACCGTTTTATTCAATGCTTTTCGAAGCTATTACATGTATTGTATGGCAGCCGATGATGCCGTTGGTGCCGTCGTCGTTGTGTCGCCCGTTATCATGAAAACGTGCATATATGAGCATTTCTCGTTCACTTTTTCGTTTGCATGTAATTTGGTGTGTGTTTTTTTTCTCGACTTTTTTTGTCGCTTTGTTTCGAGTGTGTTTCACGACGTTATTGTTTACAACCACGCGCGTCTCCACTGTTCATATCGAAATGCTGAACTCTATAATAAAGTTGCTTTTGTTTCCATCGCTTCTATGGCACATTTTAATTGCGTTAAATAATTTTCCATCCATAAACTTGATTAGCACAATTGTATTGTTGTTCAAATGCTTTCACACTTATCGGATTTTTCCGCAATGTTTTTGTCTGTCTCTTACTCTCGCTCGTTTTCTTTTTTGTTCGTTTGCTCCTCTCATTAATCGAATTTCTCTAGATGCTTCTGCCACATAATTTAGTTTCTATTTTTTCTCTCTCAACATTTCAGTGCCTTGCGGTTTAAAAACTTTTTCTTTAAATTTTCTTGAGTGCTTGCTTCCAAACAATATAATGAAATTTCGTTTTCACAGTTTCTATCGCGTGAGAAAAATGAAAATTCGCCTTTCGTTCAACTCGTTAGTTTGGAGAAAGAAAAAGAGATAAATGGTGAAACTGTTGAATGTTTATTCTCGATTAAATTAAATACGATTTTTACAATGGACGGATATCGATTTGATTTAGAAGAATAAACAATTGAAATGTTTTTTTTTCTGTTCGCTCTCACTATTTACTTTAAACACTCACACGAAATGGTTAGCCATTCGAACATCTGATAAATATAGAAAGGTGACAGGAGCAAATGAGAAACACGTATAAATCTGTCAACATCGTGACGAAAACTGCTGAACCATTTCCAATGAAAAAGGCTTTTTTGCACGCGCGCGAAATGAACGAGAAGAAGTGGATTCTCGTTTGCGTAAGAAAAATGGGAGTGAATGGATGAACAAGCGTGTCCCAAGTGTCATCACATCCACGAAGGAAAAAATTATATTATCCCTTTCTCCCTTTCGCTGTATTCCCGATAGTAGAGTCCGCATTTCAATGCCAATCCAGTTCATTCGCTATTAGCTTGGAAGGACATGCGCTCCACGCGTATCCAGAGTTCATTCTCGCTGCGTTTTTGTGTATCGCGCGCGTGTTTTGTTGCTGCTGCTGTTGTTGTTGTTGTTGATATTGTTACCACATACACACACACGCGCGCGCCGTGTGTGTATTTGTTATACATTTTCAGATAGCAAGATGCCAGTGAAGTGGAAATATTCAAATTTACTTTATTTTTATTGGCTGTGTTTTCCTCTTCGTTCGGCAAAGAAGCCGTGATTGTACCGGCTCACAGTACATGCACACATATGCTGAGGGTTTTCAATGAAATTCAATGGGATTTTTGTTTGGCTTCAAATGGTGAGGGATGTTGACATGCATAATGCATTACGCAAAAGAAAAAAAAATTCAAAATCGCTATTCAAAATCCTTGGCATTCGAATTTCATTTTATTTTTGTTCTGATCGATTTTACAGAGTTTTCAGGGTTTTCGTTGTTCTTCATTTTTTTATCCAGTCAATGACAGATAGCTGAGGATATATGCTGAGCATAGATACTCAGCAAGCTGAGATTTGTACATTTAGATTTTGTGACTTCCCTTCCATGCAAATTCATGTGATAAGATGAATTTATGACAGAAAATTTCATGGAAAGCATCGAAAAATGTGTACCAGATTCATCTTATCACATGAATTTGCATGGCAGGGAAGTCACAAAATCTAAATGTACCAATCTCAGCTTGCTGAGTATTTATGCTCAGCATATATCCTCAGCTATCTGTCATTGACTGTTTTTATCACATACAAAATTATTCTTAGCTCTATTTTATCATTAATTACTTAGCATTTCTAAATTAGAAATTAGTCTCAATGTATACAAAACTATATACATAGGCAGCCTATAAATTAGTTTTATGAGGAAAGTACTACTAAACGAGTTTGATTGATCTAGCCGAAAATGTGTCGTTTCAAACGGACTAGTAAGTTCCCTCTCGGCAGTTGTCGCTGTTGTTCTTCGTAGGTTGAAACGTAAATTTGGTATTTTTGGAAAATTTGTGGATTTTTTGGTCCCCAATTTTTCGTTGGCCTAAGTGGGCTGTTCAATTTCTCATTGCCGCTGAGATAGCGTTTGAGGTAAGCGTAGCCGGCCCAAAGTGGTAACTGAGCGATACCAATTGCTGACACAGTCCATCCTAAAGCTAAACAACAACAAAAAAACCAAATCAAATAATTTTTTCAAAACCTTGAACATTCAGTCAAAACAAAAATTGTTAAGAATTTACCAGTGGCCCACTCTGGATATGATTGACCTTTATACTGCAACGTTTTATAGGACACAAATGTATAGATAAGAATGGTGATCATCATGATTGGTGTCAAAAACGCCCAACACACACGCCAATACACACCGGGCTTGACATTTATCATGAATTCAATGTCACGGCACAACCGATTCACACCTAAATTAGAAGCCAATTCAAAATTGTAGTTAATATTAAAATGTGGTGTGTGTGTGTATGTGTGTGTGTATATAAAGAAGCAATTTTCGTGTGTTGCATACCATAAATCCAGCAGACAGCCACAATTTCTCCAATTACCAGAATGAACACGATGAACGATGCACCGTAGAAATCGACTAAGTTAAGTAAATGTTGTCCACCCTGTGAATAACGATGGAATCAGGTCAAATGATAGCAAAAACTATGAAATTACTCTTTGATTACTTTGTGCATGTCATCAAGGAAAGGTTGCGGATAAATAAACGAGATTCATTCGTTTTTTTTTCACTTTGAATGTGTGTCTTAGTTAATAATTGTGTACGTACCGGTGTGACGTATGCCAATCCAAAAAGAAATCCAACTGATGATAATCCGATGGATGCTTGCCATGCTTTCAGCCATTTAAATTTATCACGCAAAATGGTTATAACGCACGTGCACATTGCGATATTACTGCCAATTCCCAGAACAAATAGCATAAAGAAAAAAAGCACCGAGAACATCTGTACAGAGAAAATGGAGAAGCAATAAAATAGTAAACATTTTGCATTTATCAATAGCAACGAATGGTAAATCTGTAACGTGTTTATCTCGTAGCCAATGTAAACGTATGCGGTGAGACAAAAATAAACCGCATGCAAATAAGCAATAGCACACTAATGACATAGCACAACTTTTAGTAGTTCCACACGCTCTTTGAATGTGAAAAGTAAACATTGGTTTAATTGTAAATTGAACCCAGACGGCGGACTTAAAACAACAACTACTAGTCAAACGGAACTAATGTGCCACTTGATTTATTTATTGGTCGACTCCGAATATGTCCGGTGTGTGATCCATATGTTATTCGTTGATTTCAATTGATTAACACATCAATTTTCCACATTTTTTTTTGGTTCAATTGTTTATATTGGCAGAACGCCGTTATCGATATTACATTACGTCATTGAGTATTCTACTCGAGATTTCACAACGCTTTTTTTGTGTAACGCAAAGCGTCCGCAATGTTGCATCATATAAAAAATACAAACATTTCGATGGAAGTGGAGATACGCAAATACGGCCCAACAACAAACAGAAAATACGTCTATTAAAAGACATTTGATTTGAGCTAATGACTCTTTAATGATTTTATGATTGTTTTGATTGATTGGCCGTGAATAGGATCAACGTCATCCTTTATCAAAGAACGAAATCAATCAATCGACGAGTGCTGTAAATCATTTTAAATGGAAATATATGGTTTGGTATAAATATAGTACCTGTGGTGCAAAATCGAACCGAGAGATTGCTTCTGGGTATGATATGAAAGCTAGTCCTGAACCTAGAGATTTAAAAAGAAGATATCAAATGTTACGATGCTTTGGGATTTTAATATTTAAATTGCAAATTGAAATGACGGAAACCAGCATTCATTTGGATCATTCATTGTTTTACCTCCTGTCACGATATTTTGGATATCCTCCGTTCCCGTCTCATGAGCCAAATGTCCTAGAATGCCGAAAATGGTGAATCCAGCAAACAGTGAAGTGAATGTGTCGAGAGAGGCAACAATGGTTGCATCACGATAGACATTGTGACCGAATTTATTGAATGACGAGAACATGATGAGATTGCCAAAGCCAACTGCTAACGAGAAGAAGCATTGAGTCACCTGGAATTATAAATAGATTTTCATCAAATTTCACTGATTATCTCGGTTGGAAATCAGTAATGAAGGAATAGCGAAATGAAGTGGTGTATTTTGACGGTATACTTACAGCTGCGTACCAAACCTAAAATTATAAACACATTTTTCAATTAATTTTTTGTCGATTTCTTTGTTTGTTTGAAATTAAAAGGAAAGCAACAAAGAAATTGATTTTTTTTTCTAGTATACTTACGCTTGGTTCGAGAATTTTTTCCCATCTCGGTTTAATGAAGAACACAATACCATTCCAGGCGCCTGGCAGTGTGACGGCACGAATCAATAAAATGCCGATGACAACATATGGAAACAGCGCAAGAAAATAGCTAGCTTTGCCCGAACTTTTAATGCCTCTGATTAGGACGAGGGCAATAACAATCCAAGCGAAGAGCAAAAACAACGCCAGATTCAATATTGGATAACCAATTCCATCGTTTATATCGTGTGCTTCTCTCAGCACTTCCTTGCTGTAAAAATGATAAATGTCGTATTGTTTCATTGGATTTGATTTATGGAATGACTCTTCCAAAGCGATGTTTTATGAATACTAATCATCTAAACGTGTGTCATTAATCATAAATGAAAAAGATTAGAATAGAGGAAGAACAAAAAATGTCACTACTCACTTGAAATAGTATTCGGAGCTGGTAATTTTGATGGTGCCGTTATTTAGAGTTTTGGTCACAGTCAAAATAGTTTCGGAAGCATTCGGTCCGATTACATTTCCGGCTGGGTCAACGCAATTGGCCCACGTATCCTTACATACTGTCCACGGAAGCGGTGATTGAAATGAATCCCACAGATAACGACCGATTAACGCCATAATTGAGGCATAGTATGTGCTCAGTAAGAAAATTGCTACGATTTGACCGACTCCAGCTCCTGTTTGAATGGAAATATAGAAGAAAAATTTCCATGAAGCACTGAATATCTTGTTTTGTTATGAAATAATTTACCTCTGAAAAATGGCGATATATCGAAGACGTCAATACTATTTCTGCTTGAAAATTGGCCGATGACCATTTCCAAGAAATAGAGTGGGCGTCCAATGACGAATAGTACAATGATGTATGGCAGTAAGAAGGCACCTCCACCATTTTCAAGTGCGGTGAATGGAAAACGCCACACATTGCCCAGACCGACAGACATTGCAATGCATGACATCAAAAATTCGATACCTTTTCCCCAACCCTCACGTTCTGGTTCTGAGCTTTGTGTTGTCTTGTTCGAACCACCATTTTCCACGTTGATGGTTCTATTTGAAATGTGCTTTTCATTTTGTTGAACCGCTTCATTGGTTGCCTTTGCATTTTCTAATGTGCCCATGTCCTGTGTGTCGCTCACAAATCCTTTGTTATTCATTTTAGAGCACGGTTCTAGAGGAAATCAATTGGAAATTTACGTTAATCGTCCGTATGAATTGGTTTTGGATTGATATGGCAAAATGGATTCGTTTTTAGATAATTTCCCGAATGTTTTGCTTTGAAACACGAGATTCCGCAAATATTTGCTCAAGTGTACGTTTTGCTATCTATCGACCGCGTAATATACGGATTTAGGAAGATTTCATGAAAACTGATAAACTTTTATGTTTGTATCTGGTTTTTTTCTGCTGTGATAAAATACACGAAACAGCTTGTGCCGCCACCGCCGCCGTCGTCGAATCGGTTGGTAAAGCGAATAAATTCCGACGAATTGTTGAGTTTGACGTGTGGTAAATTGAAATGTTTGATGAGCTTTTTTTATTGAGAAATTGATTTTCCACAGATTACAAACATCCATTGGAAACGAGTTATTGGAATAAAGGCGGGAAAAATGTGGTATCAGCCGATTTCTGTTAGATCAAACTGGATATCGGTCATTTTCACTTGGAAACTATTTTTAATTTCACTTTTGTTGGTTGACTGTAACGAATGAAAAAAAAAAGAAGAAAAAGATCCGATACTCATTGAGTGCGGAGCGTCTGCTTTGAATTGTTCGGATTCATGTGATTCATGGCAAAATAAATATCCGTTCGATCTATTTATACAGAAACTATTCTGTGCGGAAAAACAAATGAAATGTTTCGAAGAATGCGTTTCAGTTCAACACACAATTTCACTTAAATTTCTGGGCGATAGAGGCGTGTCTGTATTCCCGCTGACCTCTTTTTCTCTTCTTCACGGAATATGGCGATAAGAAATGGCACAAGACGACAATAATAGGGATATTAAATGACATTAAACATTCAATTATTCGTTTTATTTCTTGTGATAAATTCATTATCCGCTTAATGGTTTTTTAACTTGCAAACACTTTATGACAATGTGCAACGAAACTTGATCAAATAATGGTTTGGAATGTAACGATGGCGACGACGAGGAAGACGACGATGACTGATACGCCATCAAAATGTGTGAAATCGCAAAGTAAATGAATAAAGTCTTTAAAAATGTGAACTCTATCGCTCATCATTCAAAACACTAATCAAAATTTATGATTGCACACAATAAAACTAATTTTACAGAAAACAACATTTAATCGCGTCAATTCTGTCACATCCATTGCCATCGTTCATTAATCAATGTGATGGGAGGCAAATGATTCTCTTTGAATTCGCACTGATTTTTGAAAACTGAAATTCAAAATTTTCTCTCTCTTTTCTCTTATGCTCCAGATTTTTTTCGTTTTTGAGAAGGCTATCTCACTTACATTTTCCACTAAACTCCGTTTACTGCCGCTATTCAATTCCGAATGATACTCGTGTATTGAAACAGAAAATATTCAGTCGAGATGAAGAACAGAAAAGAAGCAAAATCTTAGAAGATCACAGCGAATGATGATGACGGTAACGTACGGAAATCTTGCCGCACAGTGAATGAACAAAAACGGCGCGGCCGTTTGTTTTTATTCGCTTTCGCCAAATACCAATACACTTCAATTTTCTTATACATTCGCGCATTTTATCATTTTTATTCAATTGGTTTTGGCTTGGTTCTGAAAATTTAATTGCTCAACTCTATCGTACGTTCGCATTCAGAGCGATGAGTGGTGCTTTCTTCGTTTACAACAGTGGAAATACCAATAATAAATCACATGCTCAAGTTCAAGTGTGGCTCGCTTCGTGTTTTTTTCCCTCCCGACGAGATTTAATTATTTCATCGATATATATATACACATAGTTGAATGGTTGTCGATGATCTAGTATATACTGAACGCACATTTATTATTATATCAATTTTTATCAAGTTCGCTAGGCCGACGCATCGAAATTGGTTCGTTGTCATGGAACAGTAACAATCGATTGCGATAGGTACGATCACTAGCAGACAAATATTTTTGTTTCAGATCATAAACATCATTATTTGCAAATGCTATGACGAAATTTTATGACCAAAATCTGTGGGATAAGTGAAGAAAAAAAATTTGATTTGAACTCAAAATCATTCATAAATCTACGATGGACTAATTGAGTTTTGAAATGATTTTGTTCGGAATTTACGTCAACTACGTTTAGACGTTCTTTCATCGTATTCTATGTAATTTTTTTGAAGCAAAAAACTCAAAATCCCATTACTTTCGTCAACGTGCACGGTACCGAGTTTCCGTTCCGAATGAATAAAGACAAATTTCCGATGCGTATTGAGTGAATCATCACAAATCTTTATCGATGCTCGTGCCGTGGATCCAAATCCCCGAACCAGCCTAAAACTAGAGAAAAAAATGGAGGAGAAAAAAACACTTTGTTCTAAATTGTTGGCGAAAATGGTTTTTATTTCAATTTCTCTTTGAAGTTCCGTAGAATCTATAAATAATTGAGATAATTCTTGACTTTATCCGCATTCGACTAACACACAGACCGGTTAATAGCTAAACAGAACCGTCGATTCACCGAGGTGATGCTTTTTCTAAGATGATTAGTTGTTTGCAGCTCGGCGCAACCAAAATATATATGTAAATATTGTTTTGTGTACACAAATTGGTTTTTTATTTCTTTCGTCCAAATTTTAATTCGGTTAAACCTGATCGATCCAATTTTTTGTTCTATAAGTGATCATATTCGAATGAAAATCTGCTTTGCATCCAGTTTTGTTTAGAAAATGCAAATTAAATGCTTGCAAAGTGTTTGTGTAAGAAAGTTTGTGTGTGTGTGTGTGTGTCTGTGAGTGTGAGTGAGTGCGTGTGTGTTTGATGTGTTCGTGCACTTGAAAAGATGTCATGTAAAATGATTAAAGGCACAAGTGATAGAAAAGTATGGATTACTCTTGAAAGAATATGGTTTCCTTGGTTTGATTTTGTTTTTTTGTTTGTTTTGTTTCGTGTATGAACGATTCTCTACATCATCACTTTTGGTTTTTTATTTTGTGTGTGTATGTGTGCAATAAGCAAACTCAACGAAAAACTCATTAAAATTCACTTCAATTGGACGTGTCTCGCCATCTGTCAGGTGCTCTGACTCCCTACTAAAAAAAATCGCTCTCTTTTCACAATTTTCGTTCGATTTTTCTCTCTTCTTCTCTGATTTTCCAATCGTCTTCAAGTGCTGACACATTAGCTTAGAACTGATTTGATGTTTGAACACGAAACACCACATGGAATTACAGACGCTTTCTTTTCGAGCATTTAACGAAATTCTACACCGGCTCAGCTGAACGATTAGTTTGTAAACCAATCGTCACTCCAAATTGCTGCGAAAATCCATCGTCGATACAATGTTTGTTCAAATTTCAAATCAGTTCTACTCTTGAGAGTGATCAAGTCAAGTGTTTGTCTCATCTTTCGATCTGTTTAGTTTGCTCAAGCCACTTCAATAAAAACTATAGTCACAGAGAAAACGTGTGCTCATAAGTGCATAATAATATGATATGTTTCAAACAAAATGCTATAGGAATAGAATATAGATTGCACCAGCAAACAGCAAAGCGACCATAAATACTTTACAATTTTTGTTTCTCTTTTCAACTAAAACCAAATGACACCTGAGAAACATGTAAAATTCTGGATTTGTACAAACTTTTTTTTTCATGTGACAAATTGCATTATTTTGGCTTAACATTGGGCGTACAAGATGATCGTCAACTATATTATACTTATGGGTTTTTTTGTGTTTTTTGCTAACAAATAGATAAGTGATTTATTGTTCAGGACGTGTTCATTAGGACGTTATTTATTTGCTTGGTTATGCTTTCGATTTTAAATGATTTAAACATCAAAAAATCCATTCTTTTTTTTATATATATTTTGCGTGGTTCAGAATTTTTTTTTCTTCTTCCTGAACTTTCTTTCGCTTGTTCAAATTGTTTACAAAATAATTGTAGTGTACTTTTTTTGTATCCTAACAATGAATTAAATTTTTGTTTTTTTTCTTAATCATTTTTAGAACATTTTCTATGACTTCAAAGTGAATCGTGAGGAAAAAAAGGGTTTTAATAATTTCAAAATATGTGTCAAATATCTTTGGATCGAATTGTCAATATTGAATAATTTTCTTGATTACAATCGTCAATTAACTTACAATTGAACTCTTCAAAAAAAAAAAAAAAACAAGATGAAACAAAGTAAATATAACAAAAAAGTGTGGCTAAATTCAGTTCGCCAAAAGGTTTTGTGTATGTGTGTTCGTATATAAGTTTTGTAAGTGCATATATAAAATGCCAGTAAATTCACATTGTTTCCGTCTCTTTAACAGGGCAAATTTGCTCTCTTTCAAAAATATTCTTCTTTCAACAATCAACTTTCCAAAAAAAATCTTCTGTGTCATCATGAGAACACACTTCGAAATGATCAATTTTCTATCTCTTATTCGTATTGATAAGATAGCCACATATTTGGTTTATGGTGTTGTTGTTCTCGGAATACGGTTAATGTGTTTACTTTTCATTTTCGGCAGCCGGTGCAGCAGCGACAGCAGTAACGGCAGCGGCATCATCAGTGACGACGACGGCGGCAGTTGCGGCATTTTCGGATGTTTTGGTCTTGTCAGCCTCGTTGGCAGTCGATGCAGGTGGTTTATCGTCGTCAATTTTAGCAGTGGTCGTGTTTGACTTGGCAACATCAGCATTTTCGCTATCGTTTGTGGTTTTGCCACTGTCAACAGTGGTTGTGGTCGAACTGGGCGTTGCGGCAGTTTCCGATTCGGTGCTGGTCTTATCTTTACTTGCATCGACTACAGCTTCTCCGCCGTTCGTTTGATTGATTTCAGAAGCCTTGGCTTCACTTGCCTGTACCGATTCGTTCGTTGGTTTTTCTTCGTTCTTTGTTTCGCCAACAGCATCGTCCGTGTTCTTTTCATATTCACCTAGTTTCGCTTTGACCGCTTCAAGTTGCGACTTCAAATCTTCAACTTCTTTCTTGTAACCGATGACCTCTTGTTCAAGACTTTCGATACGTCGTTCTTCGGCCTGTGATGCACCCAAATTTTGACGAATAAAATCCATTGGATGCTCTGGTTTTTCGGGTGTTTCCAGCAACTTTATTAGCACCTTAGTTATGCTGTCGACGACCCCTTTGCTTTCGATGTATTTGCGGAATTGGTCACGCTTGCAATCGATTTCCTAACGAAAAGAAAAAGAACAACATGCCATAAAAAGGGAGAACTCATAGCGTAAAAACTGCTTGGATTTGCACAAAAAATAATTCGTCTCAAATGGAACAGTAACTAAATATGAAAGGGAACAAAAACATACTCGAGTGTGAAACTCAAAAAGTACATGAAATAATGACAAATATTGTAATGCGAGACAACGCGAGACTAAAACCAAATCGCACGGTTCACTTGAACCATCGAAAAAATCGATAAACTCAGAACAACTTACACGGTATGACATTATGGCGGTGTGAATTCTGTCTTCTTTTTTTTATTCGTGCCCGAACAGAAAGAGATATCCAACGAGTTGAATGAAGCGCAGTTAATGTCGAATGGCTGCAGCAGAATTGTTTTTCCTCGAAATTGCTTTCGATTCGTCGAAATTTGTTTTGGGTCTCGGTCACACGAACACCACACAATGTTACCGCAATGGCAAGACACACGCGGCAATTGTGGCGAAGAAAATCAGCAAAATTACGCCAAAATACACTTATTTCAATAAATTCACCGTTTCTAATGAAGAAAGTTTTCGAATTTTCAGCCCAAAAATGTTCTACACCAAATGAACGGCAGGAAAATGTTTCTTTTTTCTGACTTTATTTCACACTTCATTTACGGTAGTGGCCGACTGATACAATATTCTATGTGGCTGTCAGCGTTGAAGTTAGAACGAGAACTGTATAATATTTCATTTGAACGTGACAAGAATCCGATGCAACCTCGATGTGCGATAAGGCTGTGCCGTTCGTCAATGTGTATCTATCCATCGTGCACGAAAGAAAAACCAATATCGCACCAACACAAATACACACGCACAAACGAATCATGTACGTGTCTGTTTACCTCCTGTGCACACAACAGTTCAATGGAACGAATGTTCGGTGTGTTGTGCGTATCTACGAGTCACCCTCTGAACTCCTTACTCTCTCTCTCGCTTTCGTCTCTTTTTTTGCCCAATGTGCTTGACAATGTGGAACAACGTTTTGATAATAAATTTTGTATCTTGAATGTGCACCATCTGGACGTATAATAAATACGTGCATTTTATGCGCACGCGTTTCAACACCATGCTCTCTCTATTCGTCTTTGTCGCACCGCTATATTGGCCACTAAACTGGATCAAGCGTTTCACATTTCGTATATAAGACATTGAGTTCCAATGTAAATAAGAATGTGGCGGTTTTTTTTCAGTGTGTGAGAAACAAACACTGTTTGCATGCAGCGGCCAAGCCGAAATACCTTCTTTTTCGCACTATCACACTGGACTCTCAAACACATAACGGCATTTTGTCAAAGCTATATAAAATTGTAGTTTTGTAAACGCCACACAAAAAAATTGAAACGACAACGGTATTTTGTTGGTTTTAATGATGGATTTTTGTTTATTCATGTCATATTTTGTTATTGTTTGAATATTTATTGAATTTATTGTTTGTTTTCTTCCCATTCTGTCTCATATTAAAAATATATTTATTTTTTGTTTGTCCACCAATATGGCCCGGTTTGACCTGGCCGGAGTTGGTTTTCAACACTAGTAATTTTTTTCTTCTTCTTCTTCGTTTCACTTTGATTTCCATTTTCTCCATTCATTTACATAGCGAAATTTGTTTGGATTGCATTTTTGTTTTTTTTGGTTTCTGTAAAAGCATTTGATTTTGGCGAGCACTTTTGTTACTCTCGCCGCGCGCATTCAGAACGTTTTTGTTCGGCCGAAAGAAAAACATAATATGAAACCCTTTAAAAGTGTTTTGTTATTTTTTCTTCTATCCAACAACGGGCATGCCGTTTGACCTATCACATAAAATCTTTATTCCAATGCGAAATTTGATTGAGCTCCTGATTATAGTGTAAAATGTTAATGATTTTTCATTTCTTTTGGATTTTGTTTATAAGTTGCGGTTGTATATTTTGTCTTTGTTTTTTGTTTTGTTTTGGTAGTCTTTGGAAACCCTTTTGCAATTGAGAAACAAGAAACAACACTGATATGAATGTTCACTTCGTGTCCTGCGTTTCGACGTCGACGATAGCCACGACGACGCTGCTGCTACGATCATTTGCAATAAATATCAAAAATACACATTAAGAGAGACGTTGTTTCTGTTGGCTGGTTGAGTAGTGTGTAATAACTTGTATGTTGTAATCAAAATCGAACGGGCAAGCGACTACAATCTATATGCTGTCTACGCTGGTTTTTATCGTTAATATGCATATATGTTTTATTGTTTTTTTTCTGTGTTTGTGAAGGGAGAAAACATTCATGCAGAGAACATTATAAATTACATTTGGTTAAATCTCAAGTAAATGAGTGTTACATTTAAGTTGAATAAATTTTTAAATTGGTATAATTGCATTTTCGAATTTGTTCGGAAGCGATTATCATTTTTTTTTTGTTGAATGTCATAAAATGGATTCGATGACAACGAGATATTATACTATATGCAAATGGAATTCTTTGAAAATGTAAAATTCGACTCTTTTTTCCCATCTCTTTTATCCTTTTCTTAATCATTTGGACCAACACAACCAGTGTAATTTGAACTCAATTTGTAGCCTTTGGCTTGAGCATATTTCATTTTCGCTGGTAAAATTTTTCGTATCATTACTCTGGACTTGTGAACATTTATTTAACTCGAAATGGAAAACAATGTAAAAACATAAATCTCAAACAAGAACTATATTCAGATGCATTTCTTTCTCATCTGCTCACTAAGATTACGATTATATTCAAAGAAAATTAATCCTAAAAATCACCGAACAATGCTTTTTTTTCATTATCATCGTCAACACCTTCTGTTTCTTCTTTTTAAACTCGCTATGTCAAGTTCTTTCGTACAAACTATGCTCATCATTGTGATATTTTGTGCAAAAATATGTACATACAAACGCTCATTTCTCATCAATTTTTTTTTCTGTTATTTTAATTAGTCATCGTTTGCTACCTCTTAATAGCTACAACTTTATTCTCGTGTTGTTGTTGTTGTTTTTTTTTTGGTATTAACTGCTCTTTACACTTCATTTTCATTGCATGGTTTATGCATTATTTTGACATTAGTTGTGATACACATATAATCTGCATTTCGTCATTTTCGTTTTTCTTTTGATTTCGTTCATATGAGCGTAAACGAATCATTCTATGCAATGTCCATATATATATGTTCTATGTAAAAAAAAAAACTTGTGTTTGATCAATTACGAAATTCACGGCAACTGCGGTGTTTTCTTCTCTTCGTTTAAACCCTATTCCCATGTTACAATGCTATTTTTTCTAAATTTATCCAATTATATCCAAAAATAAGGTATAAAATGACATCGAATTGTTTTTTTTGGGTAAAAATGCTTAAAATGTTTACATTAAAATTTTGAATACAGAATTTTGTAATAAAAAAAATTATTTTTAGCCAAAAAGACGTTTTCGTCGGAATTTGATTCGGATTTAACAAATTATTCACATTCGCTAGGAAATTGGTTTCATTCCTGTTCATTTTCATCTGTTTTAGAATTTCGAATGTCAAATTTGACACGATTCTCTAATAATCGCTCAGTTGATTTGACCAAAACCGCGCGCTTTATCCCACGAAAATTCAATTAACGATCGTTCTAACTGATTGACTGAAATGACATTGATCACCGTGCTCATATCGAAACTAAACGAAACACAAAAAATCGACCTAATATATAAACGAAAAAATGGAATGCATGAATTCAAAATGACAAAAATAATAAGGATAATAATGATAAATGTTGTGGTTGCTGCTGTTTTTCAATCAATCGAATAAAAATAGAGATGTGGGTGTGTGTGTGTGTGTGTGTTTAGTGTTTACATAATTTAAAAAGAAACGGTGAATAAACATAACGCCTAATAGTAATTGTATCACCAAAATCACCCACGGTCACCAAAATCCATTTTATTATCAATGTCGGAATCGGCTGGTATGTTGGTAAAATGTGTGCGATCGCTGTTGAGTGTGTTTCGTTCGTGTGAATTAGTTTTGGTTGAGTGTCCAGATGGCGGCTGATATCCGGGCTGTACGCGTTTTTGCAATGCCGATACATAATTCTGCGAATAGAAAATTATCGTTAAAAATGGTTTCTGGTTAATTAACGTGTAAATGAATTTGATTTTCATTCAAACCTGTGATATAATATCGCCCCTGGCTGTTCGTACTTGATACAAGTACCGATATTTGCGTTGTCGGGCCTCTTCGCGTGTCTCTCTCGGTCGACTTGAGGCACGGTGATGCACGGGTCGTCTCCGCGATCTGGGCCGATGTTTGTGATCAATGCGCCACGCCGTTATGAAGCATTGAACCAATATGCTGAATATAATCACACCAGGGTAGATACATATTAATAAGCCACCCCAGCACGGAGGAGGATCCGGATTTGCTTTCATGCTCAAAATCTGTGAAAATATTAGTTCAAAAATTCATCAAGTAAATGGTTTAATTAAGACACAGAGAAAGAGAGAGAGAATAAAAAATGAAGAAAGAAACGCGTAATTGATACGATCCATTAAAAACGAAAAAAAAGTTTCCTATTCAAATTCACTGGAAACATACCCATTGAATCGTGTCCGAACCATGCATGAAAAAGTCAATGGCAGACATGATCATCGTCGAACCAACAATGCTCGACGCAACAATCGTAACAAATTTATCGCACAGTAGAGTTGTTGTTGCGAAAATTATTGCTCCTCCGCCAACGGCTACCTCAACCTCCCGTAACTGTGAGTTGAAGAAAATTTGCCAATAAGCTAATTAGTTTGATGTTTTTGAGAGATTGCATGCTTTGAGTATTATTTGTTTGTTTGTTATGTTTGTTTTATACATGTGAGTACGTATGAAGAAAAGAAAATCAGCTTAAAACTTACGCCAAACACATGATTCGGTAGCGTTGCGATGCAAAATACGATAATCGATCCGCTTGTGATCGCACCGGCGAATGCACAAACTAGTACAGCGGCAATTGGATGTGTTGACCCTAGTATAGCTCCAAAGAGGCCAGCAATCATGGCTAACGCTACATTTTGCAGAGCCAATGAGAATTCACAAACCAAATGAACAATGACTTACTCAAAACAGAGATAAGAGATTTGCACCAATTTCCAATTAATTCATACCTGAATCCGCTTGATTGCCAATCAATTCAATCTGTTGACTCTGCAGCCATAGGATGCATCCGGTGCCCGCGGCGAGACCGCTCAAGAATCCAGTCGCCCGTAAACAGCGATAGCCGAGTATTGCGTAAACAATACCGAAAACGGCCACCGTTGTCCAGAGCAGTGATAAGATGGTTTCGGGCGGAGTCGATGTGCATGACGGATTGTCCATTGCATTCTATTTGTGCAGTGAGAAATCAAATCAGAGAATATGAAAGAAAAACAACAGATTAGAGTGAGACAATGATCTAGATGCTCGTGCCAATGGAACGAAAAGAAAAGGAAATGAAAATCGAAAACACCAACCTGTATCATAAAGGGCCAAACAATAGTTTGACCTATTTTTGGATCGGACGTCACATATTTGGCACGATTTTCTTCATGTTGCTGGAAATGCATTCGAATTGATTTATTTGAACTCGCAAAGAAAATAACAACAACAAAAATTTGCCCCGATTGTCAGCGGTTTTTGTTTTCTCTCTGTCTCTCTCTCTCTCTCTCTCTCTCTCTCTCTATCGAAAACGCTTTGCGTGCGCTGAACGCTTGTTTGCTTTTTGTCGTGTATTTCAACGAAAATTTTTATTCGTTGGCAAATGAAGTTTTGTCGATTACGTGATTTACTATCGAATTATGTCGTTTCGGTAGTTCGTAATCGGTTTGCATTATAGTTGACTTATCGCGTCAAGATGATTCGATTTCGTGTGTTGCAGATGTAATAAAGTAGTTCACTGCGGTTGATTCGTGTAAATGCATACAAAATTCAGGCATATGATTTCCTACATCTTCAGCGGCAGTGATGGTTTTTGGTTTTTTATATGGTATAATGGCAGTTCTGGAAATGAAAAAGAAATTTAAAAACTGTAGAAATCGCTCATTAATTTTTTTTTTATATAAAATGGTCATCGACTTGATTATGCAAAGTTCACGCTCTATGGTTATCGGCATGAATATAATTATTATAATGACCGACACCGATTTGATTTCAAATGGAAAAGTTTTTTCCCCCCTCTCCCATCATCAAAAAGCCATCTCGTTAAATTTTAAGCAAGTGCGATGCGATGTGTGTGGTGAAAATCAGTTCGAAAAATCGACAGGCAAAACAACAACAATAACCGCAAAAGCAGCAGCAGCCGTAATAACAACCCAGTCAAAGGCATATTTATTTGAATATTCAAGAGTTGTACAATTGCTCCATTTTCTATTTGTTTCTTTACTTCTGTTTTCACCCTAGTGGCTCTTATTGGATGGATGTGCTTCTGTTTGTTAGTACTTGCTGCATTTTTGCTTGCCTTCGTTTTTATCATCGCATTTTAACCTAAATTTTAGTGTATGTGTGTGTGTTTTTCTCTACTTCTTGCGTTTCCCTTTTGCATTCAACTTTTGCATACATATTCACTGCATTAATCGCACAAATGGAATCACGGTACTTTAGAACTTTCATTGAAACGATGTACTCTTCATTCTCTTTCTCTCTCTCTCCCTATCTTTCTCTCACTTCTTCTTGCTCTTGTTACGTCGGGAGAAAGCTCTGTGTAACAAAGTTGAATTTCGACCAAGTCAAAATGGAAAAATGCAATTTTAAAAGGCTATGTGGCATAAAATATGAACTCGGCCAACATGCTCATTCTGATAATACTCCTAAGCTCACAGACGAAACAATGACACACGAGAGTCTTTTGGCGCTCACTTTAATGCTCCATTGTTTATTCACTACATGTGTTTTTGCCTCTGCACTGGCTCGTTCATTCCCAGTAGGTAAATAGTATTGATTTCAGTTTTATTTTCCCATGTCCCCATTACGATGGTTTCCGTTTTTTCATTTGCACTCACTGAATTTGTATCTTCCGGAATATGGAGAAAATAGATACCACTTCGACACATATGTGGAACATCCAAAAAGTATACATTACAATTCTCAAACTAGTTTTTTCTTTTCTATTGCTCAAGTCAAAGATCAAAAGAATAAACATGTGTTACGTAATGTAATACTCTTTTTGGTGCAGTGCTTACTAACCACTGCTTAGCACAAAAACATCAAATCCATTATGGAAAATGCTCTGTCAACTTCGACTATGCTAAGACTTTCGCGTGCAATTTCATCGCGTTTCCCGAATTCCCGATTGTGCAAATAAACAATTTTGGGTGGATGAGTGTCGCTAGAAATACAGTCGATTTTGTTTATTCATTATATTATTATTGGCGTTTCTTTTATATGTTTTCTTTTCAGAACTAATGATAACACATGGCTCCAAGCAAGCGGCATTTTGATCAATAAAAATGATAGAGTCAATTGAAATGAATAATAGGGGCAATGTTAAGATCACAGCTTTACAATCGAATGCTACAATTTATATTTAATGTAAATTCGCTGCCGTTTTTTATTGTTCAAATCGCAGCACAATCAAACTGTTCTAATATTAACTAGCTTACCACCTAATTTAAATAGTGGTGTGGTGAGAGCATATACTCTATACTGATTAAATAACCTCCACCAAAATAGGATAAAAAAGGATATTTCATTGTGCAATATGTTGCCAATAAATTAACGAAAAACATGATGAACAGTCCAGGCCTAATCGACCAAAGTTATTTTGAAACTAAATACCAAATTTATGACTGCGTCAATGGTTACACAGCACACAGCCACAGCGACTTACAAATACACACGGTAGCTCGTTTAATTTTGTTCAACTCCATGGTTTGTCCTTAATTACGCAGATGTCACATCGCTTCTATGCGCTATAAACAACATTTCACACTTAATTTGATCGCAGTAGCGATTTTGACTAGAGAAATTGTCTATATATATATATGTATTTTTTTCGATTAGAGAACAAAGTGACCGCGAGATAAAAATGAATTCTCTCACATACATGAGATTCCATGTACTGTTCAGCAAGTGGCCGGCAATTACAGCATGCCTATTGAGAGAAAAGATATGGAGCCGATTTTTTGTGTGTTGTTCTTTCATGTACAAGCATGTTGCTTGTTAACTTAAATGGAATCGCAGACACGCGTTCAAATGATGGGGAGAGCGAGAGAGGCAGAGACTCAAAGACAAACAAACCAAAAATATCTTGCGAGAAAAATGCTATAATAATATTGCGCGCGCGAAGTCTTTGGTTTAACTGGGGCACTGGTTTCAGCTCATCAGTAGCATCAAAGCGCAGTAGGCTATCGAATTTTATGTTGTACAAGGAATTAAATCGGCTCGAGCTCAATGAGTGTACTTAAAAAAAAAATGAAGCCTCGATGTAAGTAAAATGAAACAAATTATGGAACATGGTTGCTAGTGGGCCTTTCAGTCGTATGTCAAATGTATGCGCGTGTAAATGCAACAACAGCATATGTACGTGATGTGAAGAATATATTCTTTGCTCTGATTCGAGGCGAATTGTAGCATCGTAACAATTGGTCGATAAACCATTTATGCGTGGATAATAATGGTTGGGCTGTTCTCATTGTTTGTTTGCTTTTTTCTTCTTTTCGTTTTCTTTTCTCTCATCAAATGAAATCTTAGTAAAACCTCGATTGATTTTCCGTCGGATGTGTTCCATCAATTTTTTTTCTCTCGAACGA
Organism: Sitodiplosis mosellana; assembly: GCF_009176505.1. Lineage (NCBI taxonomy): Eukaryota > Metazoa > Arthropoda > Insecta > Diptera > Cecidomyiidae > Sitodiplosis > Sitodiplosis mosellana. Next base: position 10,507,240 of record NW_022595244.1, read on the forward strand.
TTTCGGATGCTTCATCACTCGTTGTTATATTCAAATGAATTAGAAACAGACATACAAACACATAGACCGCTTGATATTATAAATCAACGAGTAAATTGTTGCCTACTTCAATTCGATTATTTAGCGTAATGTTATGCTTCAGTGACACACACGTACATTTCAACTCATTTTCAACAGATCGTGTATTCATTCCATTTGAATATATTTACATCAACCGAGAACCCGACAAAACACCCACGAGAGCTATATGTGCAGTGCTCATGTTTTGGAATATTTGTTCAGTGCTGTGTTAAATATAGTGACGATATATTGTCATGGCTACTGTTTCATTTGGAATGGTATCAGTGCGAATGAGTCGCGTACGCGAAATTGATGTTTTATGCTTGTTAGGTCGTTCAATTAACTTTCCCGTGACCGAATCAAATAACGGATTGCTTTTTTTCTCTTCTCTCAACCATTCGCTTCTCATTTCGACTCGAATCTCTGATGTTATTTTCATTCTCAACAGCCTCGTCGGTAACAACAACATGAACAATGATTGTTGAAATGAATGCGGTTGCAGCTGGACAATTCGTCATATGCGTGTGAGTAAGTGAGCGAGGGATCCCAAATGAAACGCAGTTTATAACGTTTTAACGCTCACCGAATCTATTATAACATGGCTATGATATGCAAACGAAAGTACAATCGAACACTGCCCCGAAAGCCATTTCCTTTCTGTTTTTTTTTTATATAAAAGACTTTCATTTTTTGAGTTCAGACGGAAAACTCATATTATTTTATCAGTAATGATAATCACACAAAAAATACATATATATCATTTCCCTTATTGTTGACACAACCAAGTAGATATGAGAAATATGTACGATTTTAACATCGAACCAATGATTTTTTACATATTAGATATATGTGTGTGTAAGTTTTGATAACAATACGTCTATTTTGCAGGCCTTTGGTCTCATTCACAGCGTCACATAGAAAATGCGGATGGAATGTTTCTGCAACAATGGACGAATGGCTGACACAGAAAACGAAAAGAAAGAAAACAGAGAAAAAATCTGATGAGACCGTAAAAATGAGACCAGAATTTATTGCGGCCCCAACCAACAACGAGACATAGCAACGAAGAATGAACGAAAAGAAAGAGTGAAAAGATAGTCAATTCCAATTGCGTTTTCTATGAAACTGTGTGAAACATTCATTGCAATTAGCACACAGATTTAAATAGCAAGTGGTTGTGCCACACGAAAAAAAAGAGATCAGAATGCAAACTGAAAATGTGTTAATGATGCTTGGTTTGTCGTCGTCGTCGCGCGTGTCCGCCGTCGTTGTCGCTGTAGTGCGCGCCTTTGTATACTGATTTTTGCTTTCTTTTGATGCTTTCATTCGATGAGTCGTTATCTCATACAAGCGTGTAAATGCGTAATTAATCGTTTATTGTCTTTGGTCGCCTAGAAAAAGAAATGCAATCGATTTCCTTTCATTTCGCCACACACATGCATTCATTATTTAATTCGCATGGCGATTGAACTATTTTTTGTCAAATCAAACTATCGACGCAGTTGATTCACACACATTTTTTTTTATCTTTTTCCTCTTCCTCGTCGAATTCTTGCACAAATATCTTATCTTACACTTTCTTGTGAAATGGCCTATAAAAAATCACTTGATGCCTTTGATAAAAAAAAAAAGCTATATTCTTTGCCACTTGTTTGTCGCCCTCAAGTAAACGACAAAAATTCGTACTGCGTTTATTTTCGGACGAGCAAATTAAATTGCAAATCAACGATTGATTTAAATGAGAACTGACGCCGACGATAGTGATGATGATGATGAAGAAAATAGTACACTAATCACTAACCACAAAACAAATTCAATATGATTGATTCGAAATTGATACGTTCCAATGACACATTCAATTTATTTGCTCCATCCAAATTGCAAATGACTTCAATTCTGTTTTTCGCTCTCGCAATGTGTCTGCCTCTCTTAGTCGTCACACTTGAAATCACATTGGAATATTTCATAAAAAAAATTGATACGACAAAAGACTGATTTTTTTCTCTGTTTTTTCGTAGAAGAACAGAATAACATCAGCAGCAACACAGCAGCAGCAGCACCAACAGTAGCAACGTTGATGTTGGCGATGACGATATAATTTCTCACTGTATTGTATGAATAAGGCGGTGTCACTATGTTGCGCGCGGTAGCCAATTCCAAACACACACTCATGCATGAGGGAAAAACACATGGAACGGCACGAAGAATCGACTCTGTGGAGTGCGCGTTTCGATGGAGCGAGAGGAATGAATGACACACGGCCGTACTGCTTGTACGTACAGAGTACTGCACAGTGTGTGGATGAAAACAGGAGAGTTTGGCAAAGCGCGCGCGATTTCCAACGAACACCAGCCGAAGCGATAAAAGTATACACAGCAAAAGCGTGTGTTTCGATGGTTTTTATTAGGGTAGCAAGCTGCTAAACAAGAATCAGGATTTAGTGGCGAAAAGGCCTTCGCACACATTTTTCCCAAGCGAATGCGTTCTCTTCTTTTTTTTCTCGCTCTTCGAGGTGCTGTACATATTACAGTGTATGGCACCGATTACAAGTTTTGGAAAAGATGCAGCATGATGGTAGCGTGTCCATGTGCCATAGAGTTGCACGTTTTGACAACCCTCTCTTTGTTCTCACTTTGAACTGTATCCGAGTTTAACGTAACTTGGGCTGATATTGTTGCTGTCTGTCGTTTGGTTAGGTCATCGAATCCATTATGTGTTATTATTAAGCACTAAATAGAATTTCTCTAATGCCACAATTGCAAGCATTAACATCGTCGTTGTCTTTATGTTCCCATCATTAATAAATAATTTAAATAATTTACACATCGCTAAAAATCGCATGTAGATTACGTCATGGCAAAAACAAACCAAGACAAACCTATATATATAATATATTTTGAGAGAGATCGAGCAAAAAGAATCGTGTTCAGCTCGTTACTTTAGCACAATATACACACATTTTCATGCATGAATCGCCTTCTATTCGTGCGGCGAAATTCATTGAATGCGATTCCATTTGGATTTTGGATTGAGGCTTTTCTATGTCATTGTTTTTCTTTTCATTTAATAAATGCTTTAAATTCCGAATGGGCGTTAGAAAGAAGAAGAAGAGGAGCTGAACTGAACAAAACAAATGAAAGAATTAAATAACAATAAAGTGTAATGAAAGAACACATCTTGTGTGCCGTTTGTTTTTTTTATGGTATATGCGAGCAATATGCCACTGAAAAGCCGTCTTTGTCTGTCTATTAGTTTTTTTCCAGACGCAGCTGTACATATCGATATAATTCTATGATTCTATAAATATCGCCGGATATTATATCCAAAATTTGATTAGCAAATCTAACTGTACTCTTTTGGCATGCATGAACCGTTCCTTCGCAAGCGATTGCGTTGCACAGAAGGAGAAAAAAAACACACACACACAACAAATTTCCCCATGATGAAGAGCAGTAAAATGCCAACGCTTTACATCACCATCACCAGACACAACAACACCACAAAATTTTGATCTAAATTTTTGATATGCCAAAAATGCGTATCATTTTCGGAATATTCAAAAATTCGTCCAAAACAAAACCAATTCAATTTACTAACGTTTTTTTTCCACACACAAAATAACCACCAAATATAACCTAGAAAAAAATCCACAAATTTTCTTCCGTAAAAATATTCTGGAACACTTTCCAAAATCAGAATCAAAACCAACACTTTTCGTCGTTTTATTATTTTAATGATTGCAACATCAGTGTACGTACTTATGTGTATATATATTTTTTTTTTCTCTAATAAAAACAAAAAACGTGTGCGTTGTCGATCCCGTTACACAATAGATGCGAACGAAACAGTGTTTTCAGCTGCACTGAGGCTACTGTTCCAAACAAACGTACCAAGAACATGCATACACCACAACCAGCCAACCAGCCACACACAGTTTTTCGTTCCCTTTTTTCACTTTGTGTGTTGCTGTTGTTGTTTTTTCCTCTCGTTCGTTCGTTCATCCGTTCGGTTTAATCGCAGTATCATACATACGACAACGACGACGATAGTTCAACGATGCGCTCATAGCAATTCCCTGTCGGATGTGTGCGGACTTGAAACGACCGCGCGAATGCATTGGTATTGTCGGTTTGGTTTGTGTGAACGCGCCCGTGTGTGTGTGTGTGTGGTAGTGAGCATGTGATTATCTTCGACAAACCGCGTCTAGCGTTCACTGCTCGAATTCGGTGTGTTGTGTATTGCACACGCAAAACATTTACTTCCCATCAAGCCTTCGTTCGACACTGTTCATTTCGATTTGTTTGTATTTCAACGTTGTTTCGTCGGTTTTTTCGTCTTTCATTCTGTTGTTGTTCGATTTAATTGAAGCACATTACTGAAGCGTATGTTTTGCCATGGCAATAGGGCTAAATAGATTCAATTCGTTTTTCTGTTGGTTTTTTTTCTCGTGTGTATACACATTCTTCTTCATTTGGAAGCATAGTTTTGAATGCGAAATACCGTTTGTTACAATTTTTTCTAAACGCATTTATTTGTTTTTGTTCGACATTCTGAGAAATTTTTTGTTTCTATTCAAAATGCATGGCTGTTGATGAACATAGAAAGCATATATCAAAACTTTATAATAAACGGTTTCGATGAGATTGAGCTGTAAATGAATTTTCGTTCGATGTTGATGTTGTTTTATGGTGATTTGGATAACAATGTGCACTTGTTTGTTATTCGTCTCGGGCAAACATCATTTTCCAAACCGCATGCCATGAATATCGAACTTGAAAATGGAAAGTGAACACAAATCAACAATAAAGGTGAAATTATTCACTTGATAATGAAAAATAAAAATGATGCACTCGTTATGTTTCATATTGGCATAGAATGTGTTTCGTTATGTGGATGAGCACATCTGCCTGTTAGCTGCGATGGTAACGAACGCAATTATTACGGTGCCTCGTTTTTTTTTCTTCTTTCCAGTTTGCATTACACGCATACACTTCCCATTCCCATCACACACATTGATCTCAACTGAACTAATATATTAGCATAGGCAGTCACGAACAAAGCTAATATACGGTTCCCATCGTTTGCGTTGCTAAAAGCAAAACGAACAGCTGATTTTGAATGTTTGAATCATCGTCATCATGCATAGCAATGCCATCTTACGCTTGGATATTGTACAACGCACAAATAAAGCACCAGCAGCAAACGAAAAAAATCCCATTCAAAGCATTTCGATGAAGAGATTTCTAGTTCCCATACGTCATTGGATGACATTTGTTGCGATGCGACTGCATCTGTGTGAGTTTGTTGTTTTCAATTGAACACCATATAAACATCACGCACACAACGAAACCCCAGCACATTCCACAGATTTTATTCATATCTACAACGACTATCACATTTGCGCACTCAACACTTGCTTCCAATTTATATGAGGATTACTCTCTATCTCTGTCTCACTTTCGTTTTGTGGCCGCAGCCAACAAAAATCTATGTGTATTTCCATCCATGAAATCATCCAATGGACTTAGTTCTTATGCGACTGCTGTCATAATTGGAAGCTAATAATAAGAAAAAACGTTCCGTCGAACGAGCGAAAAAAAAATAGAGAATCAACACACACAGAATTCCAATCCGCTTTTATTTTCTGACAAAAAGAGTCATTCTCGTAACGATACAGATGGGACGCTCTTTGATATAAAAATCGTGTTTTTTGGACACAAAACTACAAACGATTCGTTTTTCCCTATCAATTCTTATCGTTTTTATAAATATTAATTGTGATTTAGTGAGTATTTGTGGCGCATCGAGTGTAGAGAGTCAGTCGTCAGAGTTGATATCAGTTGAAAAAAATACATAATTAAATTGCTTCGAGTCAGATGAAATCAAGAATTCAATCAACAAATTAATACGTTGTGAAGGGAACTGGGTACTTTTTTATTCCGAAAAAATCCATTTCCTGTGTTCCAAATTAAGTGAATCAATTGATAAATCGGAAAATTCCGAAAAATCATAAACATACGGTGAATTTTTTATATCCTCTTACACAACGTTGAGAGCGGCGATTCGAGTCACACTCGCCGTCAAAATATATTCAGTCTGCATACATTTTCTACAAGCGGCGGCGGTTGTTGTTCGCGCGGATCTCGAATAGAAAAAAATATATCAGTGTGTTGTTTGTTGCTGCGGCTGTTTCTGTTCAAATCGGTTATCTCTATTGGTGCTGAAAAAGTTGCATTTGATTGTCTCTAAGTTTTTTTTCAGCGTCGCAAGTGAAAGTTTTCAACACACACGCGTAATTGTATATACACGATTTGTCTATTTATGTTTTGGTTGTTTGTTGCCGCCAACGTGAATATTTCTGAACAGAAACGGTCGAGGATGTGAATGAATTGAATGCACGATTCACATCTTGCGTGTTTATGCAAAACACAACAGTGAACAGGCCAAATTAAATGAACGATTCGATATAATTGGACTTAGACCGACACACAACCGTCAACGACGTAGTTTTTTAAGATATTTTTTGTTGTTATTTTCATTTTTGTTGTTGTTGTTGGGTAGAAGATCAACAACGAAATCCGAAACGAACGACCAATTACGCTGCGCCGTTCGGTTAAATAATTTATGCGATCGGTTATTTTAAGTGAACTCTTAAAATCGTGACATTTAATTTAAGCGGCGATTTTTGCTTGCACATAAAAAAAAGGAACAAAAAGAATTTTTTTCTTACATTAATGAATGTAATTCAATTTCACCGATGTGAAAATCCTTGACTTAAAATAAATGAAGAAAAGAACATAACGTCTAATAACAAGCAACGTGCGTGAGTTGAAATTTAAAGAAAGTGGAAAAAAGCAGTCGACCCATCGTCGGGGTATTATGTCAGAAAAATACGTTGCCCGTTGTGAATAATGGTTTTGCTGCAATAAACGTGTGGCCCCACGAAAATGAGAAATTGGTAAAACAAACGAACTTTGATAAGAATAATAGCGAAAGTAACACTCCCATTTCACCTTAAATACTCCACATTCACGCCGTGTTTGGTTCAGCATTGTATCAACATTGTTAATTTTCTTTCCAGTAAATTGATAAGTTCTAGTTTGCAAAATTGCGTGTCATTGCTCAAGCAATTTCGTGGTCGCACTCCAACGTTTTGCATTGTCTAATTATTTCGGTTCGTGTGTGTTTGTGTTCATAATAAGTGCATGAGCGTTGATTTTCTAACGAAAATTAACTAGTGTATGTCAAATAGTTTGTTATATGCGAACATTGTAACATGCCGTTAGCAAATTCAGGAGATCCATGGAGAGCACAAATTGGCAATTCAAACGCAACCGCGGTCAGCAACGTGGTGAGTCTCACAGTTTTCTCTATTGATTTTTCTCGTAATTAAAAAAAAAATAAAAAACCGTTTTCACGGTACCATCCACTCAACCGCATCGTGGAAAACCTTCACCTTGGCCGATTGTCTTGTTTTGGTTACCGCTGAGTACACATTCCTTCATAAATATTTCCGTTTGATTATGATTTTTTCAAAGGCTTGCGGCGGCCTTTCCGACCAACATCATTTTTTTCTTGGTCTATGGCAACATCTTCATTCACATACTTCTTGCCATTCCATGTTCAATTGTGTTGACTCAACGAGAGGTTACATGCTGTTGAAAGTCTTTTAATACGTTTCCATTTGACGGTAGACCAACCAACCAACGGAAATTTGAATCAAACATCTTTCTTCGGAGAAAGATTTATTCAATCTGTTTTTTTTCACATTTTACCAAAAGATAAACTGAAATCTGATAAACTGTATTCGTTCGGTGTTTTCTTTTGCCCTAATCGATATTGAGTAAATCCAAATTCGATCGGTTTATGATGATTAAGTACGTAATAAAATAATAGCTGGTACAATAGTCCAAATAATTAAGTAGCAAAACGTCTTAAGTTTGATCCAGTCAAAATGTGAAGGCAAACAAAAGTGGAAAATTTTCTTGACTCTATCGAGGGCTTCTGACGTGTGGCTCGACTTTTTTTGGCCCGCATATGTAATCGTATATTTGCATTTCATTTGCAAAAACTGTTGCTCGTCGTCTGAGACAACGACGAGGTTGTTGCGGCTTCTTGAATTTGATTGGCTCCACAAAAACAGAAAAAAGTAACCAGACGCATGGTTTGGAGCAATCGATACCAAAACTGCTTTCTTTCATTATCTAATCGAATCATATAGCACATTGGCTTCATACATTTAATGGAGCTTAGTGCTTATCAGTCTTGGTTCATGTGTTCGTGTTCAATACTCATACAACTTTGCCCAATACGCTTCGAATTTCTCTCAAAGTTTAATAAATGATAAACAAAGGGATAAAAGTGAAAAAAATGGCTTGGAAATGTGGTATCGATCGTTCATTGCATCGAAATGCGGGTGAAAATATGGTGTACAAAAGTCACACACACAAATCGAGTGGGCGACTTGATTAAAAAACTAGAAGCAGTCGATGGCACTCAATTCTTTTTCCATCGCTTCAATATAGATGTGGAGTACTGTCGGATTCCGCCTCACACAGCAAGAACAATAGGTCATTGGGCATGTACACTGTACACGCTGCGAGAATGCTGGCAATGGGTAACAGCAAATCGACAACGGTAAAAAAAAACTTGAAGCTCTAGCACGCATCACCATCATCATCTCTTCTCCACTTTGTCACTCAGTAGCTAAATGCTTGCGGTCTATTTCTACACATCGACATGTCGATGAAGTGCACTTTATGTGTTCGTATCATGCTCGGTGCGTTTATTAAAAAGAAAAGAAGCGAATAACGATTCCTCTATCACAAGCAACGACTTTGTTGCTCCGTTGTCTGCAAGTCGTCTGCATGCCAAAAATAAAACATATTCTCAAGAAATGTCGGAGTCAACATTCTGTTCGAAACAATTTCATGCTTCAAGGCAACCAGTACACAAACGCGCACACACTTGAAATGTGTGATATTTTCTAATATCAACATTGAATTTGATTATAAAAGGGTATTTTTGCTCTGTGCTATCAACTGAATTGACTTTTGAAATTTCACATCTCTGCATTGTGAATCACTAGCAGCCGTAGCAAGTACGATAAAGCAAGGCATAAACACAAACAAAATTGATTACCTCATTGAATTCTAGAAAATTATTACATTTATTTGTGCTCTTGTCACTTTTAATCATCACAAAAGTATTCAATGCATACACACAGGGGGAAAAAGCTATCAATTGTTGCAAACGCACATAAAATGGGCAAGCGTCAGACACACAAAAAAAATCACAATCCATTATAGGTACTAATTCAATGAAATTTTTCTGGTTTCGTCATACGCAGCTTTAAAGTTGTAACCATACTTTCTTGCATTTTATGATCGAATGACAGCAGCAGCAGCAACAACAACAACAACAAATACGAAATAACCAGTTTTCCATATCAACATTTTGTGCTTTGGAATTTGGGTGTATAATCGGAATTTATGGTGATAAAAAGCTTTGCACTGGATTTGACTCATTCATCTTCGGTTATAAATTTTCATCAACAATGTGTCGCAAGTAACACAAGAACATCATAAAGTGAAGAAATTGTATGCGAAACCATAAAATGAAACAAGAAATTGCGAGCAAAAGTAACCGAATAGTAAGAAAGAGGCGACGATGATGACGACGACGACCGCTATTCGCTATCAGTCTCTACATAACATCTCTTGACTTTCGTATTTCTCTCAGCATACAGCGCACACTGGTTTTCTCTACACGTCTGCTTGTGCTGTACTTGCGATTTACGCAGCGTGTACATAATTAATGATTGGGGAAACATCGAATCTCCATAAATATTAATTAAAACCAACGGCGACTGTTTCACTCAATTTTTCGTTGAACCAATTTCATTTTGCTTTCGTCACCCTCTCATGAATATCGGACACTTTTCGACTCTTCTGTTGTTATCTTCGTAGCTATATTCTATTTACAAAGTACGTCAAATATTGTTCGTTTATCGTTTAACATTGACACGCTTTTTATTTGCTTCAAATGTACGTGTGAGTTGATTTAAATGCGCCACGTTCATGGTCATTCTGTTCTGGCTGTAGTCTCTGTTTTGTTTCTTTGCTCACTTTGCCGTGGAGCTCCTAACTCTGTTCTGCAAATTGAAATGTCATACAATCACATAAAAAAACACATTTTATTTACATTTGAATGAGTTCTTTTCTTCCTTTCTCTTTCTTTCTCTCGCGCGCGCTCACACGATCAACAAACAAAACGACAGCAATATACAAGATATATATATATATATATGTGCCGAGTCGCATATAACTCTTTGACATAAAACACTTATTATTTGAAATGGGTCTTGGTGTGTGCGCAATTGCATCGTTGCATTCAGTTGCAGCTGAATGGACTGCACCTTCGTTTGAATTCAATGGAATGAACGGGGAGTCATTTTTTATTCCATGTATTTGTTCCTCACACTCTCTCTCTCCCTCTCTCTCTTTCTCTCTGTACGACTACTCGGTTACATGTGACGGCAGCGTGTTGTATATAATAATGATAGCGTTAGTAAATTTATGTTTTGATTTAAGATAATAATAACAGCAAACAAACACAAAGCAACAACAGACGAAAGCATTCACTTGAGATTATTGGATAGTTTATTGTGTGAGCAATGTGACAGCAACTGAATGTGTATGTGCTGTTTTGAGTATTTTGGTATGTGTGTTTGTTGGGTAAGCGTGTTAACAGCATCGGTGACAACATTGATGGCGTTGAATATTGCGACGACTTAAACTAAATTCAGAGCAAATGAGACTGAGGCTGGAATTGTCATGCATATGTTAAATATCGCAACGGTATGCACGTTTTTATCGTATATGGCAGTTGTCATCCCAGCAGAAGAAGAAGAACAGATTCTCCATTCGAATTGAGCGTTGGATTAATACATGCCCGACACACATCTTCACATAATAAACAATATGTTAGTGCGACAACTTCAAAACACTGGCTCTTGCAATCTATCTCCAGAGAGAAAATAAATTTGAGCCGTGCCAAGAGAAGAGATTGTTGTCACGCAAAAAAAATATTCACGATTTCCCTCCTAGATCAACATGCACGTAGCCGCCCCAAACACAGCATTCCACTCACAACACACTTTTATTTTCGGGAAAATAGCAAACAAATTGCTGTCTTGTGCCTGATGGAATTTTACAATGCTCTTCTGAATTCCGATGCTGAGATTCGGGACAGATGTTGTACGCCGATAGCAAATCATTTTCCGAATTGGTCTGACCATGTGTTCCAGTGAATAAACAATGAATTTTCTTCCCCGAACTACTGAATATAGGAAATCAGATCCGTTTACCAAATTCGATCGAGCTTGATAGACATTGTTATTTTGATTTATTTGTTTTGGATCTTGCAACGAAGGAGCCAAATAGTCGAAATACGGGTTGCTATTTCCGTGTACCGTATCAGATTCGTTGCTTTCATAAATAAAATCATTTTTGCCATAGAAACGCATTCATTGTGTGTTACAAAGGATGATGTGACGCGCGGCACGCGGGGATCACTAGTATGCATGGATTTCTATGGATTCTCATTAATTCAATTAACACAAAAAGTAGCATGTAAAGTGCGAGAGAAGAAAGTAACCAAGTTCCAATATAAATTGGTCCATAATTGATAACACACCGAGTTTGCTGACTCCAAATCGTTTTTTTTTTTTTTGCCTCGTTGGACATATGTACTATGTATCATTAAAATTGGCGCAAGGCTATAGCGCAATGTGCATGAAGAGAAATGGATATTAATGATAATTATTACGAGCGGTTTTGTGAATTGAAGCCGTTTAATGATTCTTAAATGCTTTTCCATATCGTTTGACGTCAATGGTTGTGCAAAGCGCATTTTCTTCGCCCAATTTATGTAACAAAATTATGGTAAAATTGGAATCAAATTGCTATGGAGAAATTTGAAAAAAAAATCGATAAAGAATGGTGATTAGAAGGCATGTACGTAAGTTGGCGCCGTAATTTCGATGACGAAGGTCGCTCATTTAACGTAACCATTCCGAGTGGTTAATTTCATGACGGAAAAACCGAACAAAAGAAATATTGGGTTCGTTTATCGCACTTTATCGCTAGACCGAAAATAAACCGCGTACTGAATAATATGGAGCAAAAACCAAAACTCGACTGTAATGAACTGAGTGTTGAAAATGGATTCGAAACGATGAAATTTACGAGCGCTGCAAATGTATACGGAATATGGAAATGCACACAGCGTGCGCAGTGTGCACAAACACACGCGCGCTCACCAACCAATCACTATTCTAATGAGCTCAATTGAATGGCAATAAACTTGAAATAACATTGACGCAAAATTGAATTTTGTACGATCGATGGAAAAAGTGTGGCAGACTCGGAAGAGAAAAAAGTCAAACTAAATTGGTTTCGTCGCAAAACAAAAACAATTTGTTACGGCAACCAGAAAAGCAGCCATTATTTTCAGTTATTATGGGGTTTAGGTGGTCAAAAGCATGTACTTAAATTATCACCATATTTGTGTACGGCGCACACTTTACGCGTTGTTTTTTGTTTCGAAAATATCCGATGATTCAAGCGAAAAAGCGAAAAGCAAAAAAGAAATTATTATCGAAAACACATCGCCAACTGTGACTCTTCTGATAACGCATAAAATTCGAGTCTATTTCTTCCGAAATTCGTCTAGTTTTATTGTTTGCTTGAACACAATGGTTCGTTCCTATTCGTTCATGTCCAATTAAATTTGATCGATGCTCCCATTGAAACGCCCTCATTCGTCGGTAAATCCAGTATGGGAAACCACCAGCAGAACACTGTATTAGCCAATGCATTACTCCCCATGCGAAAATATCACAGTGAAATTGGTGGAACTATGAATTTAATTGCATCTAATTGTTGCTGGAATGTCTTGTCATGCCTATGCTGTGCGCCATTGATTGAAGAAAATCATTTCTGACATCTTTGTTACGGACATATTGTGTGTGGACGACACACTCACTGCATACCACACTACATATCATTCATTCTGCACATATTCTCTTCGTCAAGTAAAGCAAAAGGTCAAAAGTTGCTTGTCAATCTTTGTCGCTCTTAAACGCTTCGTTCACGGACAAACGTTGTAATGGTTCATGTAGGAATTCTCAACTTATTTAAGAATGACTCGCATTATACGGTCCCATAATAGTTCGCCAGAGAATTAATCACAAACGCAATTTATTCATGTGGAAGAAAAATGTAAATTACAAAAGATTCAAGCATTCTTCTACAGCATGTACATGATCGCTAAATAACGAGCCGTAAATTTAAATGAAACAATGCACGAAATTAACTTTTCATTTCAAATACCCTCCAGCAAATGCAATGCAATGCGAATTAAATTGTAGTAAGTGACCCGAGAGCACACTCGAAATATTTCATGCGCTGCATCGAATGCCATTAGCTTAAAAGCAGAAAAATATGTCAACAGTCAACGTTTATTGAACTAGTTGCATATTAGCTGTATAGACTGAAATGTACACGATATGTAGTCGCGCAATAGAGCGAGACTGTCGATGTTGACGACAGCAAAAACTACGAATTCGTTGTATTTACCATGTATGAAAATGACTATGTAAATATTTGTGGCTTTAAACCAATCAATATTGAACTTGTGCGCCGTCATGTTGGTGGTCGCAGTAATTCTGCGATTTTTTTTTCTCGGTTCGGTTCTGTTTCAACTCCGATTAAATAATTTGAAAAAAAAAGAAAAAAATGGACAAAAAAAAGGAATCAAAAAATGATCGATTCTTCGTCAAAATAATTGGTCGACTTTGACCGTGTGCTTTCACAACTGTTCATCCCGATGTCGAGACACAAATGCATGCCATTGTTGTTATTAGAGTTTTAAAATATCCCTGGGTGTGACATTGTAAACTGGTGATCTCTGCGCATTAGCTTTATCGGATCGATAAACAATTTTTTTTTCTCCTCATTACAAAATGTAACCATATTGGATATATGCAACGGGCACAAATTGCGTGACAAACCCGACAAGAAATTTGCGAATAATCGTATTGCGGATAGTTGGCGAGTACCCTGCGAATACTCTGAAATGTCATGCGCAGCCAACTTCAGGTTGGAACTGTACTGTTGTTCGCAGCGCGAATAGTCGCAGGGTATTCAGCGATAACATTTTGCGGCAACTTTTATTGTGGATTCCTATTCGCATTGCGAGTATCCGCGGATATGCGACGGAATGTCGGCGTACACCTATTTTACCGCAAATTTCTTGTCGGGAAAAATGCCATGTTCATGTGGCTTAGAGGCGTCAATTTGAATTTTTAAATGTCAATCCCAAGATAAATGTAAACAAAATACAATATGTGTATAGTACTGTAATTTTGGCATAATTACATTTGGCAAGTGATGTAGCATCGATTCCTAGGGGCAATTCACGAAGTGCGAATGGTGCCAGCTATGCGAATGGGCGAAAGGTAGTACGTGCATTTAGATGCAAACATTTGCAAATGCTACGAATGCGTGCGAATGCGAATGGAACCATTCAATGTATTTAAATACAAGCATTCGCGAATGTTCGCGAATGGTTACGAATGGCACTGCAAATGAGTGTGCTATTCAAATGAGTAGCATTGCGAATGCACGAATGCAACTAGAACTGAACGACATTTCAAAACACTTGTCAAAACAGTGCAAATTCAAGTCGTTAAAATGGTAAACAGAACATTATCGAGGCTAATTTAATATAAAAATTATATCATACATTTTATTTTTAGGGCCTCAAAAAACTTTTTTCTGAATTAGTAACATTTTCCAATAATACAAGTCCAGTTGATATCAAAATTATTTTGACAAAATAATTTTGGAAATAAGTGCGTTTGACACAGAGTCATCGCTAATGTAAATTGACCGTGAAATTATCAACGATATTGAAGAATTTGTGAACGAAAATTTAGAAAAACTCAAAAATACTTCGTTTGAAAATACTGTTTTACACTGATTTTGTTTTGTTTTTTATTTATGGTGGAGCGATTCAAGACTTTTGGTATCGACAAAATTAATGAATTATTTGCCAGACAATATTCGTATGCCGTATATTTCAAATAAAATTTATGTTCGTTTATAAATTCTTCTATATCGCCAATGCTTTTAGAATCAATGGATAACAGAGCAGTTTCGCATTCAAATCCAGTACTTTTTATGATTTTTTCTAAATTTGCCGGTAGTTTTTCGCCCAATTTCTTTTCTAATATCTGAAACACACGTGAACTCATTGCTTATGGCGTTTTTATCGCTCAATCGCTACTGACGTTTGAGTGAACACAAGTTCAATGTCGCGAATGGCTGGCTACGAATGCTTGTGCGAATGTGTTATTACATTCACTATGGAGTGTCGCGCGAATGATCGCGCGGCACTCCGATCGATTCTGAATCGCAACTCTAGCGAGTGCTTCAATTTTCAAGAATAAATCACGTTGTAAACACATACGCACACGTCGTATCGAAATTTGTTTGCTGCTGCTGCATGATTTCACAGTGAAATAAATAAATCAATTAATTTTAATTAGTGAAATACAAAATTCCCATTGTCCTCCCGTCCCATCCATTTTGTGGCATGCCTGAGGAACGTGCCTCATAACGCTATATAAACGTGTAGCAAAGTGGTGTTTGAGGAAAATTACAACGCCATTCGGCTCAGTTCTAAACATAGCATGAGAGAAGAATAGAGAGGAAGAGAGAAAAAGAATTTCATAGAATATGAAAAAGAGCAATTAGGATGTGCACTTCCATAATTCATTAAATTGTCGTGCTAATGCTCAACTTATGTTTTCATTTCAGCTCTAATTTCCACACTTTTTTCCCACACTTTTCAATAAATTTCATTTCCTTTTCACCATTTTATTACGTTGTTTACTGAATCCGTCGTTTCTGTTTTTCTCCTTCCAATGCAGCCATTTCCATTTGCTTCACGTAACAAAGTTATTATTTTCGCATAAAATTCTCGCTCTTTCTTCATTCACATCAAAGAGCCCATACTGAGAATGACGCAGCTGCACATTTGTTATTTCATATCAATGCCAGTGTTTGCATTATAGAATCTAACTGTAAATGACGGGACTTATTGCAATTTAATCAATGCAACTCATCGTTGTGCTTGATTGCATTTGAATAATTTTCTGTGGACTAAACGCGGAAATTGTCTCAATTCCAGCGAATCGACTCATGTTCGATTTACGGCACAGTTTCGCGCTTATGCTGGAAATGGTCGTGTGTAATGCACAAAAAATAATGGATGTTATTGCTTCGCATATATGCAGTTCATGTGTGAATTAAAACTTTAAATGTGCCATGAACAATTTGTTGTCATTTTACATTCATCACCAGACGTGTGCAAGGTCAAAAATTCTAGGGGGGGGTAAAATGATTTTGCCAGGGGGGGGGGGGGGG
>NW_022595244.1:10523892-10563052 GCF_009176505.1 Sitodiplosis mosellana
AAAAAAAAAGGTCCTCACTTTTGAAAATCGATTCTATCTAGTGTAAAACAGTCAAAATTCCACAATGGGGGTCTAAAATTTTGCCAATGGGTGTCCAAAAACAAGTGAAGACCTAAAAAAAAAAAAATAAGGTCCTCACTTTTTAAAATCGATTCTATCTAGTGTAAAACAGTCAAATTTGCACAATGGGGGTCTAAAATTTTGCCAATGGGTGTCCAAAAACAAGTGAAGACCTAAAAAAAAAAAAAAGGTCCTCACTTTTGAAAATCGATTCTATCTAGTGTAAATTTTTCCACATCGCTGGGGGGGTCCACATTTTGGAATCCTAGAGGGGGGGTAAAACCGGAATACCCCCCCCCCTTGCACACGTCTGTTCATCACTACCATTATGGCGCATCCTTATTCTACTTTTCCACACACAAACTCGTCGAGGTTAAAGCATCCAATAGTTGCGTATTCATAAATGTGAATCCTCTATCAAATTCTATGTAGATTAACGAACAAAGTTGAGCAAGTACGAAGCGGATCTGCGGAAACGCGAGCAAATGAAAGGATTATGCGGTCACAAAAAACTTTTAATATTTAGCGAATTAAGTTTCATAATAGAATTGGTGTAGTTGATTGGTGAAATCCATAGAACTGATGCCATTCAATGGAATTAATAGAATAGAAGAAAATGATACGAAAAATGAACTCGATTCATTTTAATAACTTCATATCGTGCTATGATACGAATATTAACGGCGACTAGCCTTTTCGTTTACACCGATGATCATTCGATTCAATGTGTATGTACTGTACATGAATAAAATATTATAATTCATTTCGGGATTTTCAGGAATCGGTATTGTGTACAGCAACAGCGCAATGGCGCGCTCATATTCCATGTTCATATTGTCACCGACGCATCACCTTAGACGTTCCATTCAGTTTTTGTTACGGCATTGAACGTACTCCGAGTTCAAATCAAGTGAGTTTACTTAAATGCGAGTGCCAATTCGTAATGTATACACGTAATAACTATCGGCGCTAGTAGTTCAACAGTTATAACACAATACATGTGCCCGCGATTCGTAGAAATCCATTGAAATATGAAACCGAATGGAAAAGTGAGATAAGAGATGAAGCGGTGCCATTGAAAATTTTATGCTTTTACCTAGATGGATTTCAATTCAACTCATTTATGAGATAATTTTTGTACGTATCAATCACATCTAGACATCCGTGTAGTTAGCCAACCATCTGGCAAAAAAAACGTTCATTCAATATTTTAACTGTGAATCATCAGTGTCACTGATTTTGTAACACATCTATAAATTTCAAAAATTGACTTCACGTTTATTTTAAAATGTTAATCCCGATCTGAGTTGAGCATTTAACACCTCCAAAATATGTAGGTTAAATGGAAGTTGCGCGTCGTGCTTTTGCATAAACTCCCTCTCGTTTCTTATCTATTGCTTGATTGTTATGCAATTTCGCGCTTTTAGTACCGGTTAGATACATTCAAAAGTCGTTGTGACCTTTTTATTCTCGCTCATTGTGTCCTTGGTCACGATTGTGCGGGCATTGAGTTGCCGCACCGTATTTCACCCAAAATAAATCCTTTTTCCGTAAAAATGCGTTTCTGCACTAAATTCTCTTTATACTCATTTGTTATGGGCATTTCGGACTGATTTGAATTTCAAAGCGTACATAATCCGCAATCAGTAATACAACTAAATACGTGAAATGATGAATTGCCTAACATAAAAATGCGAAAATTGTGTCTCACTGCTAACGAAGAGCTTTAGTGAATGATCCTACATAAAGTGAAAATGGCATGACACTGCCATATTTCGTGTAATCGTCCACCTCGTTACTGTTACGCGATGAACACTTTTCATGCTGTCTGACTAATAAAAAAGAAGCGAAAAAAAATATAACGAGATAAATAACAAAGGCAAAATAAAAGAATACTGCCAAAAATGAAACAAGTGATTCAACCTGTCTACATCGGTGCACGTATGGTGTGTTTAATCCGATGGCGAGCAAACAAAAAATCTGTCAACTTTTTACATGGAAATCGTGTTGCGAATTATCTTTGCATCGGTGTACTATGTGTGTATGAGCGAAGCACGTTAGATAACGGGTATAGTGAGTGGTTGTCGGTTTTATTACACGTTGCCATTTCCATTTCGTAAAAGGACCAGCCAAGCGAAAAAGCGAATAATCATATTTACATCAAATGAACATGTTACCTACATTTTATGTGTTTCGATCAATAAAAAGAATGTCGACAGTTCCAAGTATATTGTGTTACCGTTTCATGTGAAATGAATGCTTGTTTCCGAGCATTCGATAAGAGCGGAGCGAATGACTTGAAGGAGTTGAGCGCCTAGACTGGATCAACCGAAATTTTCTTTTTCCATCATAATAATATAACACCAACTGAAGTCAGACACTTGACGACAAAAAAAATAGGGAAGAAAAATGACTTGAGTGCTCTAAATGAGGAGCTACATTTGTTGAGTACCATCAAAAACGACACGACAAATCTACTGAAGCATTTACTGGTACAAGAAGAATAGAGTGTCTTTCACGTTGATACAAATTGAAAATTTATCATTAGAATCTGCACACATTTTCTTACTCCGAGTAATAAAATCAATGAGAAAGACCATTTCTTTTTCTCGTATTATTT
Source organism: Sitodiplosis mosellana (assembly GCF_009176505.1). NCBI lineage: Eukaryota > Metazoa > Arthropoda > Insecta > Diptera > Cecidomyiidae > Sitodiplosis > Sitodiplosis mosellana. Next base: position 10,526,573 of record NW_022595244.1, read on the forward strand.
CATTTTTCGTGGCACAGGTTCACATCACTGTTGGAGGTATTCTTTTTAGCTCAGCTCAGCTCAGCTCAGCTCAGCACAGCTCAACTCAGCCCAAGCATCAGTAAAACATACATTTCCGCCACATTTTTTTATCTCCTTCCCCATCAACCGCAATTGTTACCGTGTAAAAAATCTCTTTTCCCCTCTGCCCCTTGTTTGTTGTATGCTTTCAGCAGAAGATTGCCGAAGATACTTTGAATTGTTGGAATCAGAGAAGCCAAATGTTGACTTCTTTTTCATGCAAAAATAAAACCTATTGAAAAGTGATGAGTGAAAGGAACGAGAATAAAAACGAAATGCATAAAGACATAATATCGCACAGATGTATGTCCAAATCGAGGAGCTATGGTCCCTCCCGTGAAAACGTGGCTCTTAACCTTCACAAAATAATAAATGACTTCGCTTTTTAACATATGAAATGAGAGGTTAATGGCATTCGGTTGCACCACAAATTAAATCGGCTGTTCATTGAAATTAATGGGATATTATTACAAGCCAATGATGGTGCTCGTGTCTATTATTTCCCGTTTTTTTACGACGGAGATACATAGCCGAAAATCAGATAGAACACCAATTTCCATACTGTCAGATTGTAATTTGAAATGACGGAAATTATGGGCTATCTTTTGGATGGTTATCGTTATTGACGCAAAACATTCTACAGAACATTTCGACTTTCCTAAAGTCGTTCATTGTTTTATTATTGAAGTAACTGTTTCATTCTTCATCTTGAGTTTTCAAGTGTTCTATTGATTTATAAAATGGAGGAGCGAAGAAGACAGTGAAAGATTTTTTTGCTACATGTTATGAAAAAGCCTTGGATAATGCGCGCGACGCATTCTTACTTTGTGTTTTTGTTGTCTGTTTTTTTTGCAACAAAAAGCACTTTCCGGGAATTGAATTTCAATGCTTTTAAAAGCATATTGCTGATTGAGCTCTTCGTTGAAATCATCCACATTTTCGCTTCGATAGTATCGAATCAATACAAACGAGCCATTCACACATTGGACACCCAATCAATACCCACGGTTATTGCTATTTCTGGAACATTTAACAGCTTGAAATTCATCCTACCCTGGCCTTCATCAAGGAAAAATGTATAACATTTAATTGGATGCTGAAAATAATGTTTGCGTCTCTATTGAACGACAGCAGAATAATTAAAGCGTTCACATCCGACGTTGAGACGTGTAATCAATTCCAATAGGCAAATTTAATTCGACGCCCTTCGCTTGAAGAAATCTTCTAGAAAATTGCACTAATGAAGCTATTTATAGTAAATATCAGATCAAAACAGAGATGAACAGATCATTAGCCGGTTGCTAAGTTCGACAAATTTGATATACACCCCTCATCGCAGTCACTGGATTCATATTTTAACTTAAATGAAATGATTCCAATTAAACTTTAAAATCCAATCGTCCAAATTAATGATTTATTCAGATGAACGCATAAAAGAGGCTTTCCGTTACACTACATCGCAATTTATTTTGAATAATGATTTCCAAAATGGATTCCAATTCGTTTGTTATTTTTGATGAATCGGCAACTTGAATGATGGATGATAAATGAGATACTTTAAAGGATGTTATCTTGACGCCGGCTACCCATCAGCCACAGAGGAAAAAAATTGAGCAAACAAATCCAACGGAATCATTCAAGAATTTTCTGTTTATTGCGCGGAACATTTCACCTCCTTTGCAGAAGAAAAAATTATCTCTTCAACGGGAAAGAAGAGGAGCACAGGGAAAATACAGCGTGGATAAATCGAGACTCTTCTGAAAAGTGTTAATGTTTCATTGAAAAAAAAACAACATCGAAAACTGTTCGTTACTTGAGTTTTTGAGTGCTGCCCATTGCGATGGATTTCTTGTCATAATGCAGTTTATATGGTTGCCGTTGAAATGAACAAATTGAAACAAGTTTTATTCATGATAATCCGGTCTGATGAGCACCACTTTACCACTTGAATAAAAGATTGCAAATTGTTAGCAATCCCAGACTACACACACTCAAGAAAAATCCAACCCCTGAACTTGTTTATTTTCTCGTCTTGCTTTTCACTTCCCACCATAATGTGAAAACCATGGAATTGAAATTTGTTTGTTATTATTGTGCTATGATGGCGATGTCTTGTAAAGTCAAATGTTATGGTTGGCAAAATGATTTCTGATGCTGTTGTAAAACTGCGTTGGCATTTATGTTGAATATTCCACAACAGGAGAATGTCTTGTGATGACAGTTTGATGCACGTGTGTACTGTACATCCGACAGTTGAAATTGATCTGTAGCCTACGCAAATGCCAATAGAAATAAGATGCTGTTCCATTTTCCATTGATTCTAAATATTTGCATGGCGTGTTCGTTCGATAGACGACTCCCCTATATTTTCTGTCAATTCATTGACCCTAATAAGAAATGCTTTCATCCCACTCAAATTCGCAACAATGGGCTATAATTAAGCACACGCGATGCGATACAACGACTACGACGACAAAACCAATACCAGACGGCGTCTGGCAGACGCAAACGCAAACGCAAACGCATCAAATTAAAAGTTTGTTCGCTTCGCCGTTCAATCAATTTGAAAACCAATGATGACAACCGAGGTAAATCTTTCTTTAGGTTTGAGTGATGCTCAAAACCGGCGAATAAAAAAGGATCCATCCGAATCCAAAATTTCAACAACTCACGCCGAGGTCGATTTGTCTCATTTTGGAATTTTAATCAGTCGAGTGTTTGTAACGGATGTTTCCTTTTTTCAAATAAGATTATATGTGTGCGAGAATACCAGCAGAAATGGCATCCAAAAAATAAGGAGCTTGTACGCATTCCGGAATTGAAGAGAAAACAGGAAAAACAAATTTCATTGTCGATTCAAACGACTCGTTTCACAAAGAAAATGAATAAAGAAGTAATGGCAAACCGACTTACAGGCAATCTTAAATGACATGTAAAATAAAATGATTGTTAAGATACAGTAGGAGTTAGACGAAAAGTAAGAGTCAAGCGTGGAAATCTATTATCTATGGGACGAATTGAAAACCCGGTCAACAACACATGAAACAAAAGATTTGGCGAATTGCGTTGTAATAGGATTAAGCCAACTGAATACCATTTCTCGAAGCGTTTGAGAGACCTCTTTTTCTATTGCCGTCCGGCGCCACGTTTCGTATTACCTTCTCTTTTTTTCAAATTGAAACTATCCTTGAGTAGTGTATGTGCAAACCCACATCAAATATACAGAGCAGATTACAAAACGCCACTTTATCAACACATATGTGCTAAATTATTCGCATTGTGATGAGTTTCTGTTTGACTTTTGAAGCGAGTAGTGCGGAAATGGCACATGCAATTCCTACACACGTTCAACTGATACTCTGAAATGTGAGCAGTTCACATGTCAATGGAAATAATTCTATTCTCAAGTGTCTGCAGGCAGCGTTAAAATAGAAATTATAGGTGGGAAACGACTGACCGATTCGTATTGTTATTGAAAGCATGCGATCTCAAAAATAATTCCATCAATTAATTCGGCTATGATATATATTTCAAATGGTTTTAATATCGGTTTTAATATTCGGTTGCAGCAATGCTTTCAATGATACAGTTCGACAGTTTGGGCTTAATCCGGTACATACGCAAAATACGATGGATTTTTTTTTAATATTCGAAACCCACGAAGTGAGATGTCTCAATTGTATTGTTTCGTTTGCAAACGACATCCCACGTTTGTTATCAGTATTTTGTAGAGATATTTTGATTCAAATCTCCTTCAGAACTGTACACGTATTACGCACACTGAAAATCGATACACTCGCCTCCGTTGTTTGTCGTATGTATTTCGACACTGACTTTTCACCGTGAATGCTTTCAACCGCAGAAAAAAAAACGAGTAAAATGGTTGGCAGTTGATGTTATTATGCACAACACGACCTTCAATTCCAAAGCTTACATTTTTTTTCTATTTTCAACGTTAATATGTGGTATTATTTGACTTCCAAGATATACGAATCGTATACATATATCGAAAATATAGTATGCTTTTTCCTCTTACAATGGATTCGCTTTTCTTTTTGTTAACGCTATTTGGCTCTTGCAAAATAGATTGAGGGCATTGCGATTTACATTCTACACTTGATTGCAAACATTTTTTTTTACTTCTGAAAAAATATGTTGGAAAATCAAAGAATGTGTCCCAAAATAGAATATCAAAATTTGTGTGAACTTGCACAAGACAACAGCGGTCCGTTACTACAAGTCAAAATATTTGATTCCAGAGAAAATTACACAAGGAAATGACTCATTTTGGTTGTGGTTTGTGTGTAAAGCTGGTTACGTTGTCGATGATCGATCGAACTACCATTTCATAAGAGATAACCGAGTTTTCTTTGTGGAAATTAGTGTAAAGCGAGAAAGCTTTTACAACACAGACACACTGATAGTATCAGTCGGTTACACTAATCTTATGCAAAAGTTTCTTTCACGCAATTGCTCGGTTGATGAACATCGCTTATTCATGCTCATATTCATTACTTATGAATAATAACAGACTCCTTCACTCGAATTCTCATTCAATTATCATATTATTTTGGCCAAAATGAAAAGCGAATAAGTTTTACGGTGTTGTTCTATCCACATTGTTCAAACACTTGGAGGGATTTTATAATGTAGTTTCGGTCTCAGAGCACGAATAACCTCTAAATGATGGATGTGTACGATGATTTGTAAATCTATAGTCTATCCTTGGCCAAATCCCTGAGCTATTTGTCATTTATACTGATTTTCTTTTGATTGTTTTCCGTCGCGTCCCCATTTGTTTGGCGTCAGTGGTGCGTTTTTTCGTGGGAAATCAGTGAAAGTTTTGCTTGATTGCTCTGATGCAAGCATAATGTTGCTAATTTTTGCTGTTTTTTTTTTACAATGTGGAACTTTTATTGAACGTGACGTTGTGCACACTGAGATATGTAGTAAAATCGATGTCTAGACCGCACAAAAACACACGCACACACCGAGAACAAACAACATTTCTGCTGAAACAGATGTTTCAGTTTCCATGATGTCAAATCCCGAGACACACAGGCATAGCTAGAGAGAGAGAGAGAGAGAGAGAGAGAGAGAGAGAGAGAGCAATGTGAGAAAAACGATTCACATTCAATAATAAAAAGAAAGAAAAACACCGTTTGATTGGGTCGGTGTGCGACGCAGCAAAAACCTTAATGAAATTTCTTCGAATTTTATGTGAGTGTCTTTGAAATCCATTGCCAAAGCATTTTCTTGTACTTAATGCAATTCAACGGGAGAAAACCAAAACGGTACTCAACATTCAATTTTCGTATTTGTGCAATGTAGCCAATTTGTTGTTGGTGCGTGTGTGCGCTCCAGCTCAAAGCAATCGGTCAAATCGAGTCTATTAGAACTTTCAGTTTACATCTGAATATTTTGTTTGCGTACGGTGGCATTCAAAACACGTAAATACTCGTTTTAGCCGTTGTTGCCCTAATCAATATTTACCCAATTTTTCTCTTCTTCGCTGGACTCTTCACTTCAATGGATCCCTTTTGTTCGTGAGCAAACAACACGTAAATCGCATACACAAACCTTTCTAATTCTTATGTCGGTTTTGTGCTCTTTATGATGTTGCTTTCTTTGCGCCAATTCTTTTTGCTCCAATTTTTGGTGAGCTGTTCTTTGCCAATTTCCAGATCAATTTCTAATGTTCATTTCGTTCAAGCGAAACTCATTAACTTTGAAAATTGTAATTAAATGAACGTTTGCCGAGAAAGTTACGCCAAAAATCATCGCTTGAACCAATTTAAACGATAAAATTCACAAATGATCACATTTCCACACCACACAAACGCAATTGTGACTGCATGAGCCAGTCAAGCTGAAAATTAGTTTTCCCCATCCATATCCAGTGTCGGATATGTATGTGGAGCGTTTTTTGTAGCTTTCCATATATTGGTAATCGATTTGCAATTTTCCAAACAACAATTTTCATCGATATCGACGACTAATTCACGGAACCAATTTATTGCTCATCCAATTAAATACAAAATTATCGCATTTCGCTGATTTCTTTTTTTTTTGCTCCTTTTCTTCCACAGGCGCATACACAACAGGATGAAGAGATGGTTGTCGACGAGCCCATTGACGAAACACAAAGTCATCATCACATGCTAGCCGATGGGCGAATACTACAAACAAACACAAACGATCAAACCGAAATGATACTTACGCCACAGGTCAAATTACCGCTGTCTGGTTCGCGACAAGAGCTGAGTCAACAGCAAGGTCACAATAATCATCATCACAACAATGAACATGAAATCGAACTAAAAGATGTTGTGAAAGAAGGTCATGACAAAGCCGATCCATCCCAGTTCGAGCTGCTTAAAGTACTGGGTGAAGGGTCGTTTGGCAAGGTTTTTCTTGTGCGTAAAATCGTCGGGAGAGATGCAGGTGTATTGTATGCAATGAAAGTGAGTCGATATAGTATATTGATATGAATCATTTTTTTTTCACATGGATTTGTACGTGTTTTAATGCATAGGTGCTGAAAAAAGCAACATTGAAAATCAAAGACCGAGTGCGTAGTACAAACGAACGAAACATATTGGCCGATGTTGGTCATCCGTTTATAGTGCGTCTGCACTACGCGTTTCAAACTCCTGGAAAATTGTACCTCATATTGGACTTTCTGAGAGGCGGCGACTTATTCACAAGGCTGAGCAAAGAGGTGATTTTCAATTTATCATTGCTTCTCTAGAACATAAATTATAATTTATAATGTGTTTCTCATACGATTTGCATGACGATTTTTCATGGAATCTAGGTCATGTTCACTGAAGAAGATGTCAAGATGTATTTGGCCGAACTGGCGTTGGCTTTAAGCCATTTACATTCCCTCGGAATCATCTACCGTGATTTGAAGCCAGAAAATATTTTGCTCGATCAAGATGGACACATTGCATTGACCGATTTTGGTTTGTTTATTTTTATTTAGTTCCTTTCAAAACAGGGTATTTTTGCACCAATTTAGCTACTCTTTTTTAGAGCCTATTATGGAGATTAACATCTTTTTTCTAACTTTCAATGATATTTTTTTTCTTTAATCCTTTTAAGAAATTAATTTTGCTTGCAATCTTCTCAGGTTTATCAAAGCACCCTCTAGATGGATCTAAAACCTATAGTTTTTGTGGTACAGTTGAATACATGGCACCAGAAGTAGTCAATAGGAAGGGACATGATGTTGCTGCGGATTGGTGGTCCTTTGGAGTTCTTATGGTATGGCTCAAACACAGTCTGACAGCAACGTGAATCTCTATGTAAAAATATGACGAAGAAACTAGCGCCATCTCAGGACGTTTTTCCCTACCATATGACCGTCTATTGAATACTGGTTTGACCAAAGCGCACATATACATGAGTTGACAGGTCAAGCTCGTTAGGTGGCGCTAGTTCTGCGTATTTCTGTAGCTGGCAGATTGTGGGCTCAAATTGAATTAAATCAAAATGAATTAAGTGTAGGAATACACTAGTTTACAAAGAATGACAACCATTTTCTGGGTTATTTTGCCTTATTTCAACTTGACACGATTGTGACTTTTTTCAATAGATGGCGCTGTATGTGTTACATGTAAATACCATAGATAATCTATGAAAAACTTTGAACTTTCATTGATTTTGGGTTTTTTCAATAGATGGACTTATAAATTTCACGTACAAATATCATGAAAAGTTCAAATAGGGCAAAGCTGGTAGTCATTCTTTACGACAAAAAACCAACACCTCAACTCAATGATTGATATTGAGAAAAGTTATTTGAGAAGTCAAGACAGCAAAATCGCTTCAGAAGAAATCACTTTTGCATTTCGCTCAACAAGACAGCGTGGCGGTTGAACTAGTATTGTTTTTTTTGGATTTTAAAGTTGATCGGATTCCTCATCCAAAAAGCAGTGTTTAAATGATTTTCTATGCATAGAACATATTCTTCACGTGTCAAGTTGAAGAGATATAACAACAAAAGCGAGGGTTAACGGTTAACCTTGAAACCCCAACGGTGGCATTTCGTTAAAAAGAGCTCGCTCCCAAAGTAAAACCAAATAAATATCAGGGAAAAAGTTTACTTCACTGTGAAAGATTTACTGTCCAAAATTTGTAGACTAATGATATTAAAATGTTGATGAAATCTCATTCCGTTCAATCAATCATAATTTTATTCCCGTTCTAAATCTCATTCCTCTTCCATTTTGAATTCGTTTTTAGTTTGAAATGTTGACTGGCAATCTACCGTTTCACAGTGCTACTCGACAAGAGACTATGGATCAAATTCTTAAAGCCAAATTAGGAATGCCGGATAACCTCTCGAAGGAAGCTCAGTCTTTGGTAATGATTTATGAGAAAATACAATTTGCCTAGAATTAATGTTTAATCATGTTACTTTTTTGTACTAGTTACGTGCTTTGTTCAAGCGAGTGCCAAACAACCGTCTTGGAGCTGGTCCTAATGGAATTGAAGACATAAAGAAGCATGAATTTTTCGCAACAATCGACTGGGCCAATTTATTGCTGAAAAAAGTGCGTCCTCCATTTATCCCTGCTGTTTCTCGTGATGATGCCTATTACTTCGACTCAGAATATACCTGCAAAAGTCCTCGGGACAGCCCTGGTGGACCGGTGAGTGCTAGTGCTCGAGAAATTTTTCGTGGCTTTAGTTTTATTGCACCATGTCTACTGGACGAATCGGAAAATATGACAAATGGCAGCAGCGGTGGCGGTGGTGGTACGGGCACGGTGAACACGAATGATAATAACACGACAAATACAATATCGGGAAATACCCCACAAGTACCTGGTTCCTGTTCAAACAACGGAAGTGCTTCCAGTGCAAACAATGGCAATCCACCGTTGTTCCCATCACGCATTTCACCGTACACAAACGAGATGCCCGGCCTGAATCCTGGAAATTTTCAGGATGAATATCAAATGGGACGGGAGCTTGGTCGAGGCACATTTTCTGTGTGCCGTTTATGCGAACATCGTGCCACTCGCAAACAATACGCAGTGAAGATAATCAGTAAAGCCGATCGTGACTCGCGGGAAGAAGTTGAAATTTTGCTGCGTTACGGCAACCATCCAAATATTGTCACACTGTACAGTGTGCACGAAGACTTTAATTACATTTACTTAGTTATGGAGCTGCTGAAGGGTGGCGAATTACTGGACCGAATCCTCTCGCTCAAACGAATGTCGGAGAGTGAAGCCGCAGCTGTTTTGCGAACCGTTTGTTCAGCTCTTGCCTATTTGCACGAACACGGTGTGGTTCATCGGTATGTGTGAAATTGCACTCACACTAACAATAACATTTGGATTGAAGTAATTTATGCCGGTTTTCATTTTACAGCGACTTGAAACCATCAAATTTACTCTATGCGTCGGTCAATCAAACTCCAGACTCGTTGAAATTGTGCGATCTTGGTTTTGCCAAGCAATTGAGAGCTGAAAATGGCCTTTTGATGACACCTTGTTACACGGCAAATTTCGTTGCGCCAGAAGTGTTGAAGCGTCAGGGCTACGACCTTGCGTGTGATATATGGTCATTGGGAGTTCTGCTTTACATCATGCTCGAGGGAAAAACACCATTCGCAAGTTCTCCAAACGATAGCCCAGAAATGATTCTTGCACGCATAGGTTCAGGAAATGTCGATTTAGAATCAGGCGTAAGTAAACCTTTTGAATTGATGAAGAAAATTAGAAATTAAAACAATAAATCATCATTTCTGTCCAGGTATGGAGCACAATTTCATTGGATGCCAAGGACCTGATCCAGAAAATGCTGCACATCGTGCCAAATCGAAGACCGACCGCCGCTCAAATAATACGACACCCATGGATCGTTCAACAAACACCGTACAATAGCACACAACCGATTGAAATTCCATCCGGCTCAAGCCAACCGATGGTGTGCGATTCAACGGCTGCTGCATTGAAAGGCGCTGTGAATGCCACATTTCGAGCCATTTCATCGCCACAAGGTGCTAACGTTGGCCCAGTCGGAATGTCGGCTTTGGCGAAACGAAGAGCCAGAGATAAAATAAACGCCCATGTCACATAATATGCAATTGATAAGATTACCGAATAATTCGGTTTTCAAATAACAAACAAAAGTATATATCGGACACACCAAGAGCAAGAACGAAAATTCCAGATCCGATCAAGTGCTTTGAGTGATTCTTTTTTGCATGCTTCAAGCAGATAATTTAGACTAGATAACAAAAGAAAAATCTTCATGTGTATGAATTTGTGTATGTATTTGTTGAAGTGTATCCTAAATCTAAGTTTGTTTTTTTCCTTATCTCCTCAACCAATTTCAATTGATGTAAATTAATAGCAAATATTTTTATCTAAAAGACAGACAAATTTGAACAAAAAACAAAAAAGAATGAAGAAAATTTACTAACTACTTTTAAAATCTTATAATAATTTTTTTAAATCTAATTTTAATGGTGAAATCTAATCTAATCGCTTTCTAATTGCTACAATTAACCCAAATCCAAACTTTCATTTCCGATCAAGTGTTTTCCATATATCTACGGGTGAATTTGAGTGGAAACTATGATTTTTTCTTTCGAAAATTAAATGGTTTGATATTGACAAAAACTGTATTATCCTTTTGAAAAATAAAAATGTTTATGAACAGGGCAACCAAAAATATTTATTTAAATAAAAAATATTTAAATAAATATTTCACCATTTTTGAGTTTTTCGAAAATATTTCAAGGTTTTGGCATTTTTTCGTACATAATTTCAGTTGATTTTCATCAAAAATGAATATTTAACGACTTTTATTTTCTCTAAAATTTGTGATTAGAAAATCGAACTTTCTTAAATTTTCAATTTTTTCCAAAAATATGTTCGAAATTTTTTGGCGATTTTTAGCTTTATCGTAAATATTTTGATCATTTTATCGTAAATATTGCGTAAATATTTCGCCGTTTTATCGTGCATAAATAAATAAATATTTCGAGTTTTTTCATAAATATTTTTGGTTGTCCTGTTTATGAAACATACTTACCGCTCAATCTCAGCCATTAGACATGATGTTAACTTAACTTTTGACCCTTTTTCAATGAATGAGCTCCGTAGTTAGATCGCGTGTATTGATTGTTTATGTCGTCATTTTTTGACAAATTTAGTCAGACTAAATGCAAATGTAAATACAAATTCAATTTAGCTAAATGGATGAAGTCAGAATGAATATTTTCAAGTGGTTAAATGAATAACAATACTTCCATTGTAATGGATATGATTCAATAGGTGAGAATATATATATTTTGTGCGTGTATAGTTATTTACAGCGTGTTTATAACATATTACATAATATAAATAATAATTCAACAAAATGAAATGCATTAGAACAATTATTTAGCCGATAGCAAACATGTGTTTTAAGATTGCTGAGCATCTCAGCATTTCGTAAGGCACGGATATATCCGAGCATATCGACGACGCATACTGTATAATACAGTGGCGTGTGTTACTACGTGCAGCCGCAACGACTCGACCGAAGTATGTTCAGTTGATGTGGCTGCACGCAGCAACAACATACACATTCCGGTCGAGTCGTTGCGGCTGCGCGTAGCATTGCACGCCACTGTATGCGTCGTCGATATGCTCGAATATATTCGTGCCTTACGAAATGCTGAGATGCTCAGCAATCTTAAAACACATGTTTGGCCGATAGCAAAACACCAATTTATTTTTGATGATATTTAGGAGATGATTTGATTGACAATTTTGACAATGGAACTAGAAATAAGGTCACAAACAAACACACACAGAGACAGATTGCAAAATGAATGTCAAATCGAAAGCCAATGTTGAAACAATAACTGTCCATATTTGCAGGACAGTCAACCGGGCAAAAGTAGTGAAATATTTTTGTATGTCAAATGAAATGTTCCTTAGTCAAAATGATTAAAGAAAACCGGAAAAAAGACAAAAAAAAATAATTACAAAAATTTCAAGTGCACACAATTAACATACACTTATGCGAAAGAAATCCCATATACAAACCCCTTTTAAAAATCGATTACCATATTGTTGCTTTTGCAAGGTCGAATTTTGATAAAATTGAGATGAAAGTAAAAAAAAAAGACATTTGTTTGGTCACCAATTCTCGAGGTTAGGTTGTAACATTGGGATACATTTTATGGAAAAATTTATACAATTTAAATGTAATAAGTAAGTGAAGCACTGTTTTCAATTCCCCTCGTAAACAAATCAATTCCAATATTTGCTACTAAAAATAAGTGAACGACAAAGAAAAATCAAAGAAAAACAAAGACATTTTTTGTCCAAACAATTATATTCAACGCTCTTTCTGGCTTTTAATGAATTCATCAATAAAAACTATTCTTATTCTTAACCACAAACTTAGCTTCGCAATTTGTATTTGTTCTGCCGTCGAAGGAAAGAAAAAACGATTCTATTGTTTATCGCAAAGTTTTAATCGATTCTGAAGTAAACTTTTTGATTCTTTTTTTTGTATTCTATTTCCTAAGCCATTTCCAGCCAACTGAGCAAAGTAATTTATTGTGAATTGCATACAACTTGGGAAAGTTGGATGAAATGCTGCCGGAAGCGTTGTGCTTGCTTCGCAATATCAAGTTGGCATCATCAAATTTTTTTGAGTGTGGAGTGCAACGAGTGTTCATTTACCTCGTTGAATGTAAGCGAAAATAAAGCGAATTTGTTGCTTGAACGATATTTTGTAGGAAATATTTGCTCCACGTTACTTGCCAGTACGTTATTCTGTGAATTTTACTCTATTTCAGAGAATAAATTGAAAAAAAAATGGATGAAAATGGACTGTATTATTATATGAATTGCTGTATAAAAATATTTGTTGCGTCATTTCCACAATTTGAGCAAGGTTGATTCACATCGTATACACCGATTGGCTGGACTAATAATCAATCTGTTTCGTCTAATCTCAATTGAGATAAAATAAAATCCGTTGGGTTTCACTATCTGACTGCCAGTCTGGGTTTCGGGGTGAAAAGTTGATTCACTTTCGGCAGTTTACAAACACATCGTGTCGTTGTTACACGCTCGAAATTGGACGTTCTAACGAATTTCAAGTGTTTTTTTCGACAGAGTGGGCAAGTTATCGAAAATAAATACTTTAGTAAATCTTGTCTCATCGACAATTTAAAGTACTTCTCGTCTGTACGGCGGTGTGTTTACAGGTAAGAAATGACAACACAGATACGTGTTAATTCATGGCCAAAACTGATGACTGATTTGTGAGAAAAGTATTTTTTTTTTTTTTTAAACGAACGTTCTGATCGATTTGTGCCATGGAGCGTGGCATTGAAACAAATAAATTAAATAAATATTAGAATTAGAACACAATTGATAAATCAAATGTGTTAAGAGCGAAAACGTGCACGAAACGCATGAATGAGACGCGACCGAATGAGTGCATACAATTCATGCATATAGCTGCTATTCAAATCTGAAAAACATTTTCAATTCAAGCGAAAAATAGACAAAAACAGACAGAGGCTCTTTTACAGAGCAGCATTAGTGTTTGAGTTTAGCCATGTGTTTGCATATTGGCCAAATTACACTTTTATCTTGACTAAAATCGCTTGCTCTATCATAAACCATATCTTGTCTAGAGAAATTCAAAGTCGATTTATTATCAGGTACGGTTTCAATGCTGATTTTCACTTTATTCTGCATCGCAACGATAATTTTGTGTTTCACTTAATCTTTTCACAAAACTGCATAACACAGTATTTTTGCATACCAAAATACAGTGAGCGTTTTTTTTTTGCATTGGAATTTCGAAAGAGGAGTGTTTATTTATTTAACGTAGTTTCATGATGAAAAGTGCTCGTATAAACTGTCATGCACACGAAAATAACCGCAAAACCAGATCTAAAGTCGCATGCAACAGATGCAAACTCTCTTTCGATCTCGTATATCACTGTTGTACTGGCTTAAATACGTAAATTCACTGTAACGCCTCAACTTCGTACTCTTTCTTGCCACCAGCTCCAGCTCTGTCACACTCATGAATGAAAATGTTTTTAATACCAAATAAATGTAGGTAATTATTAAAACGAAAATATTACGTTTCGTACGAGACGAAAAGAGAGTGTGTGTTTGTGTCTACTGACTGAGAGAGAGCAGGTTGTACTAGGGACTGCGCCATAGATGAAAGCAATCCAACGCTCTTTCGCCTGTTGCACGCTATACTTTTCTGGCATGTATAATTATGCTCGACGCTCGTTAGTCGTAATTTATTTTATTTTTTCCTTGTACTTTCCTTAAACACTACTTCTAGCTCTATTTACTCGGTTCGGAACGGCAATGCGTTCTCAGTCGTCAAAATGTTAAGCCTCAAGTCAGTTACAATTTAACTACTTTCCGAATCGTACGAAAAAATATTGAAATTGTGGATTTACGCACTCCAGCCGCGATCGAATCGATCCAATTTTATCAACTCGTGTGTCAATACCAGTTTTATCGCAGATAAATCAATTATCGATTTGTTTGTCTGTCTGTCTGTGAATGAATCAATCACCCAAACATCGATAAAATATAGCGTATTTTTATAGTAAATTAGCGACCTCTTTGTGTAGATTTCAGCCTAACAATATTTGCTATTCATGAATTAAATTGTGTGTTTCGATAGTTGCTATACCAGTGATCAGTGCTTAGGCTTGACATCTGAATGAATGGAAATTTCTTAAACAGTTTCGGAAAAAACCCCGAGAACAACGTACTCGCCGAAAACGTGTAGCTCTTCTCCGTTCCGTTATTTATTTTGTTTGAACATAATTTGGTGGATATTCAAAAGGTTCCGCAATGTCCGACACCGAACTAAACGAGACGTTCGATTTGGATGACAAACGTGCCGAAATCGTACCTGCCCTTCAAAAATCGAAAAAAGGTAATTCCATTACATCGAACTAAGCATGTGCTCGTTTAAGTATTTTGTTTCGTTTTAGACATTCATTTGTGTATACATCATTAGTGAATTTTTAAAAAAATATATAGAACAAAGTCCCCAGGTAGCAAATATTTTGCATGTCTGAATTCTGCAATATCATAATGATTCAATTAAAAATAATTAAATTTAATGGAATGTGATTATTTCGAAAGTGTTTGATTTGATGTCGTTATCACGATATAAAGTGAAATCGGATCTGCCTTAATTTTCAATTAAACAACTTAATTTATTCTGAAATCAATTAACAAACACCATACACACCAAAATATTGAGTTTTTTTTCGTTAAGTTATCGCTTCACTAACAACAAGTATTCGAGAGAGAAAAAAACAAACGGAATATTGCACGTGGGCTATGAAGTGATTAGTGCCGCCTTCGATAATTCCGAGGAAAAATCTCATTGTTTTCATTTTTGCACGTCAAACAAGCATGTACACTTTCGTTTGATTTCTTTCATTGAGTTTGGGATATATATTATTTATTGATTCTAACGTGGAAACAAATGGGGAAGTCCATGTATTGTTTTGTATGTGACCTGAATATTGTCAGCCCAAGGAAAATGTGTTAAATGTAATTTATGATCTAATTGAAAAGAAATCCACATTTAATCCATACAATATGCGCGGCCATTTATGCGTATTTCGAATTTTATTTTTATTGTCAAATTCAAGGTGAATTTTGCATTTGTCTATTGATTTGACGGTTTGCACCCGATTTTTTTTCTCTTCGCATGACTGAATCAAGCATGATTGATTTCGTTCTATACTTATCAATAACGTTTGTATCATTGCTTCCCACACTCATTCACTCTGCAGCGCATGTTAATAGCAATCAACGGAACGAAACAGCGTAAAATCGTCGACAACGTGTTTGTTATCGCATGAGTGGATGCATCAATTCGCTTATTCTTAGGATGATACAATCGTAGCGTAGAAAATCGTATCGACACATAAATTCACACACTTTCGATAATCTTTTCACTTTAGACGCCATCCAAATACGAATGCATTGATTTCCCAGCAAGTGGTTTGTATGTTGGTTATTTTTGGTCAAAATGAACGAAAATAAAAGCACAATCGAACGGCACAATCAAACAGTGGTCGCTCTTGCATTCACTTTCGTGATCGTTATCGAGAGTAAAACGGTTAGAAATCACGATGTCTCTTTCTATTTATGTCAATGTATTCAAATGCTTATCAGTGTTTGCACGAGCGCACACACATTTCGATTGAATTGATTTAGACTCATTTCATTCGTTGAAAAATAGGGGAAAAAAACTGAAGAAAGTATTGCCACCGCAAACAAATGACTGTTCATTAGAATAAGAAATTTATAAACGAATCGATTTTGAAAAGTTCAATTCATGACGACGTTTGAATCGCAACGCAACCTAATCGAATCGTAATGAAATTGTTGAATGAATAATGCGATTGAGGCGAATTGATGATTTGCATTTGAAATCGAGTGCAATTTTGCAAAAGATGAACAAAACGAGCACAAGAGATAAATTGAATCTCTTCGTGTCATTATAGCTATATATACTGACAGTATTTCCGCAATTCAATCACTGTAAGACTGAATTCAATTTCAATCAATTTGTTATGACATTTTTTCATTGATTTTTATTTTTCACGAAAAAAAAGGGAACGATTATTTCGATCCAGTACCGAGAAATAAGTGGCGTCGTTAGTTGCGTCAAAGTTCAGGGTTTATTGATCAAACTCATTTCAAAGGATAAATCAAACGTAATATGATTGGATGAATTTTAGAAGGACACCCAAACAAACTGATAACAACGAGTACTTATTTCGATCCGAGTGGAAAACAGCTAGACATCATATTTTACGGAAGAAAAACAATATCAACAATTGAAATATAATATTGCTGATTGGTGTATGGCGTGTAGTATTTCTGCGGAGGCGCTTTGTTGACAAACCGTTATGGAAAATGAAAACGGATTTGTCGTTGAAAACAAGAAGTCTTGTTAATGGCAAAATACTCTGGAAATTGTGTTGATAAATGTGGTGAACAAAAAAAATTGATCACCTTAGACAATGGAGAATTAAATGGCATAGGTTCTGTGGAAAAAAGAAAAAACGGTAAATGCAAAGGTGTGTTCATTATTATGATCTGCGTACTACGTACCAAATTAACACAATCAATATCAAATCGATTTAAATGCGATCCGTTCGGTTTATTACCTTTATAACTCACACCCTGCCCCCATTAATTTATCCATTGTGTGGTCGCGGTTGGGTTTTTTTTTCTTCTCGTTGACAGCCGAATAATTTATTTCGTCAACGAAACTTTCATTGATCGGCTTGAATTGTTTGCTTCTGGCGATTATAATTACCACAAACAATCAACTGTGTACACTCATTATTCACCACTTCTCTCAACTCGGTCTGTTTTTGTTTTCCTTTTTTATTATCGTCTATTGAACTGTTTTTTTCTATTATTAAATTAATCCGTTTTACGAGAGAGAAAAAAGTCAACCTCTATGACTTTCGTCAAAGGAAAAAAACACCATATATGATATGATTCATTTTGAATTTGACATGTTGATAAACTCATTTTTTTCGCTATGCGCCACGCCAGATGATCAACAATCATGCCAGATTCAAAAAAAGTATTTCACGCATTCATCAGTAGAAAACAAATTTACGACAAAAACCCAAATCATAGCGCAAAAAGAAGCAAATTACATCAGCTGAAACTGATCACGGCTGGTGCGTTGAAAATAAATTGTAAAATTGATAAAATAAAAAAAAGACGAAGAAAAATGTCGAAAATCAGTAATTGCAATTGGTGATTAGAAAAACCCAAATACGTAAAATTATTTACGCAGCATCGTGACCGCGAGAGGAATAGTGAGAACATGTGTCGACCAAAGTGTGTCACACTAACGAAGAGAAAAAAAATTGTCCAAAACTATGCTAATATCATTACTTACTATCATTACTCAACGAAAATGCGTATTTATTATACCCGATCATCTCGACACTCACCGCACACGAGACTAGTAAATGTCTCGAACGTGTACGCGTTGCAAATTGTCATAAGATGCTAATGATATCTGGTATTTTACATAACGGAGTCACTAGTTCTCGTTTATATTTTGGGTGATTTTGAGCGCGGGAGAGGAAGAGACAGAGAGAAAGATTGAAATTCAGCCTGCAGCCAATTTGAACGGGTCTTGTGCTGATTTGCAAATTGAATTCAGTGCATTAAGCTAAACAAGTTTCCTATGACATGCATGCATTGACATGAAAATTGCGCGGGTTTGGTTCATAAAGTTGTGATTTTTTTCGTGCATTTTCTGCGAAATGGCAAACGACCTGTTCAACGTGCATGGGGAATATCCCGCATTTTCATCGTAAAATTCATGATGCAACCATTTACAAAAATGAAGAGATTCAACAAACGAATCAAATTTGCATTTACAATTGAAATTCGTGGCCGTAAATCGTTTGAATTTGACGAATGATTCGATTCGATTCCACTTTATGTACACAGTCATGATTAAGTTTTAACGATTTCGAAATTAATCCGCATGCATTGCCGAGCTCGCGTGACTAAAGAATGCCGCAAATCCAATTAGCGATTGGCTCTATCAAGCGAATCATTTCTAAATTGGTTCAATTGGAATGTAGAAGAAAATAGAGAACCTGGATATTTTTTTTTGAATAATAGCAAACCTAGCTGCACTCCAGCCACTCGAAAGCACTTCACGTCTGCATGATAACAGTGCAAGCGTGTCATATGTCGAATCAGAGAAATCGAGCCGTGAATAAATCAAATGGAAATGATTTATTCAACATGTGTGCGAAACTGTGAACATCACGGAAAATGAAATTGCGAGAATTCCGCAAAATATTTCGTTGAAGTGTACAATAGCAACAAATTTTATTCAAATGAAATGTTGACAAAATTGAGATGGTAAATGGAAGTCAATATTGAACATTTTAAGCCGTTTAATCCAAATACTTTATGGTTTGTTATTGATTTTCATTTAAAATTGAAAATCGCATTCACTGCCAAGGAAGCTAATTTAGCAAAAGGAAAAAATAAAGTTTACTCAAAGTCAAATACAAAAATAGTGTCATTCATGGAACGAAGCGCCCATAAGAAAGATTCAAAGACGATAAAATCAGAACAGTTAAGATTTTGTTCAAAGCGAAAATTGGATTTCAATTAAAATTCCCTTGAGCCCATTAACGACATTAATTAAACGAATCCAATTGAACATGTCTAATGGCACAGAACAATGTACTAAGAACGAATAAAGATACTTCCGCGCTACTTCGACAGAGGATCTTTATCGCAAATTGTTGCTAATTTCTAAACCAATGTGAAGCATGTGACCACATGAATGGTCAAGCAAATCGCCGAAGAATCTCAAAATTCAACTAATTAATGGTTTTTAAACAATTAGCGCCGGCTGCGGTGTTAATAGTTTCACTATCGGCATAATCATTGCTCGTGGTCGTGTGATTTATTCACGCGCATGCAGACGACATCAATCTCAATCCATTGGAAATATTCATCACAAATTCTGTCATTTATCCGATCATTTTCCAAGTCATTGAATGAGACGCAAGAGAATATATTTATTCGTTCGGTTGGAACTTGATGAGGATTGACACAAGTCACAAGTTGAAAACTACACAAAAACTACACGAAAACAAAGCATTCGATAGAGTTTAGTTGAGAGTAGCATTTTATTAGTTGAAATAATGCATACCGAGCATGCTTCTTTCAGCTGTTATTATTCGATGGGACGATACAAATATGTAGTTTGCGAAAACGACAAAAAAACAACAACAACATCAAGTTCAAAAATTACCTAATACAGATAATTACTTCGGCGATGCATGCATACTACATGGCAGAGAGAATCGTATCGACGTATCGTCGCGTCGGCTATCAATGTGGTTCGTCTATAAAATGAGGCGGTTCAGTCAGTTACCGGTTTAGTCGTGTATTCACCGTTAGCTATGAACGAATGATGTACCATTTCTTCCGTCGAATTTGAGCACAGTAGCACACAAGCAGCAGGGACAACAACAAAGCAGCAGCGTCGTCGCCGTCACAAATCGAAAAGAAAACATCGAAAAAAAACCAAGCGAAACACACAGAAAAAAACATATCACAATTTATTCGCACTTTGGACACAACAGAAGAAGAGATCTGGATCAGTCGATTGTCGTTGTTGTGAAAGTGTAACGTGGAGAAGAAGAAAAACATCGAGTGAAAACAGAAAAAAATCTTGAAGCGGTTAAAGGTTATTCGTAGCTGTCTGAGAGAGAGAAAAAACACACACACACACACACAGAGAGAGAGAGAGAGAGAGAGAGAGCTTTTCCGTTATTATTTATTTTCATTTGTACATTGTGCCACTGGCGCTTCACTCGAACTTGCTCCACATAAACATTATAACTGTATAATTACGTCAGTGAAAAGTTTCAAAACATCGACCAAGCAAAACGTTCAAGTTCAAAGTGAAAATATTCTTTTTCTACGGACTTTGTTTGGATGACGTGTGTGTTTGTGTGCGTTTGCTTAAATGAAAATGGTTTGAGGTGAACGAAGCGAAAAAAAAGAGACGAAACTGTAAATACTTTTAATACGTTTGCATACGCTCAGTGCAGTAGCGTGCGGAACCGAACAGCTGTTTGTGCAGGTTTCAGTTGTCGTGGCTTCAAGCTAAAAATACAGTGTGCATTTTTCTGTGCTCAAAAATAATAACCACACAGCATAAGACGGCATAACACAACTAAATAAACACCATAGTTAAACTTACCGTTAAACTTGACTTTGATTCTGCAAGTGGCTCATGCACTCGGGCATTTAAGAATTGCAACATGGAGAAGTGTAAGTGTTTACTCGACGCAATTGTAGTCTGTGTAGTTTTTTTTCCTATTTTCTGAAGTGAGCCCTTGCATTGTGTATTTTTGCAATGACGCAGTGGTTCGATGCATTGTCGTGAAAGTAGATTAGGTTTCTCATTTGTTATGACATTACTTTGTCATTTTCTGTCAAATCGATTTTCAATCAATCTTCCAAGGAATTGCCACAATTTTTCATTCTTCTACGAGATAACATGTTCTGTTTCATATGTTCTTTTTTTACTGCTCTTTCCAAGACAGCACCATCACGTTGGGATGGAATCGCGCATTTGGCAGATAAGCGGTTATTGTTTCATTCAACAAATGAACGCGTGAGAATAAAAGACTGACGCTACCAGGTTTTTCGCAAAAGTGGGATAAAAATCAGTTGCACGCAAAAGAGACATTTCAAAGGGTTGCACGCAAGAGAGAAGTATATTGTTGTTGTAATCACGGCTTAAAATTCAAAATGCGACAAAATAAAATGTTTCGTTTGCGTGTAACCTTTTGAAATGTCTCTTTTGCGTGCAACTGATTGTTATCCCGCTTTTGCGAAAAACCTGCTAGCGTCAGTCTTTTATTTTCACGCGTTCAAATGTTCTTTTCCATCGTATAAAGTAATAATTTTCTGAGATTGTAAAAATCATTTTGTAGCCAAGATGTGATCAATGTCTTTTCTTTTGACATGATATCACATCATCATGTCGAAAAAAACAGATCGAATCAGAGAGATGCAATAAAAATCGTACAAAATGTGATAAAGAGACATCTCTACTGTGATTGAGCAATACTATTACAGCTATTCAAACGAGTAAAGAGATTTGACATTTTTGAACTGTGTTCGCTTATAGTACAGTAAACGGATTTACGATCTGTGTTTCATGTGATAGTCGTTTCGAGAACTTGAACCCCATAACAAAAACACACGAAAAAAAATCACACGGAAACTGGTTGTTTATGTCTTGTCTATTGATAATTCGGGCGACATTCAGAAAATTTGAGGCTGTAATAATTTTTTTTTTCTCTCGCATGTGTGATATGCCTTGTTTACGTACGTTGATTGTCTGTTTAAAATCGGCATTAACCGAGATCAAATAAAATCGCTGGAACAGTTAGAATGCTCGGTTGATTGCTATTGCTATCACGATTAAAAGAATGTGTATTCATTCTACTATTCGGTGGCTGTCGATAACTGGGTGAAGTTCGGATGGTCAAAACGTATCATTCAAAAGAGGCCAACCAAAAGCGAGGTGTGGCGAGAAATATTTGCGATAATTAAGTCCCGTTGTGTTCACACAAACATCAAATTCATGATAACAAGAGAAACACGCAATTCAATATTGTTCAACCAACTTCGATTCTTCTGTAATTTCTAGAGGACTTTAGTAGAAAAAACAATATTTTGTTCTAGAAATTTATATTGCATGTTGTATGACGTAAAGTGTTGATTCGCATTTCTTTGGGTTCACCTAAGTGCTAAAGTGTGCCTCGTCCAAAGCATTTCATTATTTTCAACCTCCGTAGTTTGATGATTGTTATGTAATAATTTTTCCAATGGAAACCTGACTTATACAACTAGGATTTTTCACAGAACAAAATTGCACTGAACATCAAAGAACTAGCACAGCGTCAGCGCAACATTTGACCCAATTGCTTGACGATTGTGTGTACAAACTAGCATTCAAGCCAGGTAAGATCAATCCCCGAAATGGAGTTCACTCAGAAGCCAGTCCAATTTTTCAATAAAGAATCATCATGACGTAATAAACGACATGAGTTCCACTTCGGCATGAGGTCAATTTCATAAAAATGTTTGTATTATGCCTGAGTATAGAAGAAACAAAGGCAATTTCAAATTGATATCGTTAGTGTATGTAAACGGTCGTAATTTATCCGAGATTGTTAGGGAGATATTCGAGGCGTGTGACGCCGTCGCATCTTATAAAAACCAATTTACTTTGAATCAACTCTAATTCAATTCAATATATTGATTATCTTAATTGGTTTTTGTTGGTTATCATTCATAAAAACACACATTCTTTGTTTCAATTGCAGCAATTGATGTGCAAGCTAATGGTACTAATCATTCAAACTTGGCAGCGGTTGGCGACGGCACCCTCAACAATGGCAACAGTGAAAAAAAAGACGATTCACCAAAATCCGATGTAATTCAAAAGGCGATGGGCTCGCTTGGCCGTTGGCATATTATTGTGTGCGGGTTTATATTCCTGTTGAAGTTTCCCGTGGCCTGGCATCAAATGAGGTTTGCACACATCAAACATTATGCTGTCAAATGCAACTTTAATTCATTCATCATGATCAATAACTAGCTGTTTGCCCTTGGCTATTCTCAAAACACACAAAATCAATAAAACCTGAATGGAATTTTTTTTTAACTCTTTGTATGTTACAGTATTATCTTCATGGCGTCAAATGTCAACTATACATGCGCTGATGCCAACATCACCAACACATGCTCAGCCGAATGCACGGAATATGCTTTCAATCGAACCGTTTTCACGGAAACCATTCAAATGACATGGGATTTGGTGTGCAGCAAAAAGCACCTAGCGAATTTATCTCAAACCATTTTTATGTTTGGCATCTTAGTAGGTAACCATAAATTTTATGCAAATATAGCAAATAAATTTATGTAATATAATGTAAATATACAAAAGAATATTTATATCAAATAAACCACCTCTGAGGCAACCTCGCAATTATGTTACAATATTAAAATTAAATATACATTACTCTTTGTAGGTAATATGGTGTTTGGAACATTAGCCGATAAGTAAGTGACACGTCAACCTCTTATTTGATCAGATTTGTAATGCATTTTTATCTTCTTTGTCAATAGATTTGGGCGGCGAGGTCCATTGGTTGTCGCTGTTTTCATCCAATTATTCGCAGGAATTGCAACTGCTTTTGTTCCCAAAACAATTTTCGGGTTTTGGCTCTTCTGCGTGCTGAGATTCATAACGGCCTTCGCGACTGGTGGCACCATGGTCACGAGGTAAGTTTCGCAAACACAAAATTCCATCATAAACAAAAGCTGTGTAATATTCTATTTTTTATCGTCAGTTTCGTGCTTGTGATGGAGTTGGTTGGAACGAGATGGCGTGAATTGATTTCGGTGCTCTACCAAATTCCGTTCAATTTGGGACATTTAACTCTGCCAATATTTGCATACTTTTTCCGTGATTGGCATCATCTCCAATTGGCTCTTTCCATTCCGTCGCTTCTGCTAATCTCATACTATTGGATCATCCCGGAAAGCCCACGTTGGCTTTTCACCGTTGGTCGCATTGACGAGTCGGCAGTCGTACTGGAAAAAGTTGCTGCGTTCAACAAACGGCCAACTGACTCGATCAAAATGGATCTGGAAAAATACGCTGTCAGCACAAATACAAATGCCAAAGAAGTGGCGCGAGGCAATTTTCTCGATTTGTTCCGTACACCAAATATGCGATCGAAAACCATTTGCATGTGCTTTAACTGGCTAGTTTGTGGAATGTGCTTCTTTGGCGTGGCACAGTATATAGGCGAATCCGAGGGAAATATTTTCAAAAATGTCATAGTATCATCTGCTTTGGAATTACCGGGAACCATCTTATGCATATTTACAATGAAAAAGTTCGGCCGTAAATGGACGCTGATCGGTTCCAATGCTGTTGCAGGCATTTGCATGCTACTTATTGCGTTCATACCATCGATTCAGGTTACTTTGGCTTCTATCGCTTTAGTTGGCATGAGCGTGTCGTTCCCAACGGTCTATTTATATGCCGGCGAAATTTTCCCAACAGTTGTGCGTAACATTGGAGTCGGAACGGGTAATTATAGGATTTTCGTTTTAATTGACAACCGACGAAGTGGTGAATTAACGACTGACATATGGTTTGTTTTTCTATTTCAGCATCGATGATCGCTCGTATTGGTTCGATGGTAGCTCCATTTATCATCACTATGAAAGTGTTGAGCCACACATATCCACCGATTGTATTTGGAATATTCCCGTTGATTGGAGCTGCGCTGGTATTACTGTTACCGGAAACTAGAGGGTAAATTGTTTTTTTTTAAATAATAAGTTTCAGCTGAAAATACACTCCTTTTTGACATTGAAGCAAAACTAATTTGTGTTACTATTACAGACAACCGCTGCCGGCAACGATTGAAGATGGTGAAAATTTCGGAAAAAAGACGAAAAACTAATCTAAAGCCGCTCCGAGAGCAGTCATCATACTCCACTATTTCCAATTACTTCAAACTACTAGAAAAATTACAAAAAAAAATGAAAATCTGTGAATGTTAATAATTTGTTTTAGGACAAACGTTAAGGCCTTTAATTTAAGAATAAATCCACCGTGATGGACAATTTGGCCACACAATTACACGATATTGTTGAAAAAAGAAACATATGTTGAAGGAATGAAACAAAAAAACTGATTTCTAATATTTATACTAGTATTTGAATAATAAAATACGTTTGAGAAAAAAATGAGTTGAGATTTCTTTGTATTCGAAGTCACGATTCGAATGGGATCATTATCATCGTACAAAGATGGATTTCGTTAGGCTGCAAAGATATTTATCGCACTTGCTGCAAGACGCCAAGACGTCTCTACGAGTGAAATGCTTGAAACTGTCTTCGTACACATATTGAACACGAATATTGTCGTTTACACAATCACACTCACACAAATGAACACATCGATAGTGTCCGCTCAATGTATGCACGATGACTGTTTTGAGTGTTCCTCGCCTAGAGGGCTGCGTGTCGTTTTTCCTCGTTTATCAAGCGATCTTGTTTTAACAACTGTCAACCACAACAGAAGATCTTCGCAATGTCGTTCACGCATTAATTATCATTTAGTAGTCATCAATTGACCATGCAATTCCAGCAAATGCATAAAATTCCACATAAAAAAGTATTGATTACCGAACCGGTCATTATGCTAAGCAGTTCAGCAGTATATATTTTTAAGTGGCCATATAATCATTGTCTATGGATGTAAAACAGATGCCTCTACAGGTGACATTTTCCCATTTTATAGGCGGTGAAAATATCTTTCTATGCATTAAACTTCCACTTTATCGTCGTATTGTGACCGTTTTATTTTAAAAATAGTCCGCATTTCATTTTTTATGGCCATTTACGGCTGCGTTTAGGATGCCCAATTTAGAAATGATTTCAACGTACACTTTGTGTACATCGCCATAAAATTCGATCTCAAATTTTGGTTTGCCTTTACTTTTATTCCACTGCGCTCAAGATTATTATTCACAAACCACTCAAGTTGTTGTAATGATACAACCTTAGAAACTAACACGCGCGATAAAAAGATAGAACCGCTGTGTTCGGTGAAACAATTGCGCGTTATTCGTTGCGTGTGTCTTTCACTTGTGTATTTCGACACACGATTTCTGGCATTCACATTCGTCGTCGTCGTCGTCGCCATAAATGTTAGTAGCTGAAAATGCTGGCCCGACTTGAGTTGACAAATAGCATTTTGAGGAATGCAACTCTTTTAAATTAAAATTATGATCATAAAATTAACGACGAGTCAGTTATAAGAGCAAATTGAGATACGGCTATCAATCATCACAATTAATTCACAGCCACAGTCTTTGTGTTCTAGCACAGACATTTATTTACGTTTTGGTCGTGGATAACGTACTCAAAACGTCGACATTGTCGTCGCTTTGTTTTTAATTAACATTTGATGTGGTGAATAAAATTGAAACGAAAAACTTTGCTCGAATATGAAAAATGGAATTTACATTGAATTTCTCTGTGTGAATCTGACACCATTGCTTTTTTAATGCACTATTTATTGACTGCTGTGGGAGAAATAAAACCGCAGTTGTAAAATGATTGTCACACGCAACTTTCAAAGCACATCACTCACAGAGATATTGGCACATTTCAGATACATTCCTTACGCAAATTAAATCAAAAATCGAGACATTTAAATCTTCCGTTAAAAAATTAGCATCACATGTATAATTGGCGGTTAAATGTACAAGTGGAAAATCATGTCTCACAGTTTTCGCTCCATTTCCACTGAATTTCTGCTCAAAATATTTTACAAACATTCTTTTGCACCCGAAATTTATGAGTGATTCTTTTTTTTTCGGTTGAGACATTTTGTTGCACATGTTTGTGAGTTGTTCTCAATTGATTGAGCGAAAAGTGTTTGTGAGCGATGATGTTGATGACAATGATTCCGTTGCATTTGCAGTGAATGAAAGCAGTGAACTGCTCGTTCGATAGAACGAAAAAAACGAGCACGACATAAATCCAACTTATGTACACAAAAACTAGCAATGACTTGCATTTATCAGATTTTATTCATACGAAATGCGATTCTCGTTCGGAAGTAACAACGATTTCAATGTGGATGACGACGACGACGACGCAGAGAAAAACAATGAGAGGAATTTGTGTGCGCGCCAAAAATGTGTATCCAATACAGGAATAAAAACATAACAACTACTACAATGTGCAAAGAGATACAACGCGGTTGGCATGGCACATATGAGCTTTGCATCTGTATCATAGTGGATTGTATGATATGCGAAGTAGCGGCGCAATGTGCGCTTCTCTCTCACTGTGAGAACAATCATCATCATCGTCATCATTTCACTCCGTCGGTCGGTCTGTTGATGCTACGAACTTCATCATATTGAAAAATACAAACGACAATAAACACATTCGCGCACGCCGAGCAAAATTCAGTTACTGTTGACGATTCGAGCAGTTACGATGTTCTGAAAAAAAAAACGTTCTTTCGTTCTCTCTATCAACTCACACTCTGAGTATCGTTTTCTTCGATCCCGACAAATTCACCAGTAAAGTGTGTGTATGTGTATCGTGTGCTCCAATCATCTATTTGAATATTATTATTATTTTTTTCAACAGCCGTTGAATTTTCTCTGTCGACTTTTTGCTTGAAAATTATTAATTGTGAATTATTCAGAAGAGAAAAGGAACAGAAAATTTGAAGAAAAAAAAAACATTTCCAGTGAAAAACTAATTTTTTTTTTGAATTGTCTCATCGTCGTGTGATACTGTGAGTCATTCAGCAAACAGACAACAAACGGACAATTCACATGATTTCAAGGGATTTTCTCTCATTCAGTGAAAAAAAAGTATAAACAATCAATTTCAAACGAAATTCAACGGTCGAAAGTTTTTGCGAGAAGAAAGCAAAAATTATCAACGAAACGAAAGGAAAACCAATCAATTCATCTTTACGCTGTAAACATTGATAAAATCAATCTAGGTAATGTGAACGCTTTAAAAAAAAGCCAAAAAATTATTATTATTCATCATCATCAAAGCAGGAGAGGCTTAAAGACGGATACATTATAAAGACAATTGGCAGATAGACGACACGGTCAGAGTGTTCACTGTTCATTGTAATAAAACAATCAAAATAAATCACATCTAAATCAGTTGTACTCGATACATCACCAACACACATACACATTTAGCGTGTCACAAGCCAAAATTACTACAAATCCCGTTTTGTCTAATATGCTATCGGTTTGGTGTAATTGACAGCCGTTTTGTTCATTTACACTTTGAGACCGCGCGCCAATTGAGTTTTTTAAAGCTAAAATCGTAGTGAAAACGATTGTATGAGCAAAAGGGCGAGCAATTGTGTGTTTTCTGCAGCATTTCTATTTGCATTTGCCGTTTGTTTCGGAGTTAAAGTTAAACTACTACTAACAAGTGAAAGTGGCCCACCAAAAATGGCCCATCATTTATAAATCACTAGAATAACCAAGAAAGACTCATTTGTATCTCAAAAATGATCCAAAGTTCAAGAGCCGTCTTCGAAACAATGAAAAAGGAGAGGGAAAAAAATTCCCAACTTCAACGCCGTGTTAATAAAATAAATTAGGGAAAATTACGCTATTCAGTGTTTGGATTTTGATAGATTTCATAATTCAAATAAATCGTTTGCGTTCCGCATATTCTCTATCTCTGCAATCGTTGGCCATTTAAATAATTTTGTGTCAACCGAAACGGCAGTTTTGATATTTCTGTGTTTCTCTCTTTCTCGTCGGCTGGTGCCCAATGGTGCTCATCATCATTTATTAATTGGATGTGTTTTATTTTTAAAACTCTCTGTTTTTCACCCAATCTCGTCGCGTTGTCCGCTTACGGCTGGCTACCAAAAAACCCAGCCTCACCGTTTTCTTACTCACTCACTCATAAAATGTCTACGCGTCACATATAATCAATCTGAATCATACGCGGGAACACAGGCAAATACTACGTAGCAATTCGAATAATGAAAAATAAACGAATGATTAAAATGGGCGCGCGCGCGCACATTCGAGGTGTGAACAACAAGGAGAAGAACCGAAGAAAAAAAATTATTCAACAAATCATTTAGAAAAATTCACCAGATCTCGATCAGTTGTAACCGCTGGCGTTTTTCACGTTGTTGAACTCGTTTCGTATGATTTCGTCTCGACGGTGTGTCGTGCAATTGGTATAAATATAGTTTTAAATGTCATCTTCTGATTATTCCACTTATTTGTGTGCGCGTTCGCTTGCTCGCTCTGAAGTGACCACGACAACGACAACATCACACAAATACTAACGGCACACATTTCATAAACAAATCTTCTTTATTCGCTATCGATGAAGCGAACGTGCCTCATTCGATTTGGACGTAATTTTCTCACGTTTGCACCACATTGATGACGATTCACTGCCGCAAATTGGTGGCGTTTTCTATCGTCGTCCCCTTTGGAAGACGAATTGCGAGAAGAAGAAAAAAAACCAAATATACGAAAAATTGTTGTGGCAGAGGGAAAGAGAGAGCGTGTGAGAGAAAAACAGACAAAATTGAAAGAAAAACGGCGACAATCCCACTCGATTTTCGTGTGTGTCGATGGACAGTCCTTTGGGATAAACAATTGGCACAGTGTGTGCGCGCATCAAGAAGTATCATGAAAATTTCACAAAAATAAATAAATTATTGAAAATTTATATGAAAAATGGTGAAATTCGATGTAAATTATTTCGAATGTGTACCCGACAACGACAACAAGCAGCAGCAGCAACCGATTTTTAAATAGTAAACAAGTAAAGTGTGAAGATGTTCAACATTGTAATTAATTTGGATGAGCATATTTTTGTGTGATAGGCCAATAAATGTTTATTTGAGGCGATGCCGTGACCAAACACGCACTTTTGAATCATTTGCGACTACGGAGCGTTGCCAATTACATTGTCAGAAACGAAAAAGTCGCACATTTTTCATTTTGAAATCGATGTTTAAGACAAATTGTTTCATTTTCGTCCACTGTTGCACACAAATTTCTAGTGAGAGGAAATCTAAACATTTGGCTATGTTTTAAAATTAACGGCACGTTTTTACAAACTAGTGAAATCTTTTTTTGCTCAATTAGCCGTCACTTCAGTTCACATTCATTACGATCATGTTCTTGTCGTCGCCGTCGTCATCATCGTTTTTGTAGCGAACGCATCCCATCGCACAGAAAAATAATAATGATGAATAATTTGCCACAGATGCAAAATCTTTGGTTGATTTTTCACTAGCGAAAAATGCTTTTCGATCAAATCCCAAAAATCAAATCCAATTATTCGGTTGAAGAGCCTGTCGGTTTCCATTTTATTCGCGAGAAGAGAGAGGGAGGGAGAGAGTGAAAAAAAACCACCCAGCAAATATAATTGAATTGCGTTGGTTCCTCTCTATGCTTCATTCGTTGCAACGATAAAACTTCGATTGTGTGGTTTTTAGTTGGATTGCATCGATACAAATCCATTAAAATAATCAAAGTGTGTGTCGCCAAACGGCACTGTACAAAGGACGTCCAGTGTAATCATTTTAATGCACCTCAACGAGATTCGGTCGGTCTCTTGCTCGCTTGTTCGTTCGTTCGTTCGTTTGTTCGCAGCTCTATTTGCTCACATGATCACCGGATTTCGAGTGCCGTTGAAAACGTTTCCATTTCGAAAATTCATTGCCCAATCAGAGAGTCACTCGAATTGAGAAGTGGAAAAAGCGAGAGATAGAGATGGAGATGCTCACTCACAATGGAAGTAGATGGACAAATAGATACAAAAGCTCGACAAACATTGATACAAGTGAAATAAACTGAACACTGTTACGAGCGACGAATTACGAGTATCGATGAAAAGTAAATCAATAGCACATACGGAATTGAATGCAACTCATTTCTTTGCTATTGCACTCCATATATATCCACGTACTTGCCGTATGTATAGCGACATTGCAGTTTCACTTTCAGAAACTGCATACGAAATTAAAAAAACAACAACCAGAAGCACATTGATTCAATTTCACTCTGGTAAATGGGGTGACTCGATTTTCTCTATCGACTCAAAAACAGATGTTGGACGATGCAAACGGTGTACTTGTTGGCTTGTGGGGGTGCTCGCACACATATACCAAACGTGAATTACTAACTTCGTTTTTCCGTTGCCGTTTTCCCTGGAATTCCAACGCTCACACCATCATTGTGTCAAATAAACGGCAACGAATCGAACAAAAAAAAAAAACAGCCAGCAACCTCTTCGCTCGCAGCCATTGCCACTTTATAGATTTTTTTTTACTTCGCCATGTGTCCGGCTCTAGGGGCGAATCACTACTGGATTTACTGAAAGAGTTGATGATACACACATCAATGCCGTAGAAATTTTCATTCGACAAAAATTGCCCGTAATTCTTGCCAATTGGAAGACTCACACAGATGTACAAGTACCAAATGATGAAGATTTCTTTGGTGAAATTTATGTTTTGGATCCACCTTCATTTGAATTTACGGAAGGAGATCGTATTCAAATTGTTGAAATTCGATTTTATTTTTTTTATTTTGATCGTCTTTTAATTTCAATATTATTTCTTCATTTTTTTTTTATCTTTTCGACAAAATGAAAATCACTGTTTTCTGATGTCAGAGTCTTTATGGCGTCTTCAGACTTTCCTAATTCAAATATAGACTGACTATATTTTTGCCGAATGGACTTTAATTCGGATGAAATACATTCAATTTTCATTTTGAAAGTTAGGAAATGAACATTAAACACAAGTGTCAAGACATTTCGACAATACTGAATTGCAATAAAAGTCAGGTACTGAATCGTAGGTACTGAAAAGTACTGAAAACCGGTTTTCAGTAATGGTTCGCCCCTTGGTCCGGCTCCGTTATGGACGGAAAATGAACATGGTTTTCTTTCGTAACGAGTTTATGCAGTAACAATGGCTCGACTTGACCACCCGAAAGTAGCAGAAAATATAGGATTGAGTTCAAAAGAATTATTCATTCTTGTCTACTGCACTTGCTATTTTTCACATTGTTTCCACCTAGCAATTAAAGTGCATGCGATCAATGGGAATGGAGACAGAGAGAGGGAGCGAGAGGGAGAGAAAAAGAAAGAACAAAAAAAATAACGCGGTCGTCGTGTGCATCGTAGTGTTTTTTTTTCATTTTAGCGCCGCAGAATTGACTTGGTTCTGCTCATTTGACTTGTATTAAGAAAGGCAATGCATCTTTATTAAACGAGCATTTGCGACGCTCACTGCTCGTTTCGCTCGTTGTACATACGTGCATATTCCACTTGCGGAGCCAAATTAAGCACAAAATAGCATAGAAAATCGTGAAAATCATGAAATCTCTATTAATAACTATTGTAATTAAAATGTGCGCGCCTCTTGGCAAGCGCTTTAATCGATATTCCGTGAATGAGCCGTTGAAATATCACCTCTCCCGTTCAAGCAATGCAATTATTATTATTATTAGGTAGCTCGTGTGAGTTTGAATGCAATGGCACCTGGGCAAAGAGAACATTTTCACACATCAGCGCATTGATTGGTTGTGCTCCTTTTTCTCTCGTTCGTTCACTCACTCACTCACTCACTCGCATCCACTCGATGCATTCGCCAATTTACATTGAAATGCCTGCGGTTCTTTAGCCGTTTTGTTGTTTTGAAAGAAAAAAAAAGCAGTAGCAACAAACAAACAAAAAACCGTACGTCATCGACCGCTTTTCTCGTTTTCACTTGTTTTCTGTTCTAAATCGCAACAAAACGTGGCAACGTGACTTGAACCGGTCCCAAGCATTGACATTATAATTCATTCAATCATTAACTTTTGCTGCGATGGTAGTAGCACCATTTTCGATTCAATGAACACAAAATGGTGCGATTATTCAATAAAATCTCACATCACGACAAATAAACAATGCCACGATAAATACACAACCATTGTTTTTTATCACTTTGATTGGATGTTATTCTTAAGCGTGATTGAATGTGTTTGTGTGGGTCTATATAGGACGTATAGCCATGCATGTGCATATACGTATCGTTATCTTCTTTCTCGTATCGTATTGCAAGGCAGACGAAACCAATAAAGATTTACGAAAGTGATTTGCGACAGTGGCATGTTGTTGTTGTTGAAAGCGGATGCGTCGTATTCAACAAACTACAGATTGCGAATGATGCAGAAAAGGAACAATGGCAAAGTGAAATAAAATGAAAAGCTGCATCTCAAAAACGTAACATAAATATTTGCATTTCACTGCGAGAGAGAGAGAGAGAGAGAGAGAGAGAGAGAGAGAGAGAGAGAGAAAGAGAGTTAAAAAGCCGAAAACTTTGAAATCACAACACGTGAATGTTGTGCATTCTTTGTTCACTGTGCGCAATCATCTCTCGCTCGAACGAGTGAGCCGAGTGAACGAACAAGCTCGCTTGCTCGCTCGCATCACACAGGATCCATGAGTGAATGAGTTTCGTCGGTTACACAAACGATGTGTTGATGTGTAAAATTGAGACAAGAAATTACATTTTAAACGTGTTATTATCGCATTGCATACGTGCACAAACAAAAGTGATATGTTCATCAAAGACGGCACTCAACAATTGCAATTTGCATTTCGAGTGAAAAAAAAGAAGACGATTCTTCTTTTTCTCTGTGTATGTCGCGCTCGCGCCCCTTTTCAAATGTGGCCATTGCAGTGAATTAGCTTTGAAAATCTGCGTCTCTTGATTTAACGATGCAAAATACATTTCATTTGATATTCTTGTATTGTTGAGGCGAGCGCATAGAGTGTGTGTGTACTCTTTTCTTCAGATCAAATGCTCCATTTTCCTTCCCATATAGAGAAACAAATGTACATAAAGCCGTTTATTCCGTCAAGAGGCAAATTTAACGGTTTTATGCACATTTCATTTTTATATTTACTTTTTTTTCTTTTCTTTTTTTTTGAAATTGTTGCCACACAGCATCTACACCGAACAGTGGTGGAGTATACCATTGGTCGAATGTGTGGATGCACATAAAATGAGTAAAACAAATGACTTTATGCAAATTTTAGTGATTCTATTCTTTATTCTTGTCGTTGTTGTTGTTTAAAGTAAACGAATTGATTCAAAAACGATTTCTTTGATGCCACTCCTTTGTTGTTATTGTTTTTCTCTCTGTGAGAAGAGTGCTGGCAAGCCCACGACAACAACATCGATAACGATGATGATGCGAGAAAAACTAACGTTGAGGAAAAAAAAGCACTTGCTACGCCTGAACTGAAGGTCATTAGTCTTACCGCTTCAATTCAATTGTTTAGACAACGACGACGACAACGATGAAGATTTCTTCGATGGAGTTGAATCGATAGACTTGATGTATCCTTGATGCACGTTACATTTTTTTTCTGCTGTGTTATCAGTTTATCTTAGTGCTTCAATTTTCTTCTCTAGTTTCCATTTGCTATTTTTTTTTCCTTCGCTCCACATTGCCACGGAATGATGTTCAAAAATCAATTCACTAGAGAGAAAACAATCTCACTACTAACTCTGATACCAATCTGATCCGTTCCAATCCGAGTACAACGCTAAAATGAAGCAAAACAAACCACTCAAACCAATCGAGTCAGATAAATTGATACTATAATTGCTCAATTGAACTTGAAGTGTTATTAATACTTGCTCTGACTTGATCTACTCCCGAGGAAACCGAGCCGCTGCTGGATGTTCCGTATGTTGCGCTACTTTCAATTGGAGCCGCATGCGAAAACGTTTTACCAAGCCACAACGATTGAACGATACAAAAGTTTCCATGTATAATAATTAAGTTAGATAATTCACCAGAATAAAGTGATAAATCTAGAACTCGTACAAATAACTTGTGGCGAAACAACCAAATTCGTCTACATTATGAATTATACGTCATAATCAATAAATACATTTTTTGTGATACAGTGGTAATTTTCGCTTTCGGATTATTACAAAAGTTCCGTTCGTTAAGATGTTACACGCGAAGTTTTGCAATAAATACAATTATATGTTTCGATACAAACGTGCAATCGAAAGCCAATAGTTTTTCTCCCCAATTGATATGAATGATTGATTTGATGGGAAAATTAGTTTGTTCTTCATTCTGGTGTAAGGACCAGTTAATCATTCCACGTAAAGTATGTTTGATTCCATGGAAAGTCATTTCGCATTTTTCCTGGAAGTTTTTCGGTGTTCTCCGCAAAGAGCGAACATTTACAGCTAAAATGGATTTACACATAAATCTCTTATTCCGAGAATCTTGATCTTGAACTGTTGAATTGGGTTTCATTGACAATACGGTTCAAGTGCCACTTGACATGTAGTTATGGCTATGCTTGTTCTCTTGTCGAATTATTAAATGGTCGCGCATTGGTTTCGAGCACTTTGACAATCATGGTATTATGATCAGAAATTGAAAAGAAAAATACGATTAATAATCTCGTTATACCTGCAAAATACGTAGTCTGTCTGTGTTCAATTCACAATGTCTGTAAATTTCTGCAGGTGTGTTTTTATTATTCATCGTTCACCGTCTTCACCATAATTACATTTTTTTGCCTAATTGAATCATTGTAACTTGTCTTCCTATTTCATTGCAATGACATCGACTCTTTTTCAAGTTGAAAATCTCAACTGTGCGAGTGTGACGTGCACACAACAATTCGCAACGATGATTTGAAAAAAAGGAGCTTTATGCAATGCAATGCAAGTAAATCGTAAATTCCGACGAAGGTTGTCGTGTATCTTTTAGCGTCCAGCATTTACGTCAAATGTGTCTATCTTGTTATAAACAAATATCATGGCGCAACATAAATCCGTAAACATTGTTTGCCGCTCTCTGTATTTTATGCCACATGCATTGTTTCGCATATTGGCTACAGAACGACCATTTCCTCTTTTCGCAAAACAAATCAATAAGCGAAAACCGGGTAGTGGATGGGGTGTAGTGGCAACCAACCGACCAACACATAGCAAAATCGGAAGATGGAATGCTTATATCGGAAAACGGGGTCGATGGCGAATGAGGGCGACACATATGAAGTTGTTTGTACTCTAATAAATTAAATTGAGTACAAACAAAAAGTCAATTGCTTGAAATCTCCAGCAATCAAAATGGCAATGTTGCGCCGATGTCTCGGGAAATACACAAGAAGTTTAATGGTCTAGAACAGCACACACACACAC
>NW_022595244.1:10563062-10568067 GCF_009176505.1 Sitodiplosis mosellana
AGCTCAATATGCAGCCAAACGGAATGTCTGCATACTGACACACAAAAAAACTGAGTAACAAATGCCTTTTTCTTTATAATCGTTTTTCCTCGTTTTCATCTAATCGTGTATTTTCAATATTTGCGAACAACAGCAACAACCGCTGCACAGCCACAAACTCAAATCGAAATGATGTCAATAAAGTTAAGAGCTTTTTTCTGGTTCGCAATTGATTGCTCGATGATAAAGTACAAATGGGACAATGTATCAATTTGTCAGTGGTTTTGAATTGAGGTCTCTCTTTCTCTCGGTGGGTTTTTTTTCACAGTGAATTGAGATGAAGATGATGATGAGGGGATAGAAAAACATACACAACAGCTTAAAATCGTAACTATTTCGAAGCGATAAGTTCTCCCAATTCGTGCGGTGTATGTGTATCTGTCACAATGAAGGCGTTCCGCAATCTATGTTATCTATGAAAAAAAAAGTTGAAGAGAAAACTGCACACAACAATCGAGTGTCATTGTCTACTGGCGGTTAATTCCATCAATGTCGATGAGTTACCAGTGCATTGTCGAAGCAATAACCAGATCTGGAGAATCTGTTTTGTATTGTGTGTGTGTGTTTCGCTTCGTATAACTCGAATGATAAGTTTCTCTTATCATTGTTGGTTAAGGGCCGTGCGCCGAAGAGAAGGCATCACTTATGTGCATAATGCGCAACAAGGACGAAAACCATCCGTGATGTGACCGTATAGACTGTAACTAAGGCCACCATTGATGATTTCATAACAGGTATGCCCGCCACTTGTTCCGTTATCTCAAATCACAACGCAAACGGAACAATTGCTCTTCGCATACGCAGAAAAAATCATACATTTGCTTCGGACTCAAATGCAGGACAAAATAACCGCAATAAAAAAATGCAGACGACAGATATGATATCATCATTGTCATGTTGTGGTTTTAATCCCTATAAAAGTTGAATTCAATAGTAGCCAAAATATAGCCAACCATCAAACTCGTTTTTCGTTCCAGGACCAAAAGTTAGTTCGTCAATTGAGTGTTGCGTCACAACCAATTTGGGTTTTCACTGGTCACAGGCACACACACACACACACGTAAAGAGGGAGAGAGGACAAAATTTAAATATCCTTGAAACATTCACACATCAAGTTCTATTAATTTACGGAAGTTATGAATTGCATACATTAATTGCTGTATAAATTAGATTCCAGCCAAAGCGTGAAAACGTAAATTGAATTGCATGATTCAGTGTACTCGACCGCATATTACGGAGTAAACAATATTTTTGTGAGCTGAATGAAAATGTTGAATAGGCAATGCAAATGGTATTTCGCACTGTATCGGGTTGGAGAGTGTTTGACTATGTGTATGGAGAGAAAAGCGTACAAAAGCTCAATCCAATGTGGTTGTTTGTCAGGCATTTCCAATGGCATCAAAGCGCGCATCAGATGTCCCATTCAAATGCCTAAGCCACTTGTGTTGTTAGTCCTAATGAATTGAATAATTTGACATTGGAAATGATTATCAAGTGGAAAATCATAACATAATGTACTCCCAGTGCATAGTTGCGTTTATGATCATGACCTTTGGCAAACACTGGAAGTGTGAAAGGAGCGTATGTGTGTACATGAAGGGTGGAGAGAAAGGGGTTAGATAACAGCGCACAGCTGAATAAACATGGAAAATCGGTCTTCGTGTTGTATCGAAATGAAATTTGATCCAGTTTGTCCTTTGAATTGATGAAAACGTACGTTTGGTATTCCAAATGACGCATATGTTTTCAACCCGTTGCGAGAAGAGATGAGGGAAACAAAACAACAGCAACGTGTTGAGTTCATTCAATTGAAAATTGAAGCGGATGCACATTTCGAATGTGGTTGTAAAGCAGCTTGTTTACGCCACTGCATTTCGAATGCGAAACGAAGCAAGAGCATAGGCAGAGTGGTACAGAGATAGAGTTAGCATGCTAACCCATGATGCATCATGACGGATTTTGTTAATTTTCTCGTATTTGCACACGCAAATTACGATTACGTTAGTTTTGATTTTGTAATTTAATGAAAATATCGCTTTACACGATGAATAAAACCGCGCCAAACGAAGTCGAAATAAACAAATGTTGCCAATTGAAACGCAGTAAAACAAGAAATGAAGAGGAGAAAAGGAAAACCACCTGGAACCATTTTCTAATTAAACTATCTGTGGCAAATGCAATGCAATGCGCCTACAAATGTGCGACAGTAATAAACATATCCGTTTTGGAATGCGGCCTCAAATGCTAATGCTCACACTCATACGCAGTGATTTTGCTGTGACGGTGCGACATGAAGCCAGGGAAAAGTGAAAACACACATATACATGCTCACTGGTGTCGGAGTCATTGAAACATTTCGAATACATATTATTTTACGTTAATAACGACACGTCGGCAATAATCATTCTCTTGGCGTGTTCATCCACCAAGTTTACGATGCCGAAAACGAATCATTTACAACCTACGTCAATGACTACAAAGTGCAAAAAATAATCATTCTAGAATGCAGCATAGTCATTGTTTCTATACCTTTCTCCCTCTCTCGTTCTCTCTCTCTGTGTGCCTCTGTCTCGGTTGCTCACATTGTGTCTAAACTCACATCCAAAGCCTATCTAAATGACATGCAAAATGCAATTATAAACGTCTATTTCGGTTTGATTTGAATCTTGGTCGGTTTGTGTACGCGCGCGCGAGCGCGCGCTGCACTGATTTTCTGTGACTGCAATTCACATCTACGAAAGATAAACATTCGCCTGACTCGATTATTTAATATACATTGCCATACAGTTGTTTTTGTAGTTTTGTAATTTTATATACAGTTAGACTCCCCCTCGAGCTTGCAATGCATGGCGGCCCATTCCACACTACTATACAGCAAGCACATACACCAAATACAATTTATTTCATTTCCATTAAGATTTCTATGTAAATACAAACACACACACACATAGTTTTACTAACGAAAGCCTAGGAATGAGAAAAACCCGTACGCTCAAGTGAAAATATGAGGGTAAAAAATAAATAAAAACAAAGGTATTATACTATACAATGATACACACATTTTTCTGCTCCTGTCTGAGTGCATTCCTATATGGTAGATGAAATGCTTCGCGAGCCAAAAACAAGTTACGTTTACTTTAATCGGTGACTGCACACAAAATACATATGCAAGCGATGCGCTCTAATGTGCCAGGCTAAACGCTGTTGTCTGCTGCTTGTGATTCCGTATTGGATTCACTTTAGGTTTTTCTCGGCTTCTGTATTTTATATAGTGCGCTCTTAGAGCCTTTCAGTGATGAATGGCTCCATTTGCATTGCACTTCAGATATACTTTCAAACATCCACTGAGTACGACGCATTACATAACAATGCAATTGTTTTCGGATTTTATCTACTCGCAGCTTTTTTCATCGGTGCGAGGCAGATTGAACGGATTTGGACGGTTTTGAAAACATAGTTTTATATTTAATGCTAGCGATTTTATATCGTCTTTTTTCGGTATTTTATTTCGCTGTTCTCCTAACACGTTTTCGTTCCGATGGAGGTTACCACTGGGAGGTTTTTCAAGCTTCAAAACAATATAATAATTATTATATTGGATGCTCGAATGTGATGAATTTATGGAATTAATTTGTAGGTTGCACGTAAATAGTAATTGAATGGCCGCAATTCAAACCGCTAAAAATGAACCGTAAACCGTAAATGAACCGACTTCTTGGTCGGCTCGAATGCAGTGAATTTCGCTGCCAAAGTACAGTGCGACTGGAAAATATATTGTCATATTTCCGTGACATATTTGGGTTGAATGTCGAACATCGTAATCATGGAAATACAAACAGGCTTATGTGCACATTTCGGTAACATCTTGCGGGAAGCCATTGGAACATGAATATTTAATGACGTTGAAGACAATTTTCTTATTTACCGACAGTTTGAAGCTAAGTTTGTCATCATCCGTCAAATTTGGGGGGGATTGTTTCACGCTCTCATAATCACAGCGATGCATCCAGAAATTTGTGGTTTTATTTTCCGGAACGAAACATCTTGCTCACGTTCCACTAATTTAGCACAGCATTTCAATTTTTGGATCCATTTCCAACCACAAAATATCATTGTTTATGATGTGCGTCATTGCAAAACTGCCTGATTTACGATCGAAGCAATCATGGAGCATGATGTTGTTTTAACGATGTGTTTCACATACTTTTCTTAAATTTCCGATTAAATGGAAAAAAGGAGTGAAAATCGGCATCAATGATTAAGAATAGAAATGAGCCAATTTCTCTGTTTCAAATTCTTGACAATGTGACTAACACCATATGAAATCCATTGGTAGCGAAATGATTCATTCATCGAAGTTTGCAAAAAAAAATTGTACGTTTGACGTAAATCGTTCAATCATTTTCGATTTGAAGGAATAAATTCTGATTTCAAAAGTGCATTCTTGCCCAATATGCCAAGATTGATACTGTACAAGTGGAATATTCAATGCAAAACTATGCGTATTAATAAGTTAATAGGTCTTCATCTCAATTGAATTTGAAATGCAATTCTTCAATTAAAATCGACTGATGCAACGGTTACGTAAATACATTTGAACCGAAGAGTTTTTCGATTGTATGCACTAAAATAATGAATAAACGGCCATGAAATCGTCTTGATATTAGCAATACACAATCGACGCCCTGAGAATGAAAACCATTGAAAATTTGGAAGAAAGTGACGGCCATTTGCAGCGCAAACGTCAGTTTGCTTTTGCCACCATAACGTCAATTAAACTTAATCGTTTGCATGTTTAAGCACAATTCGAAATATGTTAGGCGTCAAAAAGTAGCAAATGCACACCGAGTTTACAGAGCCGAGAAATACAACCACATTCTTGAACATGAGCCCATGCTTTTGGTTCTGATGTGTTTTTGCTTCTTCTTCTTCTTCTTCTTCTTCTTCTTCTTCTTCTTCTTCTTCT